>NC_066515.1:17589400-17679400 GCF_024679095.1 Eriocheir sinensis | reverse complement strand
CTTAGGTTACCAGTAGTGTAAGTTAAGGGTAGTAATTTCCTCTTATTTCTCTCTTTACTGTAAAATTTCCATGTCCCTTTCTTCCTTAAAGGTACATGGTGCTCTTTTCTAACTATTTCCTGCCGGCACGTTGCCGGAGGGAGAGGTGGGTGGGGAGGAGCCTTCATCTATTCTGTCCTGTCCTACCACACGTAGATTACTAGTAGTAGCGGTAGTAAACAGACACCATCGCCATAGACCGATAGGTCTTATGGTGTCTGTTCTTCCTATGTATTCCTATGTATTCCTCCTCCTCCTCCTCCTCCTCCTCCTCCTCCACGTAAGCGGCTTCACGGTCTTGTTATCTCATTAGTTTAAGTTTTTACGTCTTTTTATTAAACTTGAGGAAAGAGGAAGAACGGGAGGCAACTCAACAGTCGGGAAGGAAAGCCTCTCCACTCCTTCCCTCCCTTCCCTCCCTCCCTCCCTCCATCCCTCTCTCCCTCCCTCCCTCCTTCCTTTAATTATTTTCCCCTCTTTCTTATTTTACTCTCTCCCTTCATTCCTGTCTTCTTCTCTCTCACTTACTCACTCCATTCACTCTCTCACTCACGTTTTCCTTTCCTCTTTTTCTTCCTCCTTGTTTCTCCTTCTCTTCTCAAGTCACACCTCCTCCTCCTCCTCCTCCTCCTCCTCCTCCTCCTCCTCCTCCTCCTCCTCTTCCTTCTCCTCCTCCTCCTCCTCCTTCAATGAATAGGAAGTTTACGTCTCTGGTTTAGACAAAAGAAGACAAAAAAACTCGTCTTTATTGGGAATTCCTTTTTTCTTCCTGTCTTCCAATCCTTCCCTCCCGGCCTGGCGGCGTCGGTATCTTTGACTGGGAAAGTCTTAAGAGCTTTTTTTATCTTTTATTTCCCGGCGTCTTTTGTCTTTCCTTATGACATCCGTGAGGAAAAAAAGTCCAGTCGGGAAGGAAGTGAAGCGGATGCAGGGAAAGATATTGGGCAGAAGAAGAAGCAGGGATCGGGGTTTTATTTTCCCTGATTTTTCTTTTCTTTTCATTTTTATTTCTATAGGGATGGGTGGTTGATGGGTGCCGTGTGGGGGGGAGGGGAGTTAAGGGTGCATGTATTTGTTTGTTTGTGTTTTCTAGTTTATAATTGTTTTTCTTTTTTACTTCATTTTCATCATTCTCTCTCAGTTGTTTTCTTTTGTTTTGGGTGTAATTCCTTTTCCTTTTCCACCTCTGTGCCACCTGTTGCCTTCCTCCGATACTCCATTATCCTTCCACCCACTGATTTCTCCTCCTCCTCCTCCTCCTCCTCCTCCTTCTCATCTTCACCGTTTTTCTCCATTTCATGATTTCAAAACCATCGCATTCTTTCTGTCCCTTTACCCATTGCATAGCCAGAAGCAGTTTTAACCGTATAAACACACACACACACACACACACACACACACACACACACACACACACACACACACACACACACACACACACACACACACACACACACACACACATTACCGGCTCTCACGTTAGTCATTCATACAGCCTCTTGTAAAGGTAAGGTAGGGCAGGAAGGGGAGAGGGAGTAGGTAAGGCCTTAGGTTGGGTCAGGATATGAAGTTTGAGAAGACGAAGGTTGATGAAGAAGGGTAAAAGAGAAAGAGGAAAGCAAGCGACGGTGGTGTTGGGATGAGCAGGGAAGGGAAGAAGGTAAGGACTGGGTGAGGTAGAATAATGAGGATAAAAGGGAAGACTGAAGTGGAAGAAGAGGGATGGAAGGGGAAAAGAAAGGCAGGGGATGATGATGGGAGGATGGAGTTGACGTGTTAGAGGAGGGCGGGGAAGTAGAAAGCACGGACTGGGTGAGGCAGAATAAGGTGAAGAAGGAGAAGACAAGGAAGAAAGAAGGATGGAAGGAAAAGAGAAAGGCAAAGGATGGGGAGGATGTGTAGAAGGACGGGGAAGAAAAAGGTAAGATTTGAGCGAGTGAGAATTAGGCAGATAAACAAAAGCAGGGCGTGTGTGAAAAGGGCAGGGCGGGGCAGGGGTAGGTAAGGATTGGGTAAGGCAGGATAAGGGGACGAAGGTAGAAGAAGGGCAGAAGAGGAAAGGAAAGGCAGAGGATGGGCAGGACACGTGAGGGCAGGGCGGGGCAGGAAAAGGTAAGGATTGGGTAAGGCAGGATAAGATGACGAAGGTAGAAGGAGGGCGGAGGAGGAAAGGAAAGGCAAAGAAAGGGCAGGACGCGTGAGAGCAGGGCTGGTAGGGCAGTGAAGAGGGCCGAGTCTGCAAGAGTTAAGCGGGACAGAGCCAGGCAAGACCCAGAGCAGCGCCACGGGGATTACAGCGGCAGCCTTGGGTAATGAGCGCCAATCCCCGAGCACCTGTCCTTCCTTGGTGCCTGGTCGAGCGCTAGACGGACAGTAGCAACGTTTTTCCTTTCTTTAATCCTTGGCAGCGCACGAATTGACGCTGGGCCTCGCTGGGCCGGCTTGAATCCCGCTTAAGCCGCTGATTCCCGAGTATTGTACAGTCGGTTCCTGGGAAAATATACAGGTGAACCAGGTAAGAAGGTCACCCGTGGGAAGTAAAAATGTGAATAGGAAACAAAATGGTGTAAAGAACAGGTGAAATCAAGTGCCTGGAGGAGAGGTGAGATACTTAGGTAAATATAGATGTAATGTAGTAGCCTAGAAGAAGTATATATAGGTGAGCCAGTTGCGCAGGTGAGTGTTGGGAGTAAAATAAATTCATAGGAAATATAATAGTACAAAAAGGCAGGTGTAATCAAGTGCCTGTCGGAGGGGTAGACAGGTATAAAGCAATACAAAGAGGCAGGTGTGTTCAAGTAGCCTGGAAGAGAGGTAGACACAGGTGGGACAGGTGTGTACAGGTGAAGGGCTGGGGGTGAGGTGCGCGCCGTCCTGCTTGTAATGTTTCCTCGAGGTAGGCGAGGAGATCAAACAGGTAACCCTTTGCTGCCCGGCCTGTGTGGTGCTGTCCGACCCTCGCCCTCCCACGCCCACACACACACGCGCACGAGAGCTCACACCCGCCCACGCCAGCCCACGCTCTCCCACGCCCACACACACGCGCACGACAGCTCACACTCGCCCACACCTCGCCATATAACTGCATTTCTCGCCACGTCTCGCCTCGGTCGCCTAAACATTTCGTGCTACGCGTACGTTGTTTTTTTGTTTTTGTTTTCATTCGTTTTCTTAGGTTTTTCCTTTTCATTTTCCTGTTCCTTTGTTTATTCTTTCCTTATTTTTTCTTTCGTTGATTTCCTTCTCTTTTTTTTTTCATTCTACCTTTTTTATTACGTTATTTTCCCTTGTTTATTTTTTCATTCTACTTTTTTTCTATCCTTACCTGACAACAATTCTGTATGATTTTTCTTTTTACACTTTCCTGTTTCTTAATTTCACCTTTTCCTTCTTTTTCCTTCCTTTATCAGATCTTGACAGCGTGCTGGCAAACATTATATTCTTCTTCTTCCCTTATTCCCTTTTTATGTATTTTTTTCCATGTTTTCCTCTACTTTTTCACACACACACACACACACACACACACACACACACACACACACACACACACACACACACACACACACACACACACACACGATTGTTCTATTCCTCGTCGTTTCCCTTCGCTCCTCTTCCGCCTTTTGCTCTTTCACTTTCTTTCTGCCTTTGTCCTTGAGCTTTTGTGAATTTTCTCTCGGCCGTGTTTTCTCGACTTCATTCGCGTCACGTACAGGAATGTGGTCCGTCTTGCTGGCTGCTGGGTCTCTCTCTCTCCCTCTATCCTTCCCTCTTTTCCGTCCATTCTTTAAGCTTAATTATTTTTGCAGGGATGAAAGCCTTTTGTGACTCTATTCCTCACAAAACTTAAAGTGGAGAATATACGAGGTTTTTTTTGTCTTCTCTCTCTCTCTCTCTCTCTCTCTCTCTCTCTCTCTCTCTCTCTCTCTCTCTCTCTCTCTACACTTGATGGGTAATATAACGCTTCTCCGTGATGGCAAATAGAAAGTCAGTTATATCGACGGAGCAATTTGAAACCACTCACGCACACACACACACACACACACACACACACACACACACACACACACACACACACACACACACACATTCCCTCAAGGCACAGAATGTTTTAGGCCAGAATAGAAATGAACCTTTAACCTCCTCCTCTTCCTCCTCCTCCTCCTCCTCATCCTCTTGCACCTCTCATCCACAGGGAATAAAATTAATCCAGACGTGTCTCTTCGATCCAGAGAGTTAGAGTAAGACTTGAACCTCCATTAGCGCCGATAGACAGACAGACAGACAGACGGACAGAGAGAGACAGACAGACAAAGACAGACAGACAGACAGACAGACAGACAGACAGAGACAGACAGACAGACAGACAGACAGACAGACAAACAGACAGACAGACAGACAGACAGACAGACAGACAGACAGACAGACAGACAGACAGACAGACAGACAGACAGACAGACAGACAGACAGACAGACAGACAGACAGACAGACAGACAGACAGACAGACAGACAGAGACAGACAGACAGACAGACACAGACAGAGACAGACAAACAGACAGACAGACAGACAGACAGACAGACAGACAGACAGACAGACAGAGAGACAGACAGACAGACAGACAGACAGACAAACAGACAGACAGACAGACAGAGACAGACAGGCAGACAGACAGACAGACAGAGAGACCGACCGACAGACAGACAGACAGACAGACAGACAAAGAGACAGACAGACAGACAGAGACACAAATATACAGATACAGACACATACGATACGGTTAGTCTCCTTTTCCTCCTCCTCCTCCTCCTCCTCCTCCTCCTCCTCCTCCTCCTTCACTCCTCCACCTTCCCTAACTTATACTCCTTCCTCCAAACTCATTCCACTCTATATCTTGTTATGTAAACTCCTCGCATGCCTCCTCCTCCTCCTCTTCTTCCTCCTACATTTCCTCCTCCTCCTCCTCCTCTTCCTCTTCCTCGTCCTCCTTCTCAGCTGCATCGTAAGAGTGGACATTTTATCCCGTGCAACTGAAGCCTAATCTTGGTGGCGGGAAAGCGATCCGTCTTGCTCCTCGCGCTTGGATGAAGGATTCGCGATGTTCTTTTGTTTACTCTCCCTAATCGCTCGCAAGCCTCGTGTGAAGGATGGAGGGAAGGGAGGATGGAAGGAAGGAGAGGGAGGGAGAAAGGAAGGAAAGGAGGGAAGGAGAGAGGAAGGAAGGGAGCAAGGGATGGGGAGATAAAGGAATGACGGAAGGAGGTAAGGAATGAATGAATGAATGAAGGAAGGAAGGAAGAAAGGAGAGGGAGAGAGAAAGGAAGGAAAGGAGGGAAGGAGAGAGGAAGGAAAATAGCAAGGGATGGGGAGATAAAGGAAGGACGGAAGGAGGGAAGGAATGAAGGAGGGAAGGAAGGAAGGAAGAAGAGGGAGGGAGAAAGGAAGGAAAGGAAGGAAGGAGAAAGGAAGGAAAATAGCAAGGGATGGGGTGAAAAAGAAAGGACGGAAGGAGGGAAGGAAGGAATAAAGGAAGGAAGGAAGGAAGGAGAGGGAGGGAGAAAGGAAGGAAAGGAAGGACGGAAGGAATGAAGGAGGGAAGGAAGGAATGAAGGAAGGAAGGAAGGAAGGAGAGAGAGGGAGAAAGGAAAGGAAAAGTAAGGAAGGAAGGAATGAA
This sequence comes from Eriocheir sinensis, assembly GCF_024679095.1. NCBI lineage: Eukaryota > Metazoa > Arthropoda > Malacostraca > Decapoda > Varunidae > Eriocheir > Eriocheir sinensis. The sequence goes on along the minus strand of NC_066515.1, from coordinate 17,673,688 downwards.
GGAGGGAAGGAAGGAATAAAGGAAGGAAGGAAGGAAGGAGAGGGAGGGAGAAAGGAAGGAAAGGAAGGAAGGAGAAAGGAAGGAAAGGAGCAAGGGAGGGGGAGAAAAAGGAAGGACGGAAGGAATGAAGGAGGGAAGGAAGGAATGAAGGAAGGAAGGAAGGAAGGAGAGGGAGGAAGGAAGGAGAGGGAGGGAGAAAGGAAGGAAAGGAAGGAAGGAGAAAGGAAGGAAAGGAGCAAGGGAGGGGGAGAAAAAGGAAGGACGGAAGGAATGAAGGAGGGAAGGAAGGAATGAAGGAAGGAAGGAAGGAAGGAGAGGGAGGGAGAAAGGAAGGAAAGGAAGGAAGGAGAAAGGAAGGAAAGGAGCAAAGGAGGGGGAGAAAAAGGAAGGACGGAAGGAATGAAGGAGGGAAGGAAGGAAGGAAGGAAGGAAGGAAGGAAGGAGAGGGAGGGAGAAAGGAAGGAAAGGAAGGAAAGGAGCAAGGGAGGGGGAGATGAAGGAATGACGGAAGGAGGGAAGGAAGGAAGGAAGGAAAGGAGGGAGAGATAAAGGAATGATTAAGGGAAGGAAAGAAGGAAGGAAGGAAGGAAAGTAAAGAAGGAAAAAAAAAGGAAGGGTAGGAGTCACGAACATATTGAAGAAAGAATGAAAATAATAAAAGGGATAAGGAAGGTGGAAAGAGGAGATGAAGAGAGTAAATAAGAAGGAAAAAAAAGAAAGAAAAGAAAAGAGAAGGAAGAAAAGAGTAACTGAAACGTGTTAAATAAACTTAACTCTTTGTTCCGCCTTCGTCTTCTCTCTCCTCTTAATATGTTAGAAAGAGAAGAGAGAAAAAATACTGAAAGAAAAACTGGCACTGCATGATTGAAGGAACGAAAGAAAGAAGGAAAGAAAAATAACTAATGTGTGATAATCTTATTACTTATTTGTTTGTACTTCTCTCGGTTCTTTTTTCATAACTTTTTTTTTCACTTACGTTCATTTCCTTTTTTCATTTTTTTTATTCTACATTATTGCTTCTGTTTATTTCATTTCCTTCGTTTTTCTTCTTTTTCATAACCTTTTTTTTCACTTCCGTTCATTTCCTTTTTTCAGTTTTTTTTTTCATTCTACATTATTGCTTCTGTTCATCTCCTTTCCTTCGTTTTTCCTTCTTTTCATAACTTTTTTTTTCACTTCCGTTCATTCACATTTTTAGGGTTTCCTTTTTTCATTCTACATTATTGCTTCTGTTCACTTCCTTTTCCTTCGTTATTCTTTTTTTTCATTATTTTTTTTTACTTGCGCTCATTCCCTTTTCTTTTTCCATTTTACAGAGCAGAGAGAAAACAGTCAAAAGTAGCCATGCATTATTTAGAAAGAGAAAAAAGGGAAAAAAAGAAAAAAGTTCAGATATGAAAGAAAGAAAGAAGGATAAAATAAGAGGGAAAATAAGTAAAGTGTGATCAACCTCTTACTCTTGTGTTTTTTCATCTCTCTCTCTCTCTCTCTCTCTCTCTCTCTCTCTCTCTCTCTCTCTCTTCTCGTAATACATTAGAAATAAAAGAGAGAGAAAAGAAGGAGAAGGAAAGAAGAAAGTAAGTTACATGATAAAAGGAAGACTTGTTACTTCTTTGTTTCTTATTCTCCTTCCTCTCTCTCTCTCTCTCTCTCTCTCTCTCTCTCTCTCTCTCTCTCTCTCTCTCTCTCTCTCCTCTTAACATATTAGAAAGAGAAGAGGAAGAAAAAGTAAAGAGTAGCGCTGCAGCATTCCTCCTCCTCGTCGCTCACTTCCTGCCCCGTCAAAGAAATGAAGAAGAATCGCATATTATTCCAAGCAGTTTCTCTCGTCTCTTCCGCCGCGCGTTTTAGCTCCACCTCAGTTTCCGTCTCGTTGGATAAAAGAAATACAAGAAAAATAAGATGAGTCGTTCCGAACCGTTCTTCATTACTCGCTTTGTTTGCCTTAATTTCCTGAGAGAATGGAGGAAAAAAAATAAGAGAAAGAAGTGAAAGAGAAATTCAAACCTTAATGTATTTTCTTTTTTTTTCTTTAATATTCTCTGCCACGACTAAGAATGACAAATAAGGAAGGAAAGAAGGAAGGACATAAAGAAAGACAGAAAGAAAGGAGGGATGGAGAGAATAACGTAGAAAGGTAGATAGAAAGAGGGTGAGGAGAAAAGGCGTAAAGGAGAAAGGAAAGAAACAGAAGGGAGGTAAGAAAGAAAGAAAAGAAAGGAAGAAAAGAGAGACAGAAGGAGTAATTGAAGACAGAAAAATAAAGGATGGAGAGAAGAACGTATAAGGAGGAAAGAAAGAGTGGAAGGAGAAAAGACGTTAAGGAAAAATGAAGGAAAAAGGAAGGGCGATAAGAAAGAAAAAAGAAAGGAAGAAAAAAGAAGAAAGAAGGAGTAACTGAAGACAGAAAAAATGGAAAGATGGAGAGAAGAAGGCATAAAGGAGGATAGAAAGAGGGGAAGGAGAAAAGACGTAAAGGAGAGAGGAAAGAAGCAGAAGGGGAGGTAAGAAAGAAAGAAAGGAAGAAAAAAAGAAGAGAAAAGGAATAATTGAAGACATAAAAAAGGAAGGATGGAAAGAAAAACGCATAAGGAGGAGAGAAAGAGGGGAAGGAGAAAAAACGTAAAGGAGAGAGGAAAGAAGCAGAAGGAAGGTAAGAAAGAAAGAAAGAAAGAAAGAAAGAAAGAAAGAAAAAAAAAAAAAGGGCGAAAAAAGGTGTAAATGGAGACAGAAAAAAGTGCTGGAAATGTAGGTCAGGTCACCATTCATTAGGTCATCACTCATCACTAATTTGAATGTTTAATGGTGTGTGTGTATTTTTAAAGTAGAGGATAATTTCAAAATGCAAGATTTTTTTTTTTTTCCTTGCTTTTCATACTTTTTCTCCTGCTTCATCTTTCTTCACACTGTTGTCAGGGTTTTTTTTTTTTTTGTGGGTGTGGCTGTTCATCTTTTTTTCTTACTTCTCTTTTTTCTGCTTTCCTTTCTTACTTCTCATTCGTCTTAATAATGTGATCATGGTAGTTTATTTTGTCTTTTTGCAGTTACTATTTTTCCTTACTTTGTCTCATTTTTCTTCATATTCTTGTCGTTTTTCTCTTACCTCATAGTTTTTCTTTTCATTTTATACATGCTAACTCTCTCTCTCTCTCTCTCTCTCTCTCTCTCTCTCTCTCTCTCTCTCTCTCTCTCTCTCTCTCTCTCTCTCTCTCTCTCTCTCTCTCTCTCTCTCTCTCTCTCTCTCTCTCTCTCTCTCTCTCTCGCTTTGTCTTATCTTGTTCCTTTTTTATTGTCTCTTCTGTCCTTCTCATCTTTGTAGCTTTTCTCTTCTGATTTTTTTCCATGTCCTCTTTCTTCTTCCCTTTCCTCTTTGTCATGTTTCTTTATATGTCCCTCTTTATCTGTTTTCTCTTCTCCTGTGACTCCCCTTTTTACTTTCTCTCATTTTTTTTCTGTTTTCTGTGATCCTGTGTTTCTTTTTCTTTATTTTTTTTCTTTGTTTTCCTTTCTCCAGTGGTTCCCTTTTTTATTATTCTTTCTTTTCTGTTCCCAGTATTTTTTTTCTTTGCTTTTTGCTCTTTTGGGGTGTAACTTTTCTTCTCCTCTTATATTTCTTTTGACTATGTTCTTTTTTCTTCCATTGCCGAACTTATCATTCTTCTTTCTTTCTTTTTTCAACTGTTTTTCTCATTTATAGTTGTTATTTTACTTTTCTTCCTCTTCTTTTGTTTCTTTCCTTTTATATTTTCTTTTCCCTGGCTTTCTTATTTATTTTTGGCAGTTTCAGTTTTTTCTATCGTCTTGTATTTCCTTTTCTCTATATGCTTCGTTTTTCTTGTTATTCTCCAGTGGTTTCTTTTACTTTCCTCTCATTGCCAAGTTTATCATTCTTCATTCTTTTCTTTTGTCTCCCGTGGTTTATTTTTTTTCCCTCGGGAGTGTTATCAGTTTAGCGTCAGGCAGGTGTGTGAGCCTCTTATCGTGTTACCTGGAGCATGTAAACACTCGTGAGACGTGAGAAGGCGTGCTCTATCATCCCTTGCTAAAACACCTTCGTCGCCTCCCTCACATGCAGACAAACAGACGGGGCAGTTGTGTGGGAGGGAGGGAGGTTGTTTGTGGGGGATGGGGGGGGAAGGGAAGGGTTTTGAGTGAGTGAGTGAGAGGTAGATGAAACAGAAAAAAGGAAAGAAAAGGAAAAGAAGAAAAAACGAAAGAGAGAAAAAGAAAGAAGGAAAGAAAAGGAAAAGAAGAAAAAAAATAAAGAAAAGGATTGAAAAAGAAAAAGGATTGATAGAGGGAGATAGCTAGATGGAGAGAGAGAGAGAGAGAGAAGGAAAGAAAGAAAAGAAAAAAGAAAAGGATAGAGAAAGAGAAAGAAAAGATAGATAAATAAATAGATAGGTGTGTGTGTGTGTGTGTGTGTGTGTGTGTGTGTATATCATTAAGAAAGTTTAATAAGCAGAGTTAGGAAGTCGTATTTTAATTGACTTGATTACCGTGACTCATTTATCTTGTCTCTTGTTTTTGTTTTGTTTGCTTTTTTTTTTACTCCGCTTGTTTATTTGTTGTTGTTTCCTCTCGTTTTGATCTTTTTTGTGTGTGTTTTCTATTGTTTTAACCCTTTTTTGTAGTTGTTGTTTCCTCTCGTTTTAATCCCTTGTGTGTGTGTGTTTTTCTCTCGTTTTAATCTTCTTTTTGTTTTTGTTTCCTCTCGTTTTAATCCTTTTGTTGTTCCTCCTTTCGTTTTAATCTTTTTTTGTTGTTGTTGTTTCCTCTCGTTTTAATCCCTTGTGTGTGTGTTTTTTTCTCTCGTTTTAATCTTCTTTTTGTTTTTGTTTCCTCTCGTTTTAATCCTTTTGTTGTTGTTCCTTTCGTTTTAATATTTTTTGTTGTTGTTGTTTCCTCTCGTTTTAATCCTTTTGTTGTTGTTCCTTTCGTTTTAATCTTTTTTTGTTGTTGTTTCCTCTCGTTTTAATCCTTTTTTGTGTTTATTTTCCTCTCGTTTTAATCCTCTTTCTTCTCATTTTGAGCTTTCTTGTTTATCTTTTTTCTTATTTTTTATTTTGATTTTTCTTGTTGTTGTTGTTTTAGTCTTCAAGTATCATTTTTTTCCTTGCTTTGTATTTTACTTATTTTCTTACTGTTGCATTTCTATTTTATACTTTATTCTATATGTTTTAATCTTTAGCTGTCATTTTTTTCTAACTACTTTCTATTTTATTTATTTTCATGCATATCCTTTTTTTTGTTGTTGTTGTTTTTTTGCCTCGTTTTTTCACTATCCTCCTTCCTTATACCTTATTCTAATTTCCTGATTTTCATATATCAGTATTTTCTTACTCTGCTCTATTTTACTTATTTTCTTGCACTTCCATTTGTTAGCACATGTTCAGGGTTGTTTTCTGTAATGCTTTTCCTCGTTTTTATCGTCCTCTTTCCTGATACTTAATATAATTTCTTAATTTTCATTTATCAGTACTTCCTTACAAACTTTTACTTTACTTGTTTTCTTGCACTTCCATTCGCTTCTTTATGTCCAGGGTTGTTGTTGTTGTCATTTTCCTGATTCTCATTTTTCATCATCGTCTCTCCTGTAACTTTATTCTAATTTCTTAATCTTCACACATCAGTATTTTCTTCCTACTTTCTGTTTTACTCCAAATGTTTGCTTATGTTTAAGGGTTATTTTTTTCTGTTTTTCCTCGTTTTTCATCATCCTGTTTCCTGTTACTTAATATAATTTCTTAATCTTTATATATTAGTTTTTTCTTCCTTCTTTTAATTTTACCTGTTTTCTTGCTTTTCCATTTGTTTGCTAATGTTCAGGGTTGTTGTTTTTTACTGGTTTTCCTCTCTCTACACCATCCTCTTTCCTGATACCTTATTATAATTACTTAATCTTCATATATCAGTGTTTTCTGCCTACTTTCTATTTTACTTATTTTCTTCCACTTCCATTTGCTTGGCTATGTTTATTTTTTTACTGCTTTTCCTTGCTTTTCATCATCCTCTCTCCTGAAACTTAATATAATTTCTTTATCTTCATATATCAGGGTTTTTTTCTCTTACTTTCTACTTTAATACATTTTCTTTGCACATCATTATGTTTGTTTGTCTACTTTTTTTGCTGCTTTCCCTCGTTTTTTTTTATCATCCTCTTCTAATTCCTTAATCTTCATATATTTTTACTTTCTATTTTACTTATTTATTTGCTCTTCCATTTGCTTGCTCATGTTTATTTACTTTTTCCTTACTATTTTTCATCGTTATTCACCGCCCTCTCGTAATTGCCTGACGCTCCATTGTATAGTCTCCCTCTCCTTCATTCTTCCATCTCCTTTCTTTTCATGTTTTCTTGCGTCTCATATTTCGCGGAATTTTATCTCCACCTCGTGTTTTCCTTCGCTTCCTGCACAATGAACTTATTTTTGCTCTCCTCCTTCTTTGTGTGTATGTGGGGGGGAAGGGATTGTGTGTGTGTGTGTGTGTGTGTGTGTGTGTGTGTGTGTGTGTGTGTGTGTGTGTGTGTGTGTGTGTGTGTGTGTGTGTCATTCTGTCTGTCTGTATTTATGTATGTCTTTTTGCATGTATGTTTGTATGTCTTTCCTACACACACACACACACACGCACGCACGCACACACACCTAAACGCATGTTAAACAGGTAAATCCAACAAATTAGTTAATGAGACGTCCTCCGGCGTACAAACTTTTTAAACTTCCCGCCAAACTTAATTTCCCGGCGCTGAAGGATATTCATTAATTGGTCTTTTTACGCTTTATTAATCTCGTTTGGAAGTCTTTTCGGGCCTACTTTTTTTTGGGGGGGAGGCCTAATTTTTTCCCCTCTTTTATTTGCATTTGTTTGTTTTTTTCTTTCTTTTTTATTGTACTTTTCTCCCATTTTGTTTTCTTTTTGGTGCGTACTTTTTTTCTTCTATGGGGAGGCCTAATTTTTTTTCTTATTTTCTTTTTTTTTCGTGTGTGTGTGTGTACTTTTATCCTTTTGGGGGGGCTTAATTTTTTCCTTTCTTACTTCTGCATTTGTTTGTTTGTTTTCTTTCTTTTTAGTGTACTTTTATCCATTGTTCTTTTTTTCATTTTCGGGACGTGAATTTCCTGTTTTTTTCTTTGTCTTTTTTCATATATACTTTTTAAGGGCGTTCTCTTTTTCTCTTCTCTTTCTTTCTGAGCGCATATTCTTTCTTCTGTCGTGTTTTTCTTTTCCTTTTTTCAAGAGCATATTTTTTTCATTTTCTTTCATTTTTTGTTATTTGTTTCTTTCATTTATTCTTTTTTCTCTACTCACTCTCCTTCCTCCCTTCCTTTACACTTCTCTATTCACTCTCCTTCCTTCCTTTACACTTCTCTATTCACTCTCCTTCCTCCCTTCCTTCCTTTACACTTCTCTATTCACTCTCCTTCCTCCCTTCCTTCCTTTACACTTCTCTATTCACTCTCCTTCCTCCCTTCCTTCCTTTACACTTCTCTATTCACTCTCCTTCCTCCCTTCCTTTACACTTCTCTATTCACTCTCCTTCCTCCCTTCCTTCCTTTACACTTCTCTATTCACTCTCCTTCCTTCCTCCCTTCCTTTACACTTCTCTATTCACTCTCCTTCCTTCCTCCCTTCCTTTACACTTCTCTATTCACTCTCCTTCCTCCCTTCCTTTACACTTCTCTATTCACTCTCCTTCCTTCCTTTACATTTCTCTATTCACTCTCCTTCCTTCCTTTACACTTCTCTATTCACTCTCCTTCCTCCTTTCACCTCCTCTATTCCCTCCCACCACCACCTCCTTCCTCACCCCTTCTTCCTCCACCTCTATTCACCTTCCTTCCTCCTTCCTTTACTTCTCTATTCCTCTCCACTTCCTTTCACTCCATAAACTCCCACCTGAAAGAAGAAATTTGAAAGAACTCTTCCTTCCTTTCTTCCTTCTCCTCTTCTCCTCTCCTTCAAGAAATTGAGAATTGAAAGAGTTTTAGTCCTTCTTCAGCACACGCGATAAATTTACAGGTGTTAGTAAATCCAGGTGTATGACGTTCTTTTGTTTCTTCATTTCCCGCAGGTGATTTTTTTTTTTTTTTTTCTTTTTCTTTTTCATCATCCCCCTGCCATACCCCATTACCAGGTGGCGTGTGGAGTGTTAATAGTTTCCGAAGAGTATTGGTAATTAGCGATAATGTAAAATGATATACCTTTTTCCTTAGTTTCGCAGGCCTCCTCTCGTTAGCACCTGTTCATTTGTCTCGCGTCGGGAGGCTCAGGTGTGCAGAGTTAATGAGAGTGAGAGTGAGAGGAAGGTAAGAAGGAGAGTGAATAAGTCAGAGGAGGAAGAGGGGACGAAGACAGGGAAGCAGGAGAAGAGGGAGGAAAGGAGGAAGAGGAGAGAATGAGTCAGGAAGAGGAGAAAGGAAAAAGGGAATTAAAAAAGAAAATAAAAAATATATATATACAGTTTTTAGTAAGGCTCAGCTTCCAGTGAATAATGGTTTTGCCGCACGCCATGAAACGCGAAATAAATAAATACGAGATGAAAAAAACACAAAATAAAAGAAAAACGAAGTAAAAAAAAAACGAAAAAAACGAGATAAAAGAAAAACGAATTAAAAAACACACGAAAAAAAAACGAAATACAAGAAAAACGAAGTATAAAAAACGAAAGAAAAAACGAAATAAAAGAAAAACGAAGTAAAAACACACGAAAAAAAACGGAATAACAAAACGAAGTAAAATCCGCATGAAAAAAAAGAAATAAAAGAAAAACAGTTAAAAAAAAACAATAAAAATAATGTCTATGGTAGTGAAGGTGACACCAGGCAGCCCGTAGAGTTCAGGCGTTGTGTTGCGTGGTAGTGAAAGTCATGGTTACCTGTGATTTACCTGTGTGATAATAGGCGCAGGTGGATGATGATCTGCGTCCAATTCCAGCCAGTCACTCTATGAATACCGTGTGTGGATGTAGGGGAGGGCTCTGTATATGTGTATGTGAGACTTTTGTGTCCATTGTCTCTTTTTTGCCCATTCGCTTACTTTTCATAGTAGTTGAGCACCTTTAATATTTTCATTTTGCCTGTGTGTGTGTGTGTGTGTGTGTGTGTGTGTGTGTGTGTGTGTGTGTGTGTGTGTGTGTGTGTGTGTGTTTGTGTGTGTTTCTGTGTGTTTGTGTGTCTGTCTGTCTGTCTGTCTGTCTGTCTGTCTGTCTGTGTATGTGTGTGACTGTGTATACCCCTGTGTGTGTGTGTGTGTGTGTGTGTGTGTGTGTGTGTGTGTGTGTGTGTGTGTGTGTGTGTGTGTGTGTTTATGTGTGTGCGTCTGTCTGTCTACCTGTCTGTCTATGTGTGTGACTGTGTATACCTCTGTGTGTGTGTGTGTGTGTGTGTGTGTGTGTGTGTGTGTGTGTGTGTGCGCACGTGCAAATTAATTAAGGGAAATGAGCTGGAAACAGTCTTCATCATATTAGTACAGTGACCTTTAGCAGGCTGTCTTTTTAATTAACCTGTTCCACGCTCACCTGCGCGGACCCTTTACCTGTCACCCACACCTGCCTTGCGCCCTCCCTTCCCCCTCTCTCCCTTTCCCTCACTTTCCTGGCTCGCATTCTCCTCACCGAGTCTTCGCTTTTCCATTTTTATTCACCATTCTCTTCTCTCCCTTCCTCTTTCTTTCTCCCATCACGTTTCCTCCCTTAACTTTCCCCCCTTCTCCTTCCTTCCTTCCCTTTATGCTCTCTCACCTATTTCTCATCTTTCTCCATTTTATTCACATTTTCATTCATTTTCCCTTTCCTTCACCCTCATTTCCCATCCCTCTTCTTTCCACGCCTCACTACCCTTCGTCTTTCCTCACTCAACTATTTATTTCTCTCTCACTCCTTCACTCTCGCTTTCATTCTGCACACCTGTCACCTCCTTACCTCACTTCACCTCTCCCACACCTTTATTACCTTGCCAGATCCATTAGGCACCGTACTTGTTCTTTGATGATAATAGAAGTAGTAGTAGTAGTAATAATAATTAGAAGAAGAAGAAGAAGAAGAAGAAGAAGAAGAAGGAAAAGAAAAAGAAAAAGAAGAAGAAGAAGACGAAGAAGAAAAAGAAGAAGAAGTAGAAAAAGAAGAAAAGAAGAAAAGAGAGAAAAAGAAAAATAATGAGAAGAAAAAAGAAAGAAAAATAGGAAGTAGAAAAATAAAAAGGAAAAAGGAACAAAAAAATAAAGAATAGTAATGATAGAAACAGTGGTATTAATAGTAATGGTACGGACTGGTGTGCTTCGCTAAAAGGCTGCGTGTGTTTGTTTTCATCTGATCCGGTAACCTTGAACTCATAAACTTGGCATCGCATCATGTTTATTCACTCGTTCGGTGCATTACAGAGTGCTAATTCCCTAATGCCATGCCTGAAGATCCCCCCCCCCCCCACCCCCGAGCTCTTATTTGTGCGTGGGCAGTCGGGCTGGACGCGCACACACACACACACACACACACACACACATACATACTAACCTAACAAACATGCAAAGTTCAACACATTTTTGCATGATTTTTCCCATCTGTTTTTTTCTTTCGTTCTTTTTTCCCTGGAAGGCGAAGTGTCATATTTGCATTACGACTCAGCGTTGGCTCAGTTTTACGTTTTTACTCAACATCATGTCTCTCTCTCTCTCTCTCTCTCTCTCTCTCTCTCTCTCTCTCTCTCTCTCTCTCTCTCTCTCTCTCTCTCTCTCTCTCTCTCTCTCTCTCTCTCTCTCTCTCTCTCTCTCTCTCTCTCTCTCTCTCTTTTCTTTCATTTCCCTTCATCTTCCCTTCATTTAACTTCCTGACTTACCTCCCCTTCGCCTTCGTTTCCTCCTTCACGCTTTCTCCCTCACCGTTCCTCCTTTATCCTGCCTTCCTTACCTTTCCTCCTCTCACCTATTTTCCTCCTTTTCCATTTTATTGACATTCTCTTATTTTCCATTTCCTTCACCCTCATCTTCCAGCCTTCATTTTTCCTCCCTCAACTCCTCATTTCTCTCTCTCCCTTTCCCTTTCCTTTCATCTTCCCTTCCTTAAACTTCCTAACTAACTTTCCCTTCACCTTTTCTTCCCTCTCTCATCTATTCCTCTTCTTTATGCTCTTCTGATGCTGACCTATGCTTGATCTGATGAAATGAAAGTGAATTTGTAAAGCAATACGTTACCTGTGTCTCTCTACCTGAGTACCCACCTTTCAGCCGGCCATTAGTCTCTCTTCAGGCCATTTCTATCTATTTAATTTTGATGCCGCCGTGAGCCAGATTACACAGCACTTAGTTAATATGCATGATTCTCGTAACATCGACATTTTTAATCTGTTAACTGTTTTCTATCTCCTCTGAACGACTCTCTTTTTTCGTGCGTTTTTTTTATGTTCTTTCTCTAAGATATTTTCGCTCACCTTACCTCCATTTCTTTTTTCCTCCCTCACCTATCTTTCCTCCCTTATCCTTCCTTTCTTGTCTTTCCTTCTCTCTCATCTGTTTATCTTCTATTTCCATTTCATTAACATCATCAGTCTTTTAGTTGTCGCCGTTTGTATTATTTCACCTGTCTGCCTCACTGTCCATAAGTCTGACTCATTCACCCGTCTGCTGTCTTTCTGTCTATCCGTCCATGTAACTTTTTCTATGTATCTAATTTTCTGTCTGTTTTTCTGATCATCTACATTTTGAATCGTTCACTTTCTTGGCTTTCTTTCTCTCAGTGTTTCAGCTTATTTATTTAGCTTTCTTTCTGTCTATGTGTCAACTGATTTCTTTGACTTTTTTCCTGTCTCTCTGTCAAATCATCACCTCTTACTTTCTGTCTCATGTTTTTGTTGGTCTTTCTAACTGTCTGTCTATTCACTTATTTGTCTGTATCTGCCTGTTCATTAACCCACTGACTCGTCATTTTTCGCTTTCCGACTGTCACTTATCTATCAACCTGTCTATTTACCTGTCTGTGTACCTTCCTGTCCGTCTATTGCTCAGTTATCTGTGTGTCGACCTTTACCTGTCTGTCTCATCACCTGTCTACCTACCTTTTCATTAACCTCTGTCTTTTATCTGTTTACCTCTCTTGCTGTCCATCCGTGTGCCTGTCTGTCCCAATATTGTCCAGTCATCTATGTATCGACCTTTACCTGTCTGTCTCATCACCTGTCTATCTACCTACCTTTTCATTAACCTCTGTCTTTTTATCTGTTTACTTGTCTTTCTGTCCATCCATGTGCCTGTCTGTCCGTCTAGTGTCCAGCCATCTATGTGTCAACCTTTACCTGTCTGTCTTATCACCTGTCTTTATCTACCTGCCTTATCATTAACTTTTCTGTCTTTATATGTTTACCTGTCCTTCTGTCTATCCGTGTGCCTGTCAATCCGTCTAGTGTCCAATCATTAATGTATCGACCTTTACCTGTCTGCCTTATCACCTGTCTATCTATCTACCTGCCTTATCATTAACTTTTCTGTCTTTATATGTTTACCTGTCCTTCTGTCCATCCGTGTGCCTGTCAATCCGTCTAGTGTCCAATCATTAATGTATCGGCCTTTACCTGTCTGCCTTATCACCTGTCTATTTATCTACCTGCCTTATCATTAACCTTTCTGTCTTTTTTACCTGTTTACCTGTCCTCTCTGTCCATCCATGTGCCTGTCAGTCCGTCTAGTGTCCAATCATTAATGTATCGGCCTTTACCTGTCTGTCTTATCACCTGTCTATTTATCTACCTGCCTTATCATTAACCTTTCTGTCTTTTTACCTGTTTACCTGTCCTTCTGTCCATCCATGTGCCTGTCAGTCCGTCCAGTGTCCGGCCATTTATGCATCGACCTTTACCTGTCTGTCTTATCACCTAATCACCTTGACATAAACTTCCCTGTCTTTTTATGTTTACCTGTCTATCTGTCTCGTCTCCAGCCGTCAGCCATTGCCGCTCTCCACCGCGCGAACAACACTCTTTATCTCCCTTCCAGAAAACTTCTATTTGGAGGTAAAATTCGTGGTCTGACGCAATATTTCCCTCGTCATATTTTTCCTCCACCTTTCCTCTCAGTTTCCTCCCGGGGACCATTGGCGGCAGGGCTGAGGGAGAGTGATTTTTTCCTCCCTCCCTCCCTCCTCCTGCCTCCCGTCTCCCTCCCTCCCTCCCTTCCTGCCTGCCTGCCTTTCTCTTGCCTTTAAAGTCAAGTCTAAAGAGGAACGACGCTTTTTAAAGGTCTTTCCTCATATTGCTGTTTCCTCTTATTCCAGTGTCTTCCTCCTCCTCCTCCTCCTCCTCATCCTCATCATCATCATCATCATCATCATCTTCATCATTCTCCTCCTCTTTCTCTTTCTCCCTTCGTCTTTTTTCCTATCTACCTTTTTCTGTTCACTTTTAAGGAACGAAAAATGACCAGGAAAAGATAGAAAAGATTGATGAGATCGGAAGAAAACTGAAGATACATAATTTTCAAGAACTCCTCTTTTCCTCCTTTCCTCTCTTCCTTCACTTGTTCGTCTCTCGCTCTCTTAATAAACGAAAAAGATAAAGTAAACGAAAAAATACAGAAAGTATCGTAGTAGAGGGAAGGGAGGATAGAGGTTGGAAGAGGAGAGTGAAGGAGATGGGAAAGGAGAGTTAAGGAGTGGGGAGAAGGAGGAGAACGGAGAGTGATTGGAATGGGAAAGCAGAGAGGAGAGGAGAGAAAAGGGAACAGAGGAGGGGAGGGGCTACCAACTTCAACGAGACAAAATTGCAATATCAATGGTCCTGCCTCGTTCCTCACTCCTCTTTGCTGTTTCTCATTAAAGGCAGAAGAGGAGAAGAGGAGGAGGAGGAGGAGGAGGAGGAAAAGAGGAAGAGTATTGGAACCTAGGAAGAAAAGGGAGGGTACTAATATTATCGAATGTGCCTCTCCCTAATTCTATCGTTCATCCTCCTCCTCCTCCTTTACCTTTCCTCCCTTCCCCCAAATGTCTTTCAGAATAAACAAAATGAAGTGAAAGAAAATTGGTAAGGCGTTCAAATATATCTCTCCCTCTCTGCTAATCTACCGAATCCAATCGTTACTCTTTCTTCCTCTTCTTCCTCTACCCTCTCTTCTCCTTTTTCTCACGTAACTGACTGCTCTTTCGGCCACCTCTTCGGATTCTTTACAGGAGCAGCGAGTAGCAGGCTTTTTTTATTGTTTCCTTTTTTTGTGCGCCCTTGCCCTTGTGCTGTCTCCTTTGCTGTAAAAAAAATAATAATAACTGCCCCTCATACTCAGAAAAAAAGAAAGAAGGTAAAGGAAGATGAAAACTCTCTCTTCCTTCACCTGTGTGTCTCTCTTACTCAGGAGAAACAAAGAAGCTTAAGGAATATGAATAAGCAAATAAATTATGTGTAACTATTATAGGAAGGGTACCAACTTCAGCAAGATAGATGTAGCAATAGATGTTCCCTTTTCTCCAAGCTAAAGGAAGATGAATAAGCGATGAAATTATGTGTAACTATTAAAGGAAGGGTACCAACTTCAGCAAGACAAAAGGCTGAGTAATAGATGTTCCCTTTTCTCCAAGCTAAAGGAAGGTGAATAAGCAAAGAAATTATGTGTAGCTATTAAAGGAAGGGTACCAACTTCAGCTGACAAAAGGCTGAGTAATAGATGTTCCCTTTTCTCCTTTACCCCTCCCCTTTGCTGTTTCCCTTAAGAGAAAGTCGAAAAATGGTGACAAAAGAGAAAGAGGTTAAAGCGGGTGGAAGATAAAGGGAGTTAGACGCGAGGCAAGCAGATTATCTTTAAAGGTACCGAGAAAGGAGAAAAGAAAAAAGGAAATAGCTTAAGAGGAAGGAAGAAAAAATAAAGAGTAAGTAGAATTTCCTTTAAAGACACGAAGAAAGAGAGGATAAAGGAAATAAAGTGTTAGAGGTTAAGGAGGGAGAAGAAAGGTATATTTAATGAAAACAGACTTGACGAAGAAGGTGAAGGAGGAAGGAGCGAGAAAAGAGTGAAGGAGGGGAAGGAGGAAAGTGAAGGAAGTGGAAGGCGTGGCGGAAGGTGCTGGAGTGAGGCAGAATTAAGGATAGCATAAAGAAGAGAGTAGAGTAGAGAAGAGGAGAGGGGAGGGAACGGGAGGATAGAGGTTGAAAGAGGAAAGTGATGGAGGAGATGGGAAAGGAGAGTTAAGGAGTGGGGAGGAGGAGGAGAACGGAGAGTGATTGGGATGGGGAAATCAGAAAGGAGAGGAGAGAAAAGGGAGGAGAGGAGAAGAGACGAGAGGGGAGGGAAGTGGAGAATGAAGGAGGAGAGGGGGAGGAGAGTTAAGGAGAAGGAGGGAGAAGGGGGTTGGTAAGCAGAAAGGAGAGGAGAGAAAAGGGAAAAGTGGAGAAGAGACGAAAGGGGAGGGAAGGGGAGGGAAGAGGAGACTGAAGGAGGAGAGGGGGAGAAGAGTTAAGGAGAAGGAGGGAGAAGGGGGTTGGTAAGCAGAAAGGAGTGGACAGAAAAGGGAAGAGGAAAAGAAACGAGAGGGGAGGGAAGGGGAGGGAAGAGGAGAGTGAAGGAGGAGAGGGGGGGGGGAGAGTTAAGGAGAACGAAAGCAGAAAGGAGAGGCGGGGCAAGAGAAGTGAGGGAAGTAGAGGGGAGGAAAAGAGAAAGGAGGAAACAGGCCCCACACCAACAGCAGGGGAACAATATGAGGGGGCTGCCCATTCATGCCCCCAGATAACTCACGCGGGAGGACTTGCTGTGAGTTTTAGCACGACCCTGAGCGGACAATAAAGACGCCGGCGCAGGATTTACGAAATATTCCTGAAAAGGCGAAGGCGGGCGGCGGAAGGAAGGGTGGCGGGGGTGGACACGGGGGGAAGAAGAACAAGAAGAACAGGAGCAAGAACAAAACAAAGAAAAAAAAGAAGAAATGGAAGAAGTGGAAAACGAGGTGCAAGAAGAGAAGAACAACAAGAACAAAGACAAGAAGAAGAACAAAAAGAAGAGGAAGAAGAAGAGAAAAGAGAAGAAGAAGAAGAAGAACAAGAGCAAGAACAAGAACAGAAAGAACAAAAAGATATGGAGGAAGTGGAAAACGAGGTGGAACAACAAGAACAAAAACAAGAATAAGAACAAGAAAAAGAGGAAGAAGAACCGAACGAAGAAGAAGAAGAAGAAGAAGAAGAAGAAGAAGAAGAAGAAGAAGAAGAAGAAGAAGAAGAAGAAAAAGAAGAAGAAGAAGAAGAAGAAGAAGTAGAAGAAGAAGAAGGGGAAGAAGAGTTGTTAGGTTGATAGGAGAGGTAGGGAAGGAGAAAGAAAGGAAGAATAGTGGGAGATGAGCTGGAGGGGGTGGACAGAAGAAGAAGAAAAAGAAGAAAAAGAAGAAGATGAAGAAGAAGAAGAAGAAAAAAAAGAAAAAAAAGAAGAAGAAAGAAGAAAAAGATGTCGGTTGTGATGTCTCTCTTTCCCTTCCGTCTATCTTTTTTCCGTCATCTCTTCTGTTCTTCTCTTCACTAGCTCAATAATTTCGTATCGTATGTTATATTTTTTTTATAGTGATGTCTTTCTAGGCTTTTTTTTTTTACTCCTGTCTATATTTTTCTCGCTAATTTGTTGTCTTTGCTCTCGTTTTCTCTTCCATTCCTCTTCTTGTTTTGTTTTTTTGGCTTCTCTTGTTATTTTTATTCTTTTGTTGTAGGTTTTCATTATTTTTCTCCTTATTATTTCGATCCGTGTTTGTTTTTCACCTCTGTCTCGTTTTTACGCTGTTTGTTTATCTCTTCTCCGCCTATGTATTTTTGCTCTCAGTGTCTGTGTTTGATCTCGTGTTTGTCTGTCTGTCTTTATTTTTTCCTCGCTTTTTTTGCTTGACTTTCGTTTATCATCCTCTTTCTCCGCGTCCTTTTGTGTGTGTGTGTTTTTATCTGGCTATCTGCGTGTTTTTCAAATGTTTGTAAAGATTCTCTCTCTCTCTCTCTCTCTCTCTCTCTCTCTCTCTCTCTCTCTCTCTCTCTCTCTCTCTCTCTCTCTCTCTCTCTCTCTCTCTCGATTACAGTCTCTTCCTTAGGCGATAATCCCGAGGAGTTTATTCATTCCCTATTAAGGCTTTACTCTAAGCTCTGAAACGGTCCAAAGTGTTGAGCTGCAAAGTTGCTATTTAATACTTTGCCCTGACCTCCCCCTCCCCTCTGCCTCTTAACCCCTCCCCCTCCTCCACCACACGTAAAAGGGATGGTGGAGAGGGAGGGAAGGGAGGAAAGGTGGAAGGGAAGGAAGGAGAGGTGGGAGGGATGGGAAAACAGGTGGAAGGGAATGGTGGAGAGGTGGGAGGAAGGGAGGAGTGGTGGAATGGAAGGGTGGAGCAGTGGAAGGGAAGGGAGGAGATGTGGAAGGGAAAGGAGGAGAGATGGAAAGGAAGGAAAAAAGGGAGGAGAGTTGGAAGGGAATGGTGAAGAGGTGGGAGGAGGGGACGAGGGGTGAAAGGGAAGGGAGAAAAAGTGGAAGGGAAGGGTGAGAAGGTAGGAAGGAAGGGAAGAGAGGCGGAAGAGAAGGGAAGAGAAATGTAAGAGAAGAGGGGAGGAGGAGGCTTAATAAGTTAGTAAGTTAGTTAATTAGTTAGTTAATTAGTTAGATAGTTTGTTAGTTAATGAGAAAGCAAGGACACACACACACACACACACACACACACACACACACACACACACACACACACACACACACACACACACACACACACACACACACACACACACATTACCTTCCCCTCCCCTGATCCGTAGCCATTTCCCCTGATTGAACACCGTCACCTTCCGCCCAGGTAAAAATACAGGTACATTTCCCATCACCTGTAATCATTGCCTCGCCGTCCCCACGTGTCCTCATCACCATGGAAGCGAGCTAACGACCACTGCCAAAGAGAAGGTGAAGACTGGAGAAACACGAGTGCAATGCGAGTAATAAACGGATAAAATAACGGGAGCTCTGAAAACAAACCTTATGAGAGTAGAAGCAAGCGATACGATCACTACCAAATAAAAAAAGGAAGGACGAAGAAACACGAGTGCGGTAATAATATTGTAAGAGGTAAAACAGGGGCAATAAAACACACCTAATGAGAGTAAAGGCAAGCGATACGATCACTGCCAAATAAATAATGGGAAGATGAAGAAACATGAACGGGGTAATAATATTGTAGGAGGTAAAACATTGGCAATAAAACAAACTTAACGAGAGTAAGTGCAAACTACCCGATCATTACCAGCGAGAAAAAGAAGGAAACGGTTGAAAATTAATGAAATGCGTAACGAGTAAAGCTGAAAGAGGTGAACACTAAAACACGAATACAGTAATTAATCGGATAAGAGGTAAAACGATGCATTAAAGACAGCGAGAATATAATAAAACGGTTGAAAAATAATGAAATACGGAACGAGGAAAGATGAATGAGGTGAAAACTGAAGAAACACGAATACAGTAATAATTGGATAAGAGGTAAAACGATGCACTGAAGACAAGCTATTATATCATTGCCAGCGAGAATATCATGAAACGGTTGAAAAATAATGAAATACGGACCGAGTAAAGGTGAAAGAGGTGAAAACTGAAGAAACACGAATACAGTAATAATCGAATAAGAGGTAAAACGATGCACTGAAGACAAGCTATTATATCATTGCCAGCGAGAATATCATGAAGCGGTTGAAAAATAATGAAATACGGAATGTGGAAAGGTGAATGAGATGAAAACTAAAGAAACACGAATACAGTAATAATCGGATATGAGGTAAAACGATGCACTGAAGACAAGCTATTATATCATTGCCAGCGAGAATATAATAAAACGGTTGAAAAATAATGAAATACGGACCGAGTAAACGTGAAAGAGGTGAAAATAAAACACGAGTACAGTAATATAATCGGACAAGAGGTAAAACGATGCACTGAAGACAAGCTATTCGATTATTGCCAGCGAGAAAAATAATGAAACGGTTAAAAAATAATGAAACACGGAACAAGTTATGGCGAAAAAAGTAAAGATTAAGGAAACTCGAATGCAGTAATAATCGGATAAGAGGTAAAACGATGCACTAAAAACAAACAATCCAATCGTGACCAGCGAGAAAATGTGAAACGGTTGAAAAATAATGAAATACGGAACGAGTAGAAATGAAGAAGGGGAAAATAAAGAAACATAAACGTATCATTAATCTAAGCATGAGCAAACTATCCGATCACTGAAATATAATGCAACGTTTGAAGAATAATGAAATACGTAACGAGTAATGACCTGAGAGAGTGAGAGAGGAAAGACAGGTTAATCAAAGAGAATACGTAACTTGAGAGTCAAAGGAAAGAGACGACTGCCATATAAAAAAATGTATAGAAATATTGAGGTATAAAGGGAATGATAAGGTGAGGGAGGGTAAAGTTGATGAATATAAAAGAAATAGAAACATACAAGTGACCTAAATCAAGACTGACAAAGATCCCGAAGAAGAAAAACGAGGAGGAGGAGGAGGTCGAGGAGGAAGAAGAAAAAATAGGAGATGAAGGAGTGGAAGAGAAGGAGAGTCAAATAGGAATATAAAAGCAGATAATAACATGAACAAGAACAAAATCAGTAAAAAACGGAAGAGATCAGAAGCGAGGAAAGAGAAAGATTGAATAGAAATAAAGATGATGAAGAGGAGAAGGAAGACGATGACGAGGGGGAGAGGAAACGGTTACCAGCGAACCAAAGAAAATAAAAAAACAGAAGATAGGAAAATACGAGAGAAGATATCAAGGTAGTCTCGTCACAAAGAAGAAAAAGATAGAGAATAAGAAAAATTCGAAAAGAAGAGGATCAAGAAAGAATCGGAAGAGGAGGAAAGAGAAGTGGGAATGAAGGACAACGAAGAAAAGGAGATAGAGGAGGAGGAGGAGGAGGAGGAGGAGGGCGAAGATGAAGGTGAAGACGAGGCCCAGAACAAAGACGAAGAGGAGGAGGAAAATTAATACGAAGGCGAAGATGAGGACGAAGAGGAGGAGTAAGAGGATGAGGAAGAAGAAGACGGAAACGAAGAGAAAGCCAAGGAGGACGAGGAAGACGAGGACGAGGAGGAAGATGAAGCCAAGGAGGACGAGGGAGACGAGGACGAGGAGGAAGATGAAGCCAAGGAGGACGAGGAAGACGAGGACGAGGAGGAAGATGAAGCCAAGGAGGACGAGGAAGACGAGGACGAGGAGGAAGATGAAGCCAAGGAGGACGAGGAAGACGAGTACGAGGAGGAAGATGAAGCCAAGGAGGACGAGGAAGAAAAGGAAGAAGAGAAAGAAGACGTGGAAGAGGACGAGAGTGAGAAGGACGAGAGAAGAGGAAAACGAAAACGAAGAAGAGGAAGAGGAAGAAGAGGAGGAAGATAAATAAGACGAGGGCAAAAAGGACGATAAAGAGGAGGAAAACGAAGACTCAGACAAAGATGAGAAAGAGGAAGAAGGAGAATAGGACGAGGAGGAGGAGGAGGAGGAGGACGAGGAGGAAGAGGAAGAGGAGGAGGAAGAGAGATAAGACGAGGGCAAAAAGGACGATAAAGAAGAGGAAAACGAAGACTCAGACAAAGATGAGAAAGAGGAAGAAGGAGAATAGGACGAGGAGGAGGAGGAGGAGAAGGAGGAGGTCATCCGTGAGTCCGTTGCAGTCCATCCGGTCATGATTTACGGAGCAATCGGGCGTGCGTGTGATGCTAACGACGTCCCATGGGTAACTGTCTCTCTGATGGCCGCGGCGGGAGTTATCAACGGCCCTTTAACGCCCAGGTAATTGGTCACGTGATTTAAGGGGAGACCAGGCAGTTAGGGGCCCGGAATTAATAACAGGTGTTGATATCTTTACTCGGCGATTTTTGTGTCAGGTATAAAGGAGAGATATGAGGTGTGGGGGAGGGAGGGGGAAGGGAGAGGCGTATGAGTGTATGTTTGTGTGTGTGGGGGGGGGGGGGGATGGGGGTATAAGGGGATGAGGATAGGAAGGAGGGAGGAAGAATAGGAGAAAAAGGGGAAGGTATAAATGTTTGAGGGGGAGGTTCAGTCCAGGTGTGTGTGTGTGTGTGTGTGTGTGTGTGTGTGTGTGTGTGTGTAGGTATGTGGCTGGAGGCATGTGTTGGGATTAAAATCTTTGGCAATATGGCTGCCTGTGCTTACGGAACGAGAGAAAATATTAATTTGAATACCGCTGTTTGCATATACCGAATAACTTATGAAACGCTCGCCCTGCATTTTAAACACTATGGAAATGGGGAAATATATGAATGTGAATCTCTATTTTACTTTTAGGGGAACATGCGCGACTCTCTGAAAGGGCTACACTTTTTATAGCGCGTAAGTAAGACAGGATAAAATGTTGGCGCCTGGACGTGAATAATGTTGGATAAAACTGAATGCTGAATCAGGTTTATTTTTTCTTTTTTTCGCTGGACTCCTGTTATGGCGGAAGCATTTTCAAGTAAAGTAATTATGTCCCCAATGAACGCCCACTTTTATATGCTAATTGTGCAGGTAATGGACCGGGTACCTGCCGTCCACCTGTGTGTCCTTGGAAGTGTTAACCGGAAATAAAGGAGATAAAAATACAGAGGGAAAAGAAAGGAAAAACAATTGCATGAAAAATATAAGAAAAGAAAATATTCCGTCATGAGAGATACTTTTTGAAGCGGAAAATATTCATGAAGTTGGATAAAATAAACTGTAACTAAACAAAAAAAGTAGATTTACAGTATTAGAGTCATAGGAAATTAGTGTTAATGGAGAAAAAAAGGGAACTTACTTAGCTGAAAGGGAAAAAATTGTAGCAAAGTCATATGAAATAAAAATAACCAAGAAAATATAAAGAGTACAAAATTAAATAGAATAAAACTCTTTAAAGAGAATATTATACATCAGCATGAGTAAATAAGATAACTCAACAAAAAAGGAGATGTAAATTACCAGCGTCCTCTTCAAACTAAAACGAACAGTAAACATAATTAAACAAAAATAAATGAACTGCCGGCAAAAAGCGCGATAATGTTATGCAAATAAATTACTACGTATTTACTCGACCACTTTGCACTCATGAATCGAGCAGTGAACACATCGCGCGCGTATCACACATCCCGCCGGCATGCTCCCATTCCCTCCACGGCCATGCGCTCCCCGAATAAAGACGCTCGGCTGTGGCAGCGAGACTAACCAAGGGATGCTCTGGAAAATACTCTTATTCTGAATCCCACTCTAAATTACCATATGTGATTCTAACCATAAATTACCATATGTGATTCTAACCATAAATTACCATATGTGATTCTAACCATAAATTACCGTATGTGATTCTAACCATAAATTACCATATGTGATTCTAACCATAAATTACCATATGTGATTCTAACCATGAATTACCATATGTGATTCTAACCATAAATTACCATATGTGATTCTAACCATAAATTACCATATGTGATTCTAACCATAAATTACCATATGTGATTCTAACCATAAATTACCATATGTGATTCTAACCATAAATTACCATATGTGATTCTAACCATAAATTAACATATGTGATTCTAACCATAAATTACCATATGTGATTCTAACCATAAATTACCATATGTGATTCTAACCATAAATTACCATATGTGATTCTAACCATAAATTACCATATGTGATTCTAACCATAAATTACCATGTGATTCTAACCATAAATTACCATATGTGATTCTAACCATAAATTACCATATGTGATTCTAACCATAAATTACCATATGTGATTCTAACCATGAATTACCATATGTGATTCTAACCGCTTCAAACCTAACCTAACCCATCAAACCTAACTTAACGTAACCTTGCTCGGCTGTAGCTTCGAAAGTAACAACGGGGTGCTCTGGAAAATGCTCTTACAGTGATGCCAACTTGAAATTACCAGATATCATTCTAACCTAACCTAACCTGACCTAACCTGACCTACTCTTACGGTGATGCCAACTTGAAATTACCAGATATCATTCTAACCAAACCTAACCTAACCTAACCTGACCTAACCTACTCTTACGGTGATTCCAACTTGAAATTACCAGATATCATTCTAACCAAACCTAACCTAACCTGACCTGACCTACTCTTACAGTGATTCCAACTTGAAATTACCAGATATCATTCTAACCAAACCTAACCTAACCTGACCTAACCTACTCTTACAGTGATGCCAACTTGAAATTACCAGATATCATTCTAACCTAACCTAACCTAACCTGACCTAACCTACTCTTACAGTGATGCCAACTTGAAATTACCAGATATCATTCTAACCAAACCTAACCTAACCTGACCTGCTCTTACAGTGATTCCAACTCTAAATTACCAGATATCATTCTAACCAAACCTAACCTAACCTGACCTGCTCTTACAGTGATTCCAACTCTAAATTACCAGATATCATTCTAACCAAACCTAACCTAACCTAACCTAACCTGACCTAACCTAACCTAACCTGACCTAACCTACTCTTACAGTGATTCCAACTCGAAATTACCAGATATCATTCTAAACAAACCTAACCTTACCTAACCTGACCTAACCTGCCCCACTCAAGAGTGGGAGCCACATACCAGTACAGAGAAGGAAAATTCGCATCCCACATAAATGACTCCAACTAAACCCTAACCTAAGCTAACCTAACCTAACGTAACCTGCCCTGTACGAGAGTCTGCGAGACATACCAGTCCAGAAAAAGGAAATACTCATCCCGCCGAGGCCAGCGCGTGAGGGACACCACCACCGCCTGACGCATTCCCTCCCACACGCACGCACGCTAAGTTGACCAAATATCTCTCCAGGGACGCGAATAGCCGGCACCCCGCGTGAGGCCCGGGCCCGACGAGAGATCAAACACAGAGGTCCATTTATCTCTGACGAGGTGAGGGGAAGGCGGAGAGAGGCGGAGAGGGGAGAGAGAAGGAGGGGGAGGAGAAGGGGAGAACTGAAAGGTAAGGGGGAGGAAAGAGTCTGAGGGGAAGGGAGGAAGTTGAGACTAGGGGAGAGCTGAGGGGTGGGGAGAGGCTGAGGGGAGAAGGGTTAGGTGGGGAGAGGGAGAGTTGAGAGTAATGTGGGTCAGGCAGGCTGTCGGTGTGATCAGGAGGGGGTTCGAATCCCTCCCCCCTCCCCCCGCCCACGTTCCTCTCCAGTCAGCCGCCATAGAGAAGTTAGCCCTTTTTGTTTGTTTGTTTGTTGTTGTTGCTGTCTGTCTATTCCTATCTACTTTATTTCCTTTTTTCCTTTTTGAATGTATGCTTTTTCTTTATGTATATTTTTCTGCCCTATCCATCCATCTATCTGTATCTATCTATCTGCCTGTCTGTCTACCTGTTTGTGTTTACTTAATCAATATGTGACTCCTCTGCCTTTTCACGGGGAAGGAAAAGGAAGGGAAGGGAAGGGAAAGGAAGGGGAGGAGGGGGGAGGGGAAAAGAAAGGAAGGGAAGTGATGAGAAAGGAAAGGAAAGCACATGGAAGGGATGGGAAGAGAAGGAAAGGTAAGGAAAGGTAAGGGAATGTAAGGGAGGGTTTGGAAATGGAAAGAAAGGAAAGGAAAGCACAGGAAGGGATGGGAAGGGAAGGAAAGGTAAGGGAAGGTAAGGAAGGGTTTGGAAATGGAAAGAAAGGAAAGGAAAGCGCAGGAAGGGATGGGAAGGGAAGGAAAGGTAAGGGAAGGCAAGGAAGGGTTTGGAAATGGAAAGAAAGGAAAGGAAAGCACAGGAAGGGATGGGAAGGGAAGGAAAGGTAAGGGAAGGTAAGGGAGGGTTTGGAAAGGGAAGAAAGGAAAGGGAAACGAAAGGGAAGGCAAGGGAAGGGAAGGAGTGGAAAAGAAAGGAAGGAAGGGAAGAGATGAGAAGGAAAGGGAAGGGATGGGAAGGGAGAGGAGTGACTCAGAATATGCGTGAAAAGTCGTGATCAGTCAGTTATACCGTAAAATTTGAGAGAAATATTGAAGTAATGTATCTTATTATCTTTATATTTCACATTAAGTAAGATATGGAGGGCGTGTGTGTGTGTGTGTGTGTTCACCTCAGCTAACACCCTCGCCCTCCTTTCTGGTTTTTAAATCAATCCATTAACGTGAAATAAGACCGGTTTCCCTGTTTTAAAGGAGACCCAACCTCCACACACACACACACACACACACACACACACACACACACACACACACACACACACACACACACACACACACACACACACAGACAAACACACACATTTGAACATCCCTTCCCTTGCATAATAAAACCTAAACTTGTACTCAGAAAACCCTCGCACAAAAAAACTCATCAGTACACACACAAGCGTTACCTGAGGCAGACTATTAATTAGAATTTTACGGAGCAGTCAACAGGTGTGTTCTACCTTTATGACCTACCAAGGCTGAAAGAGAAAAGGGTGTGAGTGCCAAGGGGTCAAGAAAGGAAAGGGGAAGGGAAGATTATCAGAGGGAAATAAGGGAAAGAAGAGGGAAAGAGGAATTGTGATTGGGGAGTAGAAAGGATGCCAGGGTTAAAATGGAATGGTAATGGGATATAAAGGAAGAGGTGCCGAGGGGTATGCAGAGAGGAAAAGGGAAAAGGGAAGGAAATAATAAGGAGAGGGGAAAGGAAAAGGGAAAGGAGACATAGACACGGAGAGGGGAAACAGTACCAAAGTGAAATAGGGAAGCACGCCAAGGTTTAGAAGGAGTGGTAAGAGAATAAAGAGGAAGGGGAATAAGAGGGAAGGAGAAGCGATGGCAAAGAGGGGAAATGTAAAGGGAAAGAATAGCGTCGGAGAGGGGGAATGGTGACAAGAGGAAGAGGAAAAGGTGCCAAGGCTTAAGAGAAATCCTACTAGAATAAAGAGGAAGAGGTGTAAGAGGAAAAAAGAGAAGGTTGACAAAGAGGGAAAATGAAAAGGGAAAGAATAGTTACAGAGAGGGGAAATGTAGCCAAGAGGAAGAGGGAAAAGTTACAAGGAGGTTGAATGAAGAGGAAGGAGTGTAAGAGGGAAGGAGAAATGATGACAAAGAGGGGAAAGAAAAAGGGAAAGAATAGTTACAGAGAGGGGAACTGTAGCCAAGAGGAAGAGGGAAAAGTTACAAGGAGGTAGAATGAAGAGGAAGGAGTGTAAGAGGGGAGGAGAAACGATGACAGAGAGGGGAAAGAAAAAGGAAAAGAATGATTACGGAGAGGGAAAATAGTGGGAAGGGAAAAAGATAGGTTAAGGGTGTCAGGGTTAGAAATAAATGGTACTAGAATTAGGAAGGGGCGTCAGAGGGAGAGGGAAGGAGAAACGATGACAAAGAGAGAAAAGAAAAATGGAAAGAATAGTTATGGAGAGGGAAAATGTTGAGAAGGGTAAAAAGAAAGGGTTATGAGTACCAGGGATAGAACGAAATGATACTAAAACAAAGAAGAAGAGATATAAGAAGGAAAGGAAAATTATAACAAAGACTAGAAAGAGAAAGGAAAAGAAGAGTTACGGAGAGGGAAAATGGAGCCAAGAGGAAGAGGAAAAGCTGCCACACTTTAATAGAAATGATAGAATAAAGAGGAAGGGCAGTAAAAGAGAAGCAGAAAAAAGAAAAAAATAACAAGAGGAAAGGAAGAGAGTGCCAGTGAGTAGACAGTGGGGTGCCAAAGGGGTGGAGTGTGGCAAAGGGAAAGGCACTCGTGTTAGGGAGAGGAAAGACGAAAAAACTAAGGGCTGGCAGTGAAGGGAAGAGATGAGAGGGGAGGGAATCTTTGGTATGGACGGGTCAGGGAAAGGGAAGGGGAGGGGAAGAGAGCTGCCATTGAGGGTCGCTTTAAGGGGAAGAGGGGAAGAAAGGAAGAGGGGAAGGAGGAATGCATTGAGGGTCAGGGAAGGGGAGGAGAAGAGGGGGATTCAGTTTGCGTTATGGGGCACTGAGGGGAAGGGAAGGGAAGGGAAGGGAAACGGAGGAAAAGGAAAGAAAAGGAATGGAAAGTAAAGGATGGGAAAGGAAAGAGAAGGGAAGGAAAAGAAGGGAAAGGAAAGGAAAGGAAAGGGAAGAGAAGGGAAAGGAGAGAAGGGAGGAGAGGAGAAGTGAGGAGAGAAGAGGGAAGGAAAGGGAAGGGAAGAGAAAGGAGAGAAGTGGGGAGAGGAGAAGTGAGGAAAGGAGAGGAAAGGAAAGGAAAGGAAAGTGAAGGAATGGGAAGGGAAGCGAATGGAGAGAAGTGGAGAGAGAAGTGAGGATAGGAGAGGAGATGACAGGAGAGGAGAGGAAAGGAAAGGAAAGTGAAGGAATGGGAAGGGAAGCGAAAGGAGAGAAGTGGGGAGATGACAGGAGAGGAGAGGAAAGGAAAGGAAAGTGAAGGAATGGGAAGGGAAGCGAAAGGAGAGAAGTGGAGAAAGAAGTGAGAATAGGAGAGGAGATGACAGGAGAGGAGAGGAGAGGAGAAGAATGGAAAGAAACAAAAGGAAAAGGAAAGGAGGGGGATGGATGGGAAGGGGACTTGACTGAGGATTGGACAAGTGGAAAAGTGTAAAATATATAACAAAATCGTGTGATAATAGTTAGTAAGCCTTTAAATAGGATCACTGGACCAATCACCCCGTCCCCCCGTGGAACAAAAATAGAATAAAGGAAAGTCTACATAAAAAAAAACTACAAACATATTTCACAAAACTAATAAACACTGAAATCGAGAAATAAAAACAACGTACGATGCATATTATTTTATTCGTATATAGAGTCAGCGAATTCGAAAAAAGAAAAATATAATCCTATCGATATAAATTCAATGAAGGAAAAAAGGAACAAAAAAAAGAGGGAAAAAAGGGAATTCCAGCTCATGGATTAAAGTGTAAATGGACACGAGATGGCTTTTTTTCTTTTCTTTTTTTTCTCTTTTTTCTCCCACCAGAGGGTTCCAATCCTCCCAGAGACCGATAATTATTCACACCCTCTTTTAAGACTTCTAAACGGCTGTGTGTGCGTGCGTGGGAGTGTGTGTGTGTGTGTGTGTGTGTGTGTGTGTGTGTGTGTGTGCGTGCGTGTGCGTGTGTGTGTGTGTGTTTACGCTGGTCCCAAATTGTAGTGTGGTAGGGTAATTGAGTTGAAGGCTAAATGTTCGACTTTATTTTGTTAGCTTAATGTGTTTTCCGTTCACCTTTTTTTTTGTGTGTGTGAAGGGAACGAGGAAAGGGAAAGGAAGGCAAGAGGGTGTATGGCTTTGTGTGTGTGTGTGTATGTGCGTTTGTTTTACCTGTACACTTCCCTACCTGGTTACATTCTCGTGTTTTCCAAGTTCACAGCGCTCTCTACCTGCACACGGTTTTTACAGCAAGGAAGAAAAAAAAAACGCTAAACGCTGCTCCAAACAAAAACAAAACCAACTAAAGGTCAGAAGAGAGGTCAGGTTCGGGTGGAGAGGTGTCATGATACTCTCCTCTTGAATGAGTTTTGCCCTTACCCACCGTTCAGTCTTCGCCCTCTCCACTATCAGCTTATAATAACTTTCTAATATCAGCGTCACAACTCACAACTTTGCCCCAACAAAACTTGGTATACTCCTAAACGCCCCCCTCCTCATGAGCACTTTCTTGGGACATTATGATATTTTACTCCCCTGCCAAAGTCGTCGTAATCGCTGCAGTATTCCTTGAGGCACTAATGGAGGAGGAGGAGGAGGACTTGGAGGAGGAGGAGGAGGAGGACTTGGAGGAGAAGGAGGAGGAGGAGGTTGTTTTGGTAATGGTGAGGGAGTAGGGGAAGAAAAGTAGCGTGGCATTTTTTATGTTTTTTGCCTTAATTCAAATGATACACAAAATAAATATTCTCTCATAAAACGGAAACTAGAGAAAGATGGAAGAATGATAATATGGTGGTGGTGATTGTGGTGGTGGTGGTGGTGGCGATGGTAGTGAAAGTGGTGGTACAGATTAGTGGTACAAATGGTGATGAAAAAGAAGATAAAGGTGGTGTAACGTTGTAATGGAGATGGTGGTGATGGTGGTAGTGGTGGTGATGGTGGTAGTGGTGGTGGTGCAGATTAGGGTACAAACGGTGATGAAAAAAAATAGAGAAAGGTGCTGTAACGTTGTAATGGTGATGGTGGTGGTGGTGATAGTAATGGTGGTGGTGGTTGTGGTGTGGTGGTGGTTGTCATGGTAATGGAGGTGGTGGTGGTGGTGATAGTAATAGTGGTGGTGGTGGTGATGGTGGTGGTGGTGATAGTAATGGTGGTGGTGGTTGTGGTGTGGTGGTGGTTCTCGTGGTAATGGAGGTGGTGATACAGGTGAGGGGACAACTGGTGTGGGAGGGGAGAGTGGGTGTTCAGCTTTTGAGTCTAATCGTTTGAAAAATACACAAAGCGCCCTCCCGCGATGTAAAGCGGATGAAGCACCCGTGAAAAAACGATGATTTGTGATTCGTGTTATGTCAGCGGTGTGTATTTAGACTAGAAAGGGTTCGCTGTGTGTCCGCTCATTTCATTATCGTTTCGTGGACAAAAAAATCAATCGACCCAGTTGAACGTACAGTCATTGTTTAGTCTCCCCTCTGAAATCCAGGTGTTGTAGTATACCAGTTTTATCGTCAGGTATTCAACGTTTTAATGCCCCTACGCTTTGAAAGGTAAAACAACACACCTGTCTCCTAATTGAACAAACATAAAAGGCGATAGGCGTGGCTATGCGTGCTGCCTTCCGTATGAGTGTGTGCAAGCTTTTTAGAGATCATTTAAATTACTGTTTAGAGCTGAATTGGGTTTCCGATAACTAATTTAGGTTTCCTGTATTTGGTTTCAGTTTTCTAGAGTCTATTAAAGTTTTCTAGAGCGGAGTTATGTTTTCTAAAGCTGATTCAAGTAGTTTTCTGTAGTAGTTTTGAGGTTTCTAGAGTTTATTGAAGTTTTCTAGGGCAGTTTTGAGGTTTCTAGAGTTTGTTAAAGATTTCTAGGGCAGTTTTGAGGTTTCTAGAGTTTATTAAGGTTTTCTAGGGCAGTTTTGAGGTTTCTTGAGTTAATTAAGGTTTTCTAGGGCAGTTTTGAGGTTTCCAGAGTTTATTAAAGTATTCTAGGGCAGTTTTGAGATTTCTAGAGTTTATTAAAGTATTCTAGGGCTGTTTTGAGGTTTCTAGAATTAATTAAGGTTTTCTAGGGCAGTTTTGAGGTTTCCAGAGTTTATTAAAGTATTCTAGGGCAGTTTTGAGGTTTCTAGAGTTTATTAAAGTATTCTAGGGTAGTTTTGAGGTTTCCAGAGTTTATTAAAGTATTCTAGGGCAGTTTTGAGGTTTCCAGAGTTTATTAAAGTATTCTAGGGCAGTTTTGAAGTTTCCAGAGTTTATTAAAGTATTCTAGGGCAGTTTTGAGGTTTCCAGAGTTTATTAAAGTATTCTAGGGCAGTTTTGAGGTTTCCAGAGTTTATTAAAGTATTCTAGGGCAGTTTTGAGGTTTCCAGAGCTTATTAAAGTATTCTAGGGTAGTTTCGAGGTTTCTAGAGTTTATTAAAGTATTCTAGGGCAGTGTTGAGGTTTCTAGAGTTTATTAAGGTTTTCTGGAGCAGTTTTGAGGTTTCTAGAGTTTATTAAGGTTTTCTAGGGCAGTTTTGAGGTTTCTAGAGTTTATTAAGGTTTTCTAGGGAAGTTTTGAGGTTTCCAGAGTTTATTAAAGCATTCTAGGGCAGTTTTGAGGTTTCTAGAGTTTATTAAAGTATTCTAGGGTAGTTTTGAGGTTTCTAGAGTTTATTAAAGTATTCTAGAGTAGTTTTGAGGTTTCTAGAGTTTATTAAGGTTTTGTAGGGCAGTTTTGAGGTTTCTAGAGTTTATTAAAGTTTTCTGGAGCAGTTTTGAGGTTTCTAGTGTTTATTTAAATTTTCTAGGGCAGTTTTGAGGTTTCTAGTGTTTATTTAATTTTTTTAGGGCAGTTTTGAGGTTTCTAGAGTTTATTAAAGTTTTCTAGGGCAGTTTTGAGGTTTCTAGAGTTTATTAAAGTTTTCTAGGGCAGTTTTGAGGTTTCTAGAGTTTATTAAAGTTTTCTAGGGCAGTTTTGAGGTTTCTAGAGTTTATTAAAGTTTTCTAGGGCAGTTTTGAGGTTTCTAGAGTGTATTAAAGTTTGCTAGAGCGGCTTTAAGTTGTCTAAAGCTGATTTAAGTTTTCTAGAGCAGTTTTGAGGTTTCTAAAGTTGATTTAAGTTTTCTAGAGCTTATCACCTTCATGTTCAACTTAAATTTTCATGTCGGTGTGCTACGTAGCCATCTTCCTATTTAAATGTTCATGTTAGTGTGGTACGTTTTCATCTTCCTATTTAAATTTTCATGTTTGTGTGACGTTTTCATCTTCCTATCTAAATTTTCATGTTAATGTGTGTAGATTTTCATGTGCTTGTGTGGGTGTGTGGGGGATGGGTCTGTATGTATTTTTTCACGAATACCTTTCCCGTGCGTGTGTGAGTGGACCTTTTCGTTTGTCGTGGGCCAGGTGAATGTCATTGGCGGAAAGGGACGGGTGGATGAGGCGTGGCCGCGGGGAAGGGCGAAGAGTCACAATTTTCACCTCCATTCATGGTTAATTAGCGACAGGTGACCAAGGACCTGGTGGAGACGTGTGGCCTTGAGGCTCATGAGGAGAGAGAGAGAGAGAGAGAGAGAGAGAGAGAGAGAGAGAGAGAATGACGAGGGAAAGATGGAGAAAACATATATAGAAGTTAAAAGGAGGAAGGAGAAGATAAAGGAAAGAGAGAAAATAAGAGGAATGATATCATACAGACAGATACTCAAATTTTATACGAGAAATGAAAAGTAAAAAGTGAAAAAGAGAAAAAGAAAAGTCAGAAAATAATGAAGAAATGAAGAGAAAACAGAAAAAGAGAAAAAAAAAACAGAAAATAATAAAAGTAAAGAAGTGAAAAGAGAAGTGAAAGAGGTAAAAAAAAACAGGGGAAAGTAAAAAGTGAAAAAGAGAAAAGAAAAGTCAGAAAACAATAAAATATGAAAAGAAGAGAAAACAGAAAAAGAGAAAAAAACTGAAAATAATAAAAGTAAAGAAATTAAAAGAGAAGTGAAAGAGGTAATGAAAAGACAAAAGTAAAAAGTGAAAAATCATAAAAAGGAGGAGTTGAAAGAAAGAAAAAAGAGAAGTGAAAAACGCGGCATCTTAATCAATTTATTTTTTCGCTCCCACACCCGCCAAGCTGCATCATTTCCTTCACCTTTCCTTCGCGGCAGAGTTGTTTAATGCCTTATTCCGCGGGAGGCAAAAACGCTTTCCTTCGCATTTAAAAGAGGAAACATGATAAATTTTTCATCACGCAATCCGGAAAAACGAGAGGAAAGGACAAGAGCGGATTTGTTATGTGTTTATGTTAGAGAGAGAAAGAATAAAGTGTGTGTGTGTGTGTGTGTGTGTGTGTGTGTGTGTGTGTGTGTGTGTGTGTGTGTGTGTATAATAATTAAGACCTCTTCAGAACTTCATACGCACACAAACCTTCATATTTCTCTTTCTTTCCTTTCACGCACCAAAATAAAGGGACGCCTCCGGAAGCCTCCCAACACCACAACGCCATAAGAAAAACAACAAGGAGATTTATGTGTTTTTTTACCATTTTTTACCGTGTGTTTCTTATCCTGTGTTGGTGGGGTGGAAAGGAAGTACTTGAATGGAAAGTTGCTGGTGTTGCTCTTTTTTGTGTTGCTGGTTTTTTTCTCTCATTTGTTGTTCGTTTGTGTTGTCTGGCGTCGGTGGGTCTCACGATGCTTCTCTGTCTCCCCGTGTTGCGTGATGGGGTCGAGCGAGACATGTTGGGACGTGTTTTGTTCCCCGCCTTCATTATTTTGTTTGTGTTGCTTCTATTGTGTTGCTCTTACCCTCCCCTCCCCCCCCCCTCACTCATTCCCTCATCCCTCCTTCCCTTCCCTCGCTTTTCTCCTCATTATTTTACCTCTTTAAATTGTCTTCTTCTCTTCATATTTCTTTATTTTGTTTTGTTTTCTTATTTTCTTGTTTCTCATCCCGTTTTTCTGTTGCCCTTATTCCCTTTTTCTTCCCTTTTTTCGTTCCTTTTCTCTCTTTGGTTTCGTTTATTTACTATTTTATTGTTTTTTTCCATAATTTAGCGTTTTCTCTGTTTTCCCTCTTATCTTTCTTTTTATTTTATCTTTATTTTATTTTTTTATTTTCTTGTTCCTCACCCTGGTTTTTTTTTACTTATTCCCTTTCTCTTTCCGTTTTTAATCCCTTTTTCCTCTGTTTTGTTTCTTTCATTTCCTCATTTCCTATTTTTGTTCTAGTATTTTGTGTTGTCTTTCTTTTTCCCTCTCACCTTTTTTTCCTGTTTTCCTTTATCCCCTTTTCTTCCATTCTTCCTCCTTTCCCTTTTCTCTGTTCATTTGTTCTAGTCATATCTCACTTTTTTCTTATTATTATTGTCTTTCTTTTCTTTTCTTATCGTTGTTCTTGTTTTCTGTTTCATATCCTTTCCTTTAGTTTTCTGTTTATTCAGTATCATCATATCGTGGTTTTTTCTTTTTGTTGTTGTTTTTTTGTTTTTTTTCTGATTATTTTTGTGCTTCCTTGTTTTCTTTTTTTTCCTTATCATCTCCACCTATTTATTTATACATTTCCTCGTCCTTCATTTTTTTATTCATTCATTTTACTCGTGTCATATTTTTCTGTATTTTTCTCTTAATTCTCTCTTTTATTTAATTTGTTTTATTGTGTCTTGCCTATTTTTTTCTTTTCCTCTCTCCCTCCCCTTGTTCTTTTTCACTTCTTCCCCATCCCTGCTTTTTTTATTCCATTTATATATTGTGGGTTTTTTTCATATCCTTTCTCCATAATTTAGTTTCCTTGTTTTCTGCTTTTTTATCTGCCTTTTTTTTCATTTTTCCCCTTCTCCCTTTTTTATTCAACTATTTTACCTCATTCATGTTTTTTTCCTCTTTTCTCTCATTAATTCTTCGTTTCGCTTCATTTTGCTTTCCGTTATCTTATTTTCTTTTCATTTATTTTACTCATTCCCTGTTTTATTGCTATTTTTATCCCTAATTCAGTGTTTGTCTTCGCTTTATCTTCCTCCCTCCAGTTTTATGCTTCTCCTAATCGCGTTGAATCGTTTGTCTGTCTTTGCAACATTAAATCCTCCTCTCTCCCGTGTCGTTTGCTCTCATTTATTACTTCTTTTATTTCCTCATTTTTCTCTTCGTGTCTATCAGTCTTCGTAAGCTTCTCCGTTTCTTATTCCACCCGTTCGTTGTATCTATTTTTAGGTCGTGTGATGTATCGTTTCTCCCTTCGTGACAATCATTAATATTTGTCTTTTCTCTCTTCTTTCCTTTTTGTTGCTTCCATATAATTTTCGTTTCCTTTTCGCCTTCGGTTTTTAGTTTTTTTATGATTTTTTTTCCTCCTGAAGAATTTATTTTGATTTGCAACTTATGTCTTGGTTCTTTTTAATTTATTTGCTTATTTATATTTACTCCTCCTCTCTTTCCTAGTATCCTATTCTTTTCTTAGTTTTCTTTCTTTCTCCTTTTTCTCTCTATTCTCCTTAAAGACTATGCATCTCCTTGACCTATTTCCGTATCCTATTCTTCATTGTATTTCCTTTCTTTCTTACTTTCTTACATTTTCTTTATCTGTCTTTTAACAATTTCTTTTTTCTCTGCTTCTACACAACTTTCTTTGATTTGTTTTCTTTGTTTTGTTCTCTCTTCCATAGTTTTCTGCTTTCCCTAACTTCCCTTCCTAAACAAACTTCATTTTTTTTGCTTCTTCACGACTTTCTTTTCTTTGTTTTCTTTGTTTTGTTGCCTTTTCCCTAGTTTTCTGTTTTCTTTATCTCCCTTCCTTTAAAACAAACTTCATTTTTCTTTGCATATACACAACTATCTTTTCTTTGTTTTCTTTGTTTTGTTGTCTCTTATCTGGTTTTCTGTTTTCCTTAACCTCCCTTCCTTTTAAACAAACTTCCTTATTCTCTGCAAATACACAACAGCTTTCTTTTCCTGCCAGTGGACTATTCTTCTCGCGTTATATTTAGTGTCTCGTGTTTGCCCTTTCCATCATCTATCAAGCAGTATATGACAGCTGGACAAACATTGCTCACCTTACTTACCTTCACTATTTACTTCCATTTTCTGCAGCCGCCTCAGTTCCTATCAATCAGGTTCATGACACTTTTTTAACAGTACATTTCCATCATCTTTCAAGCAGTAAATGACAGGTGGACAAACATTACCGTCTTTACTTTCATCATTCATGTCTTTCCATTTTCTTCAGTCGCAAGTAATAAGTTTCATGACACGTTACAGCAATATATTAGTTCCATCATCTTTCAAGCGGTAAATGACAGCTGGAGAAACATCATCGAATTTACCTTCATTATTTACCTATTTTCATTTTCTTGAGCAGCCTTTGTCCCAAGTAATCAGTTTTATGACACGTTTCCACAACACATTTGCATCATCTCTCAAGCAGTAAATGACACCTGGACAAACATTACCGAATTTACCTCCAACATTCACTTACTTCCCTTTCTTCAGCCGCCTCTGCCCCAAGTAA
The DNA here is from genome assembly GCF_024679095.1 of Eriocheir sinensis. NCBI lineage: Eukaryota > Metazoa > Arthropoda > Malacostraca > Decapoda > Varunidae > Eriocheir > Eriocheir sinensis. The sequence goes on along the minus strand of NC_066515.1, from coordinate 17,638,167 downwards.
TCACGTTCATGACTCGTTTCCAACAACACATCAATCCTATCGTCTTCAGCATAAGTAGCATCATTCATTTCTCTTAGCCTTTATCATCGCCTTCATCTTTCATTCCCTTCGCCTCTCGCATCATTATCAGGCTTTCTCATCATTATTCCCTTCATTTTTCCTCGTTTTAGCTCCTTCCTTCATCCTTAAATCTGTTTTATCTTGTCTTATCTATCTGCATTAGCTTTATTAACAGAATTTTCTTTCTTCTTTACTCTCTTCTTACCTCATTATTTTTATCGGCGTCGCAAGCGCCGATCAACAGATTGTCCATCTTGTTTTCTTCAAGTTGTTTTCCTGGCTTACCCATGCATTGTAGACATGACATTGTATAATAACATTTGTTAGCCCTGATGAACCCTACAACATGGCATTATAAACAGTCAGCTTTTTTTTTACGTCTTGGCCTGTGGCACCGGTAGGCCTTCATAGTAGGGCCTGATGGTCGGCCCAAGCCCGTTGCTGCGCAGGCAAATGTTTATAGTGGCGCCATTTTTACTTTTCAGCATTTTCCATTTTAGCCCCCAGGTTGCATAATATAAACTGTTTTATTGCTATTTTTATCCCTAATTCAGTGTTTGTCTTCGTTTTATCTTCCTCCCTCCAGTTTTATGCTTCTCCTAATCGCGTTGAATCGTTTGTTTGTCTTTGCAACATTAAATCCTCCTCTCTCCCGTGTCGTTTGCTCTCATTTATTACTTTTTTTTATTTCCTCATTTTTCTCTTCGTGTCTATCAGTCTTTGTGCTATTAACACTTGTTTCCTCATTATTCTCTGCATCAACTACATTATTCCGTTTTAATCATTGCTGCTCCTTCCTTCATTCTCAAATCTGTCTTCATTTTCTTTAATCTGTCTTCATCGTCTTTATTAACATTTTTTCTTCCTTACTGCTCCTCACCTCATTATTTTGGTTATGTTCTTTGTGTCCCTCATCCTCTACTTTAGCAGCTTATTGTATGTTATTTCCAAGCACCGTTTCTTCTTGTTAGTCTAATGAACTGTATGTCTGTTTGTTTTTTCCTTCTCCACATCTCTTTATTAGCTCCTCCTCCTCTTCCTCCCCTCCCGTTCTCTCTCTCTCTCTCTCTCTCTCTCTCTCTCTCTCTCTCTCTCTCTCTCTCTCTCTCTCTCTCTCTCTCTCTCTCTCTCTCTTACGTTCACCTTTTATATATTATCATTAGTTTCGTTCAGTTCATATCCTTCATTAGTTTAAATTGCTTATATCTTCATTTACATATTTTAGCTTCACATTATTTTCTTTGTTTACTTCGTGTATCTTTCTTAATTCTGTCTTCTACCTCGTTTTCTGTTGCCCTTTATGCCCTTTGCTTCTCATCTTTTTTCCCCTTTTTCTCCAGTTTTGTTTCCTCTATTTACCTTTCCTTACCCTTCCTTTATTATATTCCTTTCTCTATTCATGCCTTTCCTTAGTTGCCATCTCCATCATTCCGTTTCATTCCTTCTTTCATTTCTATTCAGCCATCTTTTCCTGGCCATATTATTATCCTTCCCTTATATTACTGGTATGACGTCGTGTTTTAGTACTGAGTTAGCGTGTCAGTATTCATCGTTTCATCTCACTCAGGTTCATTCAGTTATCCTTTCGTTATTATTGACTTCGTTACGCCGTCTCTTCGTCGCTTTCCACCTCCACCGTCTTCCTCATTAACCTCGTGCGTACACCTCCGCGTTATTATTAGGTTTGTTATTCATCTTGCCACCTTCCTCTCACTTTCTATACACGTCATTATTTAGGGTAGTTCTTCGTACGCGCTTCCATATTACCTCTAACTTACTTTCTCATTTTCTTTCTCCATTTTCTCTCTCATTGACTGCGTGCACCTTTACCTTTCCATTGTTATTATTAGTTTCGTTATTCCTTTTGCTAACCTTCCTTTCACATTCTATACACGTCATTACCTGCAGTAGTTCCTAATCCTCACTTTCCTCCCTACTACCTCTTCGTTACTTTCTCTTTTCCGTCTTCTCATTAACGATGTTGTTATTAGTTTCATTATTTCTCATTCTCATTTCTGCTTGAAAACCAATTACCCACCTACTTTTCTTATTTCCTATTACCCATTGTCCATTGCCGTGGGCTTGGGCCACGGTGTTATGGACTCGCTCAACACGAATGTGTGGCGTTGTCGATGCCTGTGCAGAAGGACAAAAATCCGGATCTTCAAGTCCCTTGTGCTCCCTGTCTTACTCTTTGGTTTTAAAACTTGGACATTAAATGGGGTCTTGGAAAGGCAGATTGATACCTTTGGTAATAAATGTCTACGCAGAATCATGGGATATCGCTGTAATGACTTTGTGTCAAACCGGCGAATGCTCCGTGAGACTGATTCGACATATATTACCTGCATAGTCCGTTAACGCCAACTCCGGCTATACGGGCACGTGGCACGTTACCCTGAAGCTGATCCTACTCATTTGGTTGTCTCTGTAAGACAATCCTGAGTGGAGGAGGCCAAGGGGACGCCCACGGAGTTCGTGGTTTGAGCAATTCGATAGATCCTGCCAGGAGGTACTCAGGATGGGAAGGGGACCTGCAATGATGTTTTATATGCCCTCTCTGGCCTCAACCCTCAGAAGCTTATGAACCTGATGGAGTGCCTCCTATTGTTCTTATAAACTGTGCTTCCGTGCTGTCACCCTGCCTGGTCAAACTCTTTCGCCTCTGCCTGTCAACATCTACCTTTCCTTTCTGCTGGAAGTACGCCTTCATACAGCCTGTGCCGTTTCAATCCCTCAAACTACCGTCCTATAGCTTTACTTTCTTGTCTATATAAAGCTTTTGAATCAATCCTTAACCGGAAGTTTCTTAAGCATCTATCCACTTCTGACCTTCTTTCTGATCGCCAGGATGGGTTCCGCAAGCGGCGTTCTACTGGTGATCTTCTTGCTTTCCTAACTAACTCTTGGTCATCTTCTCTTAGTCTTTTCGGTGAAACTTTTGCTGTTGTGTTAGACATATCAAAAGCCCTTGATAGGGTCTGGCTCAAATCTTTGCTTTCCAACCTACCCTCCTACGGTCTCTATCCTTCTATCTGTATCTTTATCTCCAGTTTCCTCTCTGACCAATCTGTCACTGCTGTGGTAGACGGTCACTGTTCTTCTAAACCTATTTACAGTGGTGTTCCTCAGGGCTCTGTCCTATCTCCCACTCTCTTTCTGTTGTTCGTTGATGATCTTTCCAAAACGAACTGTCCTATCCATTCTTACGCCGATGACTCTACTCTGCATTACTCAACTTCTTTTGACAGAAGGCCAACCCAACAGGAACTATACCATTCCAGGCTGGAGGCTGCAGAACGCTTAACCTCAGACCTTACTATCATTTCCGATTGGGGTGGAAGGAACCTTGTGTCCTTCAACGTCTCAAAAACTCAATTTCTTCACCTATCAACTCGACACAATCTTCCAAACACCTGTCCCCTATTCTTCGACAACACTCAGCTGTCACCTTCTACACTAAATATCCTCGGTCTATCCTTTACTCAAAATCTCAACTGGAAACTTCACATCTCTCTCACTAAATCAGCTTCCTCGAGGTTCCTTCTCGTTCTATCTTCTATCGATATTTTCATACTGACTGCTCTTCTGAACTTAATTGCTAACTGCATGACCACCCCCCCCTTCCCACTACCCCGCTGCACTCGACTTTCTACTCTAGCTCATCCCTATACTGTCCAAACCCCTTATGCAAGAGTTAACCAGCATCTCCATTCTTTCATCCCTTACACTGGTAAACTCTGGAACAGCCTTCCTTCGTCTGTATTTCCTCCTGCCTATGATTTGACCTCTTTCAAGAAGAGTGTATCAAGACACCTCTCCACCCGAAATTGTCCTCTCTTTTGTCCACGCTTTACTTTTGTCTGTTGTGAGAGCGGCGAGTAGCGGGCTTTTTTCTACACTCTTTTTGTTCCCCTTGAGCCGACTCTTTTGTTGTAAAAAAAAATGTTGACTCGCCCTGAGGGACCCCCAGACTTGGCGTCGCATGGTGGGCGAGGCGACGCTCCCCCCGGCGTATGCCCCCCTTGATTGACTGATTATTGCCGTCACTACCTTTGTTAACAAATGACTGGACCTGTATTCTCGTTCTCCCCTCTGTCTCTTTACATTCACATCACAATTTTTTTCCCCAAGTAATGGATTTTTGATCGCTCAAAGGCATCATATTACCTTTCCTTTTACCTTGATTCAACACACACACACACACACACACACACACACACACACACACACACACACACACACACACACCAAACAAAAAAACAAACACACACACACAACATGAAAAGTGAGAACCTTCTTCGATACATTGTTTGGGAAGCTTCGAGTCTTTCTCTCTCTCTCTCTCTCTCTCTCTCTCTCTCTCTCTCTCTCTCTCTCTCTCTCTCTCTCTCTCTCTCTCTCTCTCTCTCTCTCTCTCTCTCTCTCTCTCTCTCTCTCTCTCTCTCTCTCTCTCTCTCTCTCTCTCTCTCTCTCTCTCTCTCTCTCTCTCTCTCTCTCTCTCTCTCTCTCTCTCTCTCTCTCACACACACACACACACACACACACACACACACACACACTCTCTCTCGCTCTCGGTCTTACTCTCACTTTCAATCTCTCGCTCTCGCTTTCGCTCAGGTGTGTGGGGGCAGCGAGCACCTGAGTAAACACAGGTAGGAACACTCGCTACACGCACTCGGGAAGCGCCAGACCCAAGAATTAACGCGAACATCACCTGCACGAACGGACAGGTGTGTGCGCGTGAGGGAGGGAGGTGAGGGAAGGTGAGGGGAAGGGACAGCAGATACAGGTAAGGGTGCTAGAGAGGACCGTGACTGAAGCTGTGTTTGCAGTGGTAGGAAGACGTGTAGTGTGAGTGTAGTGGTCGAAGTGCTTGTAGTAGTAGTAGTAGTAGTAGTAGTAGAAGAGGTTGAAGAGGATGAGTTTTTTTTAGGAAGGAGAAAACAGAGAATGATATGAAAGAAATGGGAAGAATTAGGAGGAAGAGAAAGAAATATTGGCATAAAAAGGAGAAAAAGTAACAATAATAGTAGAAAGAGGATGAGGTTTATTAAGAAAGGAGAAACTAGAAAACAAAATGGGAAGAATGAGAAGGGAGACAAATATAAATAAAGAAAAGGAAAATAAAGAAACAATAGTAGTAGTAGTAATAGTAGTAGTAGTAGTAGTAGTAGTAGTAGTAGTTGTAGTAGGTATTCTTCTCGTGAAATAAATTCAGAAAAAAATCTTACAATCTCTCTGGATGGTATTGGAGAAGGTTCAAGAGGCACTTTGTATGAAAATCACGACCCAACACTTATATGGGCAGGCAGTGTGTCAGGCTCACGTCTTGAATAAGGTTGGAATAAAAATAACAGCGAATTGGATCCCATTGCACCAAAAAATAACATTGGATCCCACAGCACCGTACCAAATCTGTCTTATTGTAAATCGTCGGGTGAAAAAAGAACAAATTCACAAAATACAAAAAAATCTCCCTATTCATATTCATCTACGAAGCTAAATTGACGTTTCACCCTCTCCTCCTCCTCCTCCTCCTCCTCCTCTTCCTTCTCATGTTCCTCCTCCTCCTCTTATTCCTCATCGTCATCCTCAGTTTCTTACCTCTTTTATATTATTCTCCTCCCCTTCTTCCTCTTCTCCCTCTTCTTCACAAAAAAAGGAAAACAACAAACTTTCAATAATAATAAAAACGAAAAACATAAAATCACAATCACCCAATAACAAGCATAAGGAAACCGGGAAAAACAGAATATTAGCAACTTTAAGAGTGAACAATATTGATGGTAAACACTGATAGGCTTTGTTCGGCGCCACGACGTCTGATAGTAATTTGTAAAGAGAAAATGTGAAGAAAATCGAGTGTGAAATTTGGACTGCCTACAATTGCTTAAAGTTTTCTGATGGAAGTTACGAAAAAATCACATTATAGTTGAGGGAGAAAATAAGTAACACGAATAATGGAAGAAAAGAGAGAGAGATCCGTATACCTTCAGGGCATATTCTCCCCGCGTGACAGGTACGAAACAGGTAATTGGGCAAGGCAGGGTGCTGTGCTTACCTTGTGTGTGTGTGTGTGTGTGTGTGTGTGTGTGTGTGTGTGTGTGTGTGTGTGTGTGTGTGTGTTGGGCAATGAGTCGCATAATTAGTGTGTGCGGGACGCGTGTGTGTGTGTGTGTGTGTGTGTGTGTGTGTGTGTGTGTGTGTGTGTGTGTGTGTGTGCGTGTGTGTGTGTGTGTGTGTGCAGATAACGGCTAAGTAAAAAAAAGAAAAATCCATCATTACGACAATATATCTTGAGTCTTGCAGTTTGCTCTTCCATATTTTTCCTTCCTCTTTTAACTTATATTCCTCTCTATGTCTCTCTTTTGTCTCTTTATCTCTTCTCCTCCTCGTATTTTTCCCGGTCTTCCGTTTCCAGGGTTTCTTTCGTTCCTTTTATTTCTTATCTCTCTGTCTTTTTTCTGGTTTCGTTATTCACTGCCTTATCTGTTTCGTCCTTCCTCGCTCCCTCGGTATATCTCTCTCCTTTTCCCCTTCCTCCCTTCATCATCGCTTTCTCCACTTATCATCTTTCTTTCCTCCCTCGTAAATTGCCTCGTCTCTCCTTCTCAGTCCTTCTTAACCTTCCTTTCCTCCTGCTACTCCTTCTGCTTTTACCTTTTCCTTCTCTTTTTATTTTTATTTTCTCTTCATCTTCAACTTTTCCTTCTCAAATCTTCCTTCCCTTCACCTTTTCATTCTTCTTTTACCTGTTCTGTATCTTCTTTTTTATTTTTATTTTCTCTTCATCAACAACTTTTCCTTCTCAAACCTTCCTTCCCTTCACCTTTTCATCTGTTTTTTTCTCTTCTCATAAACTTTCTTCTCTTCCCTTCTTTATTTTTCTCCTCTAACCTCTCTTTCCTTCTCCACTGCTTTCCTCTACCTTTTCTTTATCATCTGTATTTCTCTTCTCATAAACTCACTTTCTCTTCCCTTCTATATTTTTCTCCTCTAACCTCTCTTTCCTTCTCCACTTCTTCCCTTCACCTTTTCTTTTTCGTCTGTATTTCTCTTCTTACAAATTTTTACTTCATTCTTTTATGTCCTCATCTGTTCATTATATTTTCTTCTTTCTTTCCTTCCTTGTCTTCCCTTGCCTACTCTCTTTTCCTTCCTTTATCCTCTCCTGCACCTTCTCTTCCTACCTTTTCCTTCTCTTCTTCCTTCCTTCTCTTCTCTTGTCTCCTCTCTTTTCCTTCCTATATTCCATCCTTCATCTTCTATTCCTATCCTTTCCTTCTGTTCTTCCTTCCTTATCTTCTCTTACCTCCTCTCTTTTCCTTTCAATATTCCATCCTGCACCTTCTTTTCCTACCCTTTCCTTCTCTTCTTCCTTCCTTCTCTTTTCTTGCCTCCTCTCTTTTCCTTCCTATATTCTATCCTGCACCTTCTCTTCCTATCTTTTCCCTTCCTTCCTCCTTCTCCTTCCTCACCACCTTTTTTTCCTTCTCCTAGTTATTTCTCTCCTTTCGTCTTTAACCATCACTTTTTACCTCTCTTTAAATTCCCTCCTTGTCACCCTCTCTGCCCTCTCCTCCTTCCCTTCCTTTGCCTCCCTCCTACCCTCTCCCTCCTCCAGTGCTCCCCTCCGTCGCCCTCCGCGTTGTGGCATCACTTCCGTTTCTCGTGATATATTTGCGAGAATCTGCGTCAAATTTATCGGGTTGGATCTGTTGCCTTTCAGATTACTGGTGTGGAGTGCTTCACGCTGCTCCTCCTCTTCCTCTTCTTCCTCCTCTTCTTCTTCCTCTTCCTTCTCTTGTTCCTCCTCATTCTCTTTTATTAATCCATCTTTCTCCTCCTCATGGTCAGTTTCTTTTCTTTTTTTATCCTCCTCCTTCTACTCTTCTTGCTCCTTAACATGTTTCTTTCTCGTTTTATTTTATTAATCCTCCTTCTCCTCCTACTCATACTCCTCTTCCTCATCTTCTTCACTCCTCCTTCGTCTTCTTGTCCTCCCTTTCCTCCTCCTCCTCCTCCTCCTCCTCCTCCTCCTCCTCCTCCTCCTCTTCCTTCTCATGTTCCTCCTCCTCCTCTTATTCCTCATCGTCATCGTCAGTTTCATACCTCTTTTTATATTATTCTCCTTCCTCTTCTTCCTCCTCCCCTCTTCTCCTCCTCCTCCTCTTCCTTTTCATGTTCCTCCTCCTCCTCTTATTCCTCATCGTCATCGTCAGTTTCATACCTCTTTTTTATATTATTCTCCTTCCTCTTCTTCCTCCTCCCCCTCTTCTTCTCCTCCTCCTTCTCCTCCTCTTCCTTCTCATGTTCCTCCTCCTCCTCTTATTCCTCATCGTCATCGTCAGTTTCATACCTCTTTTTATATTATTCTCCTTCCTCTTCTTCCTTCTCTCCCTCTTCCCTCCTCCTCCTCCTCCGTCTTCTCCTCCTTCATGTTGCGTCGTTGTCATCCTATTTTTAGTGCTGGGAACTTTTTTTTTTGCCCTTATCACCATTCACAGCCGCCCTTACTGTCCAGCCCTAACTCATCACTTCGTTAGTCACGCCTATCCTCCTCCTCCTCCTCCTCCTCCTCCTCCTCCTCCTCCTTCACTCTTTTCCTTTTTTTCTCTCCTCTTCTCCCTCACTTACCTCTTAACCTCTTGTGTTCTCTTTTCCACTTATTCTTTCCTCTTTTTTCCTGTTATTGTCTTCTATTTTTACTCCACTTCACTTTTTGCTTTCATTTTTAATCGCTTTTCCTCTTCCCTTTTCTCTTTTCTCAGTCTTCTTTTCTTCTGATTTCTCTCTTATGGGCTTTTTTTATCGTTTTCCTCTTTTTTCTTTTATTTTCGATGCTTCTCTTATTTTTTGCAACTCTTCTTATCTTTTTTTTCTTTCAATTTCCTCTTTTTTTTTATTCCCACTGCTCCTCTTCTATTTTCAACTCCTATTATATGCTTCTTTTTCTTTCTTTCTCCCGCCTCCTCCTCCTCCTCCTTCTTCTCTCCACTCACTAATCACGAACACTTTTTTTCTAAGTTCCCCTTTTCTTCTTTTATATCTGATGCTCCTCTTCTATTTTTTAACTTCTCTTTTATCCTCCTTATTCTTTTTCTCTCCCTTCTCCTCCTCCTCTTGACTCACTAATCACGAACACTTTTTTTTCTAATTTCCCCTTTTCTTCTTTTATATCTGATGTTCTTCGATTTTTTTAACTCCTCTTTTATCCTCCTTTTTCTTTCTCTCTACCTCCTCCTCCTCCTCCTCCTCCTCCTCCTCCTCTTCACTCACTAATCACGAACACTTTTTTTCTAATTTCCCCTTTTCTTCTTTTATATCTGATGTTCTTCTTCGATTTTTTTAACTCCTCTTTTATCCTCCTTTTTCTTTCTCTCTACCTCCTCCTCCTCCTCCTCCTCCTCAGGCACTAAACACGAACACTTTCCTCTCTCCGTGTTTTTGCCCGTTGAAAACATCCTCCCCTCCTCACCCCTATATCTTACGCTGACAAACTTTCCATGAATAGTAATGAAATCTGTCTTCGTTTCCTCCTATCTTCTTCTCCCACCATCACTTCTCTACCCTCCTCTCCCTCTCCTCTCCTCTCCTCTTTTCTCCTCTTCTTTTTTTTTGTTTTCATTTGTTCCTAACCTCTTCCTCTCTCACCTTGTCCTCTCCTCTGCTTTTCTCTCCTTTCCAATTCTCTTCTTTTTTTGTCTTCGTCTTTTTCTTTTCTCTCATTCCTCTCCTTTCTTCTCCTCTTCTCTCCTATCCTGTCTTCGTCTGTTCCTATTCTCTCTTTCTTCCACCTCCTCCTCCTCCATTTTCCTCTCTTCCTCTCCTTTTTCTGTCTTCGTCCGTTTCTACCCTGTCTCTCCTCCCTCACTTCAGTCACTTCTCTTTTCCTCTCCTTCTCCTTTTTTATGTTTTCCTCTTTTCCTATCTTCTAATTCTTCCACCCTCTCTTTCCTCCTCTCCTCTCCTCCTCTCCTTTTCGTTTTTATGTTTTCCTCTCTTCCTATCTTCTAATTCTTCCACCCTCTCTTTACTCCTCTCCTCTCCTCCTCTCCTTTTCGTTTTTATGTTTTCCTCTCTTCCTATCTTCTAATTCTTCCATCCTCTCTTTCCTCCTCTCCTCTCCTCCTCTCCTTTTCGTTTTTATGTTTTCCTCTCTTCCTATCTTCTAATTCTTCCACCCTCTCTTCCCTACTCTAATCTCCTCTTGTCTTATCTCCTCTCCACTATTTTATATCTCTTCGTCTATTCCTCTCCTCTCCTCTCTACCTTCTCTTCCTTCACGTCCTCTCCTCTCCTCTCCTCCCCTCTCCTTTTTATCAGCTAGTTGGTATTTCCTTTTATATTGCGTGTTGGTATGTATGAGAGAGTTCCCTTTACTTTTTTTTCCTTGAAGTGATTAAATATGAAGCATCCGGACTGTCCACTTGGCTGCTCGTGATGCTAGGTTTTGTTTTACTTACTTCTTTTTTTTTGTTATTAGTCATTGTAATATGCGTAAGAAAGGTGTGATTAGAAGTGTGATCTTTGCAACCGTTTGTATTTTTTTTTTTTTTATTGCTACTCTTTGTTTATTTGTTTTTACTGTTTTTTTCTTTATTACCCGCCAGATAATGCATAAAAAAGATTTTGTTGTGGTTTCAGTTGTGACCGCATTAACTACTTCTGATTCTAACTGTTTCTATTTTTGCTTTAGTTCGTCTTCCTTGGTCTAATGATTTGTCTCTTTGTTTCATATTATTCTCCAAAACACGCATAATAAAAATTTAGTGCAGTTTCAACGGTGATCTTTTTAATTTCTTATATTTTAACTATATTTCTATTTCTCTGTGATTTCTCTTCTTTGGTCTAATCTTTTTGTCTCTTTGTCTGTCATATTGTTCTCCGTAACAAATTAAAAAGCGTTCATTTGACTATTATTGCTTTTTTCTATTTGTTTGATTTTATGCTGTGTTGTGGTCTATTATTTTTACTCCCTTTGTTCTCCCTGTTTTCATATTATATCACTCGCCAAAACATATATATGAAAAAAAGCGTTCGTTTGATTATACTTTCTTTTTATGTTTTGTTTTTTAAGGTGTGTTGTAATTCGTCATTTTACTTGCCTTTTTCTGTCTGTTATCATGTTGTTTGTGTATCGTTTCCCTTTTGTTTCATTCTTTTCCATATTTTTTTCGAATTTACCAAAACATATACATGGATATTATTTTTTGTTCGCTTGTTAAAATGTGTTTTGGTGCTTTTATCTCCTTTTACTTCCTCTTTTCTATTTGCATATTACTCATGTATCGTTTCGTCTTTTGTTTCATTCTTTTCCATATTTTTTACCTATTACCAACGTACATGATTATTATTATTTTTTGTTTTCTTGTTATAATGCGCTTTGGTGTTTTATTTTTACTTCCTCTTTTCTATTTGCATATTACTCATGAATCGTTTCGCTTTTGTTTCATTTTTTTCCATATTTTTTAAAATATTACCAACGTACATGATTTTTTTTTCTTGTTATAATGCATTTTTATGTTTTATTTTTACTTCCTCTTATCTATCTTTTATCATATTGTTTGTATACCATTTAGCGTTTTTTTTTCATTTTTCCATATTTTTTTGTTCGCTTGTTATAATGCGCTTTGATATTTTATTTTTACTTCCTCTTATCTATCTTTTATCATATTGTTTGTATTCCATTTAGCTTTTTTTTTCATTTTTCCATATTTTTTTCCATATTACCAACAAACACACACACATGCGCCAGTATTTGACTATATATGATGTCGATGTTTGTTCTCTTTTTGTGTTTGTGTGTTTATTTCCGTGTTACTGACCGTGGCTGTTCATACACACACACGCGAAACGGTATGGTAATAATGACTGCTTTTTTTTTATTTTGTGTGCATGTGTGTGTGTGTGTGTGCGTGTGTGTGTGTGTGTGTGTGTGTGTGTGTGTGTGTGGCGTGACCTTTCTGTTTTAGTCTATTGTAGGGTCACTTTTTTTCATCATTATCACGTCGGCAAGGTTATAATGTTGTGAGTGTTGTTGTGTCTGGGTCTGCTTTTTTGTATAGTGTGTAGGGACCTTTCTGTTTTCCTCTGTCGTTGGTTTAATTTTTTTTCATAATCCCGGCGGCGTGGTGATAGCTTTTTTTTTTCATTGTGCGTTTGTTAATTGCAGTATGAGGTGATGTTTTGATTTCCTCCCTCCCACGGTCATTTTTTTTTTATTCATTTTGCTATACAAACACAAGCGTTGAAATGATATAATGTTCTTTTTTATCTTATCTTAATGTTGTTGTTTTTTCACATATTCCTTTTTGTTGTGTGAGGTGGTTTCAATTTCCTCCCTTCCACGGTCATTTTATTTTCATGTCACTCATATTACTATACAAACACAAGCGTTGAAATGATATAGTGTTCTTTTTCTATCTTATCTTAATGTTGTTGGGTTTTTTTTTTTTTTTTTACATATTCCTTGTTGTGGTGTGAGGTGGTCTCAATTTCATCCCTTCCACGGTCATTTTATTTTCATGTTACTCATACTAATATACATTCACGCGGGTTTGAATTATTAAGTTTTTTTCATCTGCATATATTCGCTTATTCCTTGTTGTGGTGTGAGGTGATGTTTCAATTTCCTCCCTGCCACGGTCATTTTATTTTCATGTTACTCATACAAATATACATTCATGCGCGTTGAAACGATTTTTTTTTTTCATCGGCTTATATTCGCTTATTCTTCGTTGTGGTGTGAGGTGATGTTCCAATTTCCTCCCTGCCACGGTCATATTTTCCCTCCTATTACTCCTATTACCTCCTATTATTACTATACATACACACGCGTCGATATGGTTATTATGTTATATTTTACCTGCTTGCATTCGTCTTATTCCTTGTTGTGGTGTGGTGGTCTCAATTTCATCCTCTTCCACGGTCATTTTATTTTCATATTACCTCATACTTATCAATATACATTCATGCGCGTTGATATGATTTTTTTTTTTTCATCGGCTTATATTCGCTTATTCTTCGTTGTGGTGTGAGGTGGTCCATTTTCCTACTTCCATGGTCATATTTTTCCTCCTATTACTCCTATTACCTCCTATTATTACTATACATACACACGCGTCGATATGGTTATTATGTTATATTTTACCTGCTTGCCTTCGTGTGTCTCTTGTGGTGTGAGGTGATGTTCCTTTTTCCCACTTCCACCGTCATATTTTTTTTTCCTGTTACTTTTATCACTATACAACCACAAGCGTTGAAATTATTATAATGATCTTTTTTATCTGCTTGCATTCCTTTGTCTCTCCTTGTGGTGTGAGGTGATCTTCCACTCTCCTCCTTCCGATACCCTACGCCCCTGTCCACCCAGCAGTGTACCAGGTATGAATCGGGGTTGTGTCCCGTATGTTATATTTTACCTTCTTGCATTCTTCTGTCTCTCTGTGGCATGTGAGGTGATGTTGCCCTAAACACTTTCCCACTTTCCACCGTCATATCCTTGGTTGGTTATTGTTTCTGTTCATATTACGCGCCATGTCTATACTATTACTCGCGTTGATAATTTTTTTCTCGACACGACTACATTTACGTTGATTTTATGATTACAATAACCTTTTTTTATTTATCTGCGTGCATTCCTTTGTCTCTCCTTGTGATGTGAGGTGATCTTCCACTCTCCCTTGCTCAACCTTTTATTTCTGTACTCACACACGCCTCGACATGACTACAATTACGGTGATTTTATCGTCCGCATGATTGTAATAACCATTTTTTTATTTACCTGCGTTCATTTCCTTGCTGTGAAGTGAGGCGACATTCCTTTACTCCTTCCCTTGCTCAACCTTGGTTATTGTTTCTGTTCATATTACGCGCCATGTCTATACTATTACTCGCGTTGATTTGATAAATTTTTTTTTTTTTATGTACCTGCGTTCATATCTTTGTTGTGGTGTGATGTGACATTCCTTTACTCCCTCCCTTGCTCAACCTTTTATTTCTGTACTCACACACGCCTCGACATGACTACATTTACGTTGATTTTATGATTACAATAACCTTTTTTTTATTTATCTGCGTCCATTTCCTTGCTGTGAAGTGATGTGACATTCCTTTACTTCCTCCCTTGCTCAGCCTTTTATTACCATGCTCACAACGCCTCGACAAGATGACAGTTTCGTTGTTGTTGTTTTTTATCGCCCGCATGATTGTAATGACCTTTTTTTTCATTTAGCTGCGTCCATTTCCTTGTGATGTGATGTGACGTTCCTGTATTGCATCTCAGCTCAATCTTTTATTTCTATACTCACACACGCCTCGACTTTAATATAATAACATGTTTTTATCGTCCACATGACTGTAAGAATGCTTTTTTTTCATTCATCTGCGTTCACTTCCTTGTTGTGATGTGATGTGACGTTCTTGTATCTCATCTCTGCACATACGCCTCGACATGATTACAATTACGTTTTTTTATCGCCCGCTTGATTGTAATTACGTTTATTTATCTTCTGTGGTGTGATGTGACCTTCCTTTGTGCCCTCCCTTTCTCAATTTTCTTTCTTTTACTTAAATACTCACAAACGCTTAGACATGATAATAACGATAAAGCCAACATGATAATAACGTGTTTTTTTTATTTATTTATTCGCTTGCGTTTTCTTCTTGTGGTGTGATGTGACCTTCCTCTGTGCCTTCCCGTTCTCAATCGTATTTCTTTTTCTTAAATACTCACAAACACTTAGACATGATAATAACGATAAGACGAACATGATAACGTTTTTTTTTTAATTTATTCGCTTGCGTTCTCTTCTTGTGGTGTGATGTGGCCTTCCTCTGTGTCCTCCCGTTCTCAGTCTTATTTCTTTTACTTAAATACTCACAAACACTTAGACATGATAATAACGATAAGACTAACATGATAACGTTTTTTTTTTAATTTATTCGCTTGCGTTATCTCCTTGTGGTGTGATGTGGCCTTCCTCTGTGCCCTCCCGTTCTCAGTCTTATTTCTTTTACTTAAATACTCACAAACGCTTAGACATGATAATAACGATAAAGCTAACATGATAATAACTTTTTCTTAATCTATTCTCTTGCGTTCTCTTCTTGTGGTGTGATGTTACCTTCCAATTTTATCTCCTCTCTCGGTCTTTTTATTCTCTACTCACTCACTCATCTATTTGTTTATCTGCGTCCATTTCCCTCTTGTTGTGTGATGTTCCCTTCCTCTATCCCCTCGCTCATCCGATCCTTTATTTCTATACTCACACTAGCGTTGACATGATTATAATGACGTTTTTCCTTAATATATCTGCGTCCAATTCCCTCTTGTTGTGTGATGTGCTCTTCCTTATTCCCTCGCTCACCCTATCCTTTATTTCTATACCCACACATACACAACACACACAAGCGTTGACATGATTATAATGACGTTTTTCCTTAATATATCTGCGTCCAATTCCCTCTTGTTTGTGTGATGTGCTCTTCCTTATTCCCTCGCTCACCCTATCCTTTATTTCTATACCCACACATGCACAACACACACAAGCGTTGACATGATTATAATGACGTTTTTCCTTAATATATATGCGTCCAATTCCCTCTTGTTGTGTGATGCTCCCTCCCTTTATTTCCTCTCTCATCCAATCCTTTATTTCTATACTCACACACACACAAGCGTTGACATGATTATAATAACGTTTTTCCTTAATTTATCTGCGTCCAATCCCTTTTGTTGTGTGATGTGCTCTTCCTTTATCACACACACAACCGTTGACTTGATTATAATAACGTTTTTCCTTGATGTATCAGCGTCCATTTCCCTCTTGTAATGTGATGCTCCCTCCTTTTATTTCCTCTCTCATTCAATCCTTTATTTCTATACTCACACACGCGTCCCGACATGATTATAATAACGTTTTTTTATTCTCGCGTATTTGCTCGGCGGCTGTTAAATATTCAGGCCCTCATTGGAGCATTCATGGGGAGTGGATCCTCAGGGAGAACCGCTCGGAGAATGTTGACCCGAATATTAGTATGCCGCGGCACAGCGACGACAGGCGACGCTCACTCCGGGGGGAAGGCAGGGCAGTCGTGGGTGCTTGGGTCGTCATGAGGGGCGGGGCGGGGCGGGGCGGTGGCGGGAAGCTGATGAAGGGGTATGTCACGGGGAGCTCATCACCGCGTAGACTAAGGAACAGTAATGGATGTAGTAGTAGAAGGAGGAGGAGGAAGAGTAGAAATAGTAGTAATAGTAGGAGTAGTAGTAGTAGTAGTAGTAGTAGTAGTAGTAGTAGTAGTAGTAGTAGTAGTAGTAGTTGTAGTAGTAGTAGTAGTAGTAGTGTAGTAGGAGGAGGAGGAGTAGGAGGAGGAGTAATAGAAAAAGAGGAAGTAGTAGTAAGCAGTAATAGAAGCATAAATAGTAGTGGTAATAATGGTACTAATAGTGATAGTGTCATCATCATCACCATCATCATCATCATTATTATTAGTAGTAGTAGTAGTGTTTCTACTATTACTAGTCTCAGTGGTAACACCGATATGTCGAAGTTGTCGCGTTCAGAAACCGTCCCTCCTTTCGCCTCAGCAGAGTCCCGTGTGTTGGTGTGTGTGTGTGTGTGTGTGTGTGTGTGTGTGTGTGCGTATTTGTGCGTGTGTGTGTGTATGTGTCTAGCGGGACTTTCTCGCGACAGGTGACTTACCTTGCTGCTGCTCTGTGCCGGAGGAAGCCTTGCCGGGAGGGAAAAGGAGGACGAGGATGAGGCTAATGCCCTGCGTGGCCTGCCTAGGGAAGCCTCGGAGGGCCTGTCCGCACGTGGGCCACAAAACACTCGCTAGGGTGCGGCAACACCCTTCCACACACCCGAGCACCGTCTATGCGGCCACGACCCACAGGCACGGGCGCCACAACGCCACACGACCGCCGCCTCGCGCCTCGGCCACTCCAACAGTCATTGTGTCCGTGTGCCCCAGGACCAACAGGAGGAACAGCGGGAGCAGGAACAAGCAAGGGTAGCAGAAGGGGCAGCAGCAGGGGCGGGGGCAGGGGCAGCAAGGGCCGGGCGCCGCCACACACGCCAGGCGGGCGCGGGTCGCCTCCTCGGTGCGGGACGCGAAGACTCTCAGACAAAGTTGCAGGAGCGTGCGTCGGACGTCGGCGAGGCGCGACTGCTGACACCGCCGGCTGGGCCAACACTGAGCCAGCCGCCGCCGACACCCGGCTCAATATGACTCGTCTGCCCCCCTGGTCCTCGTCAGGCGGCTGTGACGGGGCGACGGGTGTGACGCGGCCCCCCCCTCGCCCCATGGCCAGCCTGCAGTGCCCGCTTACCCCGACACATACCCCGGGGAACGACCAGCGAGGCGGCACTGAACACAGGCACTCAGATTACAAGTGCCGCGTGCCGTGATGCTCCTTGGCCCGCGGGATGGGGAGGGGGGGAGGGAGATGAGTCACGGGTGTGCATGAGGCTCAGCAGTTTTGTTCTCGCCGCGGCCAGGCTCAGGCGCTGCATTAAGGCGAGATAAGGTGTATTTAGTGGCGTGATTAAGATACCTGAGTGTGGCTCCCTGCTGGCGGTTGGGGAGGGGAAGGAACGCGGGGGGGAGGGGAAGGAACGCGGGGGGGAGCCCTTGTCCTCAGCGATCCTTGTCATCCTACACCCACCAGGAAGACGCCGGGATGCTGCCTTCCTGCCCTTCCTTCCTTCCTTCCGTCCTTCACTCCTTCTTTCCTTCACTCATCCATTAGTTCAATCGTTCGTTAGAAGAAAAGATGAAGGAAGAGAGATACAGAGATAACAGATTGAAAGAGGAGAGGATGAAGGAGGGAAGAGATGAAGAAGGGAAGTAATAACAGAGAGAGGGAGGGAAGGGAGAGGTAACGAGGCGGAAAATAGGAGGGAAAGGGAGGAAGGAGAGGGAAGAGAAATGTTAAGTGAATGGAATAAAAGAGAGAAACAGTATGAAAAAAATAAGAGAACGCTGAATGGGATGAAAAGGGAAGGAGGGAAGGATGGAGAGAATGGGCAACAAAGAGAGGGAAAAAATCGGGAAAATGAGAGAAAAGAAATGAGTCGGAAGGAGATTGCTGGAAGGAAAAAAAATAGAGAAAACATGAAAATAAAAAAAAATGTAAAAACTCAGGAACACAAGAAGAGAGAAAAGAAACAACGATGGAAGATATTAAATGGCTGCCTCTCCTCCTCCTCCTCTTCTCTCCTCTTCTTTCCCCTCCTTCTCTCCTCCTGATCACGCGGCTAAGAGAGGCAAAGGTGTGTGTGTGTGTGTGTGTGTGTGTGTGTGTGTGTGTGTGTGTGTGTGTGTGTGTGTGTGTGGTAAAAACCTGTACTCATCTCGTTTTGCTCTTGACTCTTGAGTGAATGAAAGGATGAAAGGGAGGAAGGAAGGAAGGAAGGAAGGAAGGGAGGAGAGAATGAATGAATGAATGAAGGAAGGAAGGAAGGAAGGAAGGAAAGAGAAGCTTGGGCTGTGTGTGGAGGCTGGGGGGAGGGGGGAGAGGAGAGTTCATACACACACACACACACACACAGACACACACACACACACACACAAGCACACACGCACGCACACGCTTTACTCGTCTACTTTGATCAATCCCACGGAAGGAAGTGACATGACTGACATAATCTCTCTCTCTCTCTCTCTCTCTCTCTCTCTCTCTCTCTCTCTCTCTCTCTCTCTCTCTCTCTCTCTCTCTCTCTCTCTCTCTCTCTCTCTCTCTCTCTCTCTCTCTCTCTCTCTCTCTCTCTCTCTCATTATCTGTTCTCTTTCAAGTTCATATTTGTGGCATTTTCGATTTTTTTCCATACTTACTCCTATTGTTTTTCTGTTATTCTTTTTTTTTCTCTTATTTTCTTGTTCATTATGTTCTATTCTCTCTTTATATTAACACTTGAGGTGGTGGTGGTGGTGGTGGTGATGGTATTGTAAAGGGTGTCTGGAAATGGTGACTGAAGTGGTGATGTTGGTGATGGTGGTAGTGGTGGTGATGGTAGTGGTGGTGGTGGTGGTGATGATGGGGAGGGGTCACACACACACAAACACACTCACACACGCACTCTTTCTCTCTCACTCTCTAACGCGAACTCCCTTGAAAAATTAGGGTCGAGAAAGAGCGCGGTGCAGCGACGTAACAATATCATCAGAGGAAAAAAAAAAGGAAATATTATAATGTTATGAAAAATGCAGGAGTGATTAGCGACCAGGAATTTGAATCTCCCGCTGCACTACCTCGGCTCAGAGAGGATTTAAAGTGTCGTTAAGAAATATTGGCAAAAGTTTCACCCAGGAAGAAAAGGACGAGGGAATGAGGAGGAGGAGGAGGAAAAGGAAGTGTTGCTGGTTGATGAGGTGGAGGAGGAGGAGATAGAAGAGAAATAGGATGAGGAGATGATGCAGAAGATGAAAATGAATATGAAGAAGCTGGAGAAATAAATATACTGAGGAGGAGTTGGAGGAGGAGGAGGAAAAGGAACAGGAAAAGAAAAAAGTAGTAGGAGAAGAAGAGGGAAGAATGTGATGAGGATGAAAATGAAGACGCGGAACATGATGTGGAAGAAAAAATATGTAAATAATTGAGGAGAAATTGGAGGAGGAAAAGGAGGAGGAGAGGGAGGAAGAGGAGGAGGAAGAGAAGAGAAGAGGGAACAAGAAAATGAAGAAGAAAAGGAAGATGAAGTAGAAGAACATAATGAAACGCAAGAAAAATAAATTAGAAATACCGGAGGAAGAGAAAGAAGAAGAGGAGAAGGAAAAGGAGAGAGAAGAACGAGATGAAGGTGAAAATTAAAATGGAGAATCAAATGAAATGGAAGATGAATAAATATAAATAACAGAGAGGAAGGAGGAAGAAGAGGAGGAGGGAAAGAGGGAACAAGAAGATGAAGAAGAAAATGAATCTGAAGAAGCGAACGAAATGGAAGAAAAATATACAGAAATAACAGAGGAAGAAGAAGAGGAGGAGAGGAAAGACGAAAACGAAGAGGAAGAAGAAGAGGAAAAAGTAAAGCATGTTTCATAAGTAAATTTCCGGAAGCTGACTATTACGTAATGGATATTGTTGCATGTAAAGTAATGAGCGAACTAAGACTAGAGAAAGAATAAGTGTTGCAAAAGTTGTGTGTTGCGTGGCCAGTGTTCCAAAGTGTTGATGATGGAAAAGCCTCCCTCTGTGTTCTCCTCCTCCTCCTCCTCTTCCTCTTCCTCCTCCTCTTCCTCCTTCTCTTCCTCTTCTTCCTCCTTCGCCTAACGTTCACAATTTCCTTCCTTCCTCTCTCTCTCTCTCTCTCTCTCTCTCTCTCTCTCTCTCTCTCTCTCTCTCTCTCTCTCTCTCTCTCTCTCTCTCTCTCTCTCTCTCTCTCTCTCTCTCTCTCTCTCTCTCTCTCTCTCTCTCTCTCTCTCTCTCTCTCTCTCTCTCTCTCTCTCTCTCTTCCTGTTTTTCCTATTCTCCTTTTCCTCCTCCTCCTCCTCCTCACTTCCGTCTCCTTCCTTCCCTTTCCTTGAACTCTTACTCTTCTATTTTTCTCTCCCTTCCTTTTCCTCTCCTTTCTCTAATTCCTCGCATGCTTACTTCCCTTTCTTTCTTTCCTCCCTCTCTCTCTCTCTCTACTCCTTTTCTTTTCCTTTTCCTAGCTCAACCCTTTTTTCATTACCATTCCCTTTCTCTCTCTTTCCTTACTACTCATTTTTTTCTTTCCATTTCCTAGCTCAACCCTTTCCTTAGTAGGCCTACCCCTTCTTGTCTCTCTTCTTCTGCACCCCTTCCTTTCTCTTTCTCTATACTCTTTCCTTTTTCTTTCCCTTTCCAAGCTCAACCCTTTCTTCAGTACCCCTTCCTCCTCTCTCCTCCCTCCTCAACCCATCTCCCCCACTTCTACGGCCCTAATTCACCTTCTGGGCCCCTCGTATTTAATTCATTTAACTTTCTAACTAAAAAGAAGGGAAGTTAGTCTCAAGAGGTAGTTGTTTTGAAGTGCTTAAAGGATGAACACTTTTTTGTGAGGTGAGCCGAGGCCCGTCCCCTTACAAGCCCAGGGAGTCCCACGTGGGAGATTCTGACCCTCTCCCCTTCTCTCCTCAGTTCCTTCTCCTCCCCCTATTCTTTCGGCTCCCCTCCCCTTTCTCTCCCCTCTCCCTACCTCCATCTGGCCTCAGGTAATAGGGTGCCTCCTGCTCCTCCTCCTCCTCCTCCTCCTCCTCCTCCTCTTCTCCTTCAAAACGCTGCCCTCAGGTGAAGAAAAATCTTGAGCCCATTATTTTTTATGGTCTAGTTATATTGTAATTGTTATTTTTTATTGTTATTTGTTAGTGAAGATGGAGGGTAAAATGGAAAGGGAGTAGAAGGGAAAGTTCACCGAAAAGAAGTAAAATAAAGAGAAGAGAGAAGATGATGAAGGTAGAGAGAATTTAAGGAAACGAATGAGAGGTGGATGAGGCTAAAGGCAAACAAGCATGGCAGGAAATGAGAAAACGAAAGTAAACATGGAAACATGGAAATACAGGCAACAAAAAGCCTATTGGCTCATTACGAGGTTGCCCGCTTTGGTGAATTAATCTGCTCGACAGCCACTTGAAAGGGAGCAGATGAAAGCACCTCGGTATTCAGTTTACTCCCGACGCAACGAAATGACGGTCGATACGACATTTGAAGGAGTTGATGGTATTCGCATTTACTACTTCTGAGGGAAGATTGTTCCAGTGGCGGATGACTCGGTTTGAAAAGAGAAGAAGAGGATTAGGGGAGAGAGACAGAGAACGAATGAGACAAAAAGAGGAAGAGGATAAAAACGAGGAAGAGAAAAACTATGAAGAGATATTGATAAAAAAAGGGAAGAGAAGAGAAGAAGAAGAGAAGGATAAGAAAAGTAACCATAAAAAATTAAGAAAATGAAGGGAGAGAGAGGAGAAAGAGAATAAGAGAAGTTACAACAAAGTGAAGTTAAGGAAACGAAGGTAAGAAGAAAAAGAAAATTAAAAGCGAAGTAACAAAATAAGAGAAAATGAAGGAACGAAGGGAGGAGAAGAGAAAGAGGTGGAGGAAAGTGACCATGGAAAGAAGGTGATGGAAAGGAAGGAAAAAGGAGAAGAAGAGGATGAGAAAAGGAACCATGAAGAGAAGTTAAGGAAATGAAGGGAAAAGAAGAGGAGCAGAATAAGGAAATTAGCCATGAAGAAACACTGATGGAACAAAGAGAAGAATAGAAGGGAATATATAATGAAGAGGAGTTAAAGAAATGAAGAAAAGAGAGTGGGATGAGGAAAGTTACAATAAGGAGAAGTTGAGGAAAAGAAGGAAAGAAAAAAGAGGAACATAAGAAAAGGAACCATAAAAATTGAGTAAACGAAGAGCAAAGAAGATAATAAGTGACGTTACAATAAGGAAAATTTAAGGAAATAAATGAAAAAGGAGGAAAAAAAAGAAATTGCAATGAAATGAAACTGAGGAAACGAAGCAAAAAAAGGTGTGATTGAAGTTACCGTAGAGAGAAGTTAAGAAAATGAAGGAAAAAGAAAGAAAGGAAAAGATAAATTACGATGAAAAGAAACTAAGGAAACGAAGCAAAGAAAAGAAGAAGAAGAAGAAAAAGAAGAAGAAGAAGAAAAGGAAGAAGAAGAAAAAGAAGAAAAAGAAGACAAGGAGAAGTACGAAGAAGAAGAAGAAGAGAGAAAGGAAGAAGAAGAGAAAGTGGAAGAAGAAAAGAAGAAAGAAAATCGGACTGATAGTGGTGGTGATAATGATGATGATAATGAGGAAGAGGAGGAGAAAGAAAAGGAGAAAGAGAAACAAGAAGAAGAAGAAAAGCAGTAACTGAATTTGCCAAAGAGAGAAATTGAGGAAATGGAGGAAATTGAATAAAGGCAGTAAGCAGGGAGAACAGCAAACAGGAGGGAGCTTCGGCGCTACTCTTTACCGCCCGGAGCCGCAGGACGAGGGGAAAAAATACATGGCCTCGGTTATTGGCGTTTGCGGCACATTTTATATCCCGATGCGGCCGAGTTGTTTCCCGTCCCTTGAGAGCTCGCTTGTGCTGGTGGTGGTGTTGGTGGTGGTGTGGTGTGGTGGTTATTGTTGTGGTGGTGGTGTTGTTTTGGTGGTGATGGTGGTGATGAGGAGGAGGAAGAGAAGGACGAGGAGGAGGAGGAAGAGAAGGACGAGGAGGAGGAGGAAGAGAAGGAGGAAGAGGAGGAGGAAGTGGGACATAGAGGAAAAGAAGAAGAGGAAGAAAAAGAGGAGGAACAGGAACAGGAAGACTAACAAGAAGAAGAAAAAAAGAAGTAGAAGAAGAAGAGGACGAGGAAGAAGAAGAAGAAGAAAAGGAAAGAAAAGGAAGAGAAAGAAGAAGGGAAAGGAGAATCACTACCGCCAAAAGAGACAGACAGACAGACAGACAGACAGACAAGTATATTTCATTACTATCAATTCCAAGAAACAGAAGATCATGCCTCCCTCTCCCCTTCCTCTCACCTCTTCCTCCCCTCTTCCCTCCTGCTCTTCTTTCTTTCTCCTCCCTTCCCTCCCTCCCCCTCCCCCCTTTCTCCTCTATCGTCGACACTCTCAAGAAACGCAATACAGCACCGAGAGAGAGAGAGAGAGGATGGGGGCTTGTGTTTTTTACTTCTTCTTCTCTCTCTTCTTTTCCTCTTTTTTTTCTTTTTCTTACTCTTTTTTTCCTCTTCCTCCTCTTTTTCATCTTTTTTTCCTCCTTCTCCCTCCCTTTCTTCTCTTCCTCAGCATCTTCTCTCCTTCCCTCTTCTCTTCAGCCTCCACCTACGCATTCCACCGGTCACATCACTTCCACAAGGTCACTAAAAAGGTCACAGGTCACACAGCATGGAGGTCAAACACTTTCGCTCTCTTTTTTCCCGCAACCTCGTCAGCATTCCTGGGTCCGATAGGTTCCCAGGTGGGCCAATAACTCACCTGCGCCAAATTACCGCCCCTCCACACCTGCCCGCATCCCGAGAACCATTAACTTTTTTTGACCTTAATTTGTGCTTCGTTAGCGATGTCACACTTTCTGCCTCTCTCTGTCTCTGTCTCTGTCTCGTTCGTTCGTTCTCTCTCTCTGTCCCGCTCGTTCTCTCTCTCTCTCTCTCTCTCTCTCTCTCTCTCTCTCTCTCTCTCTCTCTCTCTCTCTCTCTCTCTCTCTCTCTCTCTTAATTCGTGTCCTGCCCTCCACTCTGTTATTCTTTTTTTTTTTTACTTATGTTAAAACTTACTTTCTTCTCTTTTTTTTCTTTTCTTACTTCCTTTCTTATTTTTTACTTCTGTTCTTTTCCCTAATATTTTTTCTCCTCGTCTTTCCTCCTTACATCTTTCCTTTATTTCCTTTTATCTCTCCATTTTCCTCTCTCATCTTTCTTCCATTCTTCCTTTCATATTTTCTCCAATTCTGTTTTTTTACGTCTTCTTTCCTCTCTAAGGTTTCTTTCTTCCAAGCTCCTTTTCTTTTTTTCCTTTTATAATTCTCTTTTATTTCTTCCTTCGTTCCTTATTTATTTACCTTCTTTATTCACTCCCTCATTGCTTCTTTCTTTCCTTCTTTCCTTCATTCCTTCATTCATTCATTCAGACATATTTCCTTCTTTCCTATTTTAATCAGTGAATTGGACTCCAACTAATCAGTTCGCGCTTTTTCTCTCTCTCTCTCTCTCTCTCTCTCTCTCTCTCTCTCTCTCTCTCTCTCTCTCTCTCTCTCTCTCTCTCTCTCTCTCTCTCTCTCTCTCTCTCTCTCTCTCTCTCTCTCTCTCTCTCTCTCTCTCTCTCTCTCTCTCTCTCTCTCTCTCTCTCTCTCTCTCGCTCTTAGTATTCCCAGGATAGAATTCACCTTAATAAAAAAAAAAACGGAGTCTTTTTATTTGTATTTTTTAAACGGTAAATGCGTAGTGTGTCTGCATCAGAAATCCATCTTAATTTACTCTATGAACGTGTGTGTGTGTGTGTGTGTGTGTGTGTGTGTGTGTGTGTGTGTGCATCTGTGTACGTGAGCATTAGTATTAACCTGATTACTTACACAATACACAGAGAGAGAGAGAGAGAGAGAGAGAGAGTAATAAAAGGCTGAATTACGAAGCCCAACCCTTTTACCAATTACTTAATCACCGTCATCATCAATTATAATTATGGGAAGAAAAATCACGAACTCGTTAATCACAGGGACGAAAGTACACTGAGGCGTCTTGAGGAGGAGAGAAAGAAGGAGGAAGGTGACATAGAAGAAGAGGAGGAGGAGGAGGACGACGGTGACGACAACGAAGAAGAAGAAGAAGAAGAAGAAGAAGGAAAAGAAGAAGAAACAGAAGAAGAAAAAGAAGAAGGAGGAGGAGAAGAAAAGAAAGAATGAAAAAAGTAAGTAAGTAAGAAAGAAAGAAAGAAAGAAAGAAAGGGAGAAGAAAAAGAAAAGAAAGAAAAAGAGAAAGGAAGGAAGGAAGGGAGAAGTTGATGAAGAAGAAGAAGAATAGGAGGAGGAGGAGGAGGACACAAAGGACACAAAGGAAGAACAAACAACATCAGACCTGCTGGTCCTTACGAGGCTGTTTGTGACAAGCTACACTAACTATCTAATCAAAGGTGGAAGATGAAGGACAGCAAAGGCGAAGGCTCCTCCCCACCCCCCCCATCCCTCCAGCCAAAGCTGGCAGGAAAGGAAAAAGAACCATGCAGCATGGAAAAACTGCATGGAAATTATGTAGGAAAGAGGAAAGAACTACCATTACTGCTACCACTAAAAGGAGGAGGGGAGGAAGAGAAAGAGAAGAAAGCATAGAAAAGAAAAGAAAATGAAAGAAGTGAAAGTAGAAAGAAGATAATGAAGAAGGAGTAGAAGAGGAGGAGGAGAAGAAAATAGAGGAGAGGAAAGAAAACCTAAAAAAGACACCTGACAGCAAGATAACGAAAAATCTTAAAAAAATACAAATAGATAATGTTGAAAGCAGAAGAAAGAAAGAAGAGAATGATGGATGAAGCAAAAAGTGAAGAAAGGAAAATGAGAAAGGAAAGAACAAGAGGATCGATAAAGATGAGGAGGAGAAGGAGGAAGAAGAAGATAAGGAGAAGAAACCATATAAAAAAAGAAACAGAAAAATACGTGAAAAATAACAATTTGGTGAAAAAATAAAAAAATAAACTAAATATATAAGATTAAAAAATGAGAAACGAAGAAGGGAAAAATCGAAGAAGCGAAAAGTGAAGAAAGGAAAATTATAAAAGAAAGAGCAGGAGATGAGAATTAGAAAACAAGATAACAAACAAAAAAGACATGAAAAATAAGAAGATGAGGAAAAAAATAATAATTCCAAATATATACGAAAGACAACAGAAGAAAGGGAGGAGAAAATATTTGATGAAGCAAAAAGTAAAGAAAGGAAAATTACAAACAAAAAAAAGCTGGAAAATCAGTAAATGAAATATGGTGCGTCGTTCCCGCAGACTTACACGATTACAAAGTTTTCAAGGGATTTATTTTTTTCTGCATTATGCCACAAAAAAATATACCTTTCCTCACTATATTTCAACATGGATTCCTTTTATTCACTTCGTGTTATTCTGAGCCGAAAAACAGATCAATGTGACACGAACTCAAAAACACAATGATTGGAGGGCAGTTTCCGTGCGTGTCCTTGGCCTATATGAGATTAGAGAGGCTCCCCCTTTGACGGGCATAAGCTAACCTCGTTTTCTTTAATCCCGAAGACTTGAAGTTAAGAATATGATGCTGACGACGGTGGAATGTGTGAGTGAGGTATTCAGTCTCTCTCTCTCTCTCTCTCTCTCTCTCTCTCTCTCTCTCTCTCTCTCTCTCTCTCTCTCTCTCTCTCTCTCTCTCTCTCACTCTCTCTCTCTCTCTCTCTCTCTCTCTCTCTCTCTCTCTCTCTCTCTCTCTCTCTCTCTCTCTCTCTCTCTCTCTCTCTCTCTCTCTCTCTCTCTCTCTCTCTCTCTCTCTCTCTCTCTCTCTCTCTCTCTCTCTCTCTCTCTCTCTCGGGGCAAGATCAGTTTTGTGGAAATGAACCCATATTTGATCCTTCTCTTGGCTCTTCAATAGAATGAGAAATCCTTTGGTTATCCTGTACCCTCCTCCTCCTCCTCCTCCTCCTCCTCCTCCTCTCTCATTCTCATCTTCCACCTTCTTCTCCTTCTTTTCTATCTCCTCTTTCTCCCTCTCCTTCTTTTCTTTCTCCTTTTGCGCCGAAGATTCTCAGGTTTCTATAAAATTGAATACATTGTCTTGTTCAGGAAAGAGAGAAAGTGCTACAATACAATGGTGGTGATAGTAGTAGTAGTAGTAGTAGTAATAGTAGTAGTAGTGTGTGTGTGTGTGTGTGTGTGTGTGTGTGTGTGTGTGCAAGGGAGAACACCTATTTTTTTCTGTTTTCTCTAGTTTCCCTCTCCGTTCTTCCTCTCCTTCCTTTATTCACATTTTTTTTCCCAGTCCAAACTTTTCTCATAACCTTCTCCCCTCCCTCCCTTTCCTCTTCTTCCTTCCTTTCTCCTTGCTTCAAATCTTCCTGCCTTCCTTCTCCTATAATCTCCTTCTTTCCTTCTCCTTCCCTCTTCTTTATTCCTTACCTCCTCGTCTTCCTTCTCCAATATCTCTTCTTTTAGATTTTCCTTCTTTTATATACCTGCCTCTCAATCCTCCTTTTCCTCTTTCACACTTCCTTCCCCTCTGATTCCTTCTTTCCTTTTTTTTCCCTTCGTCAGTATTCCTCTATTTTTTCTTCTTTCCTTTTTTTTCTTCCTCAGTATATCTCATCTCTATTTTCTTCTTCACTTTTAACTGTTTTTCTTTTCTTCTTCTTCTATATATATCTTCTCTATCAAACCTTATCCTCTTCTTCTTTAACAGCTTTTCTTCTTTTTTTATTTTTTCTTGTATACATTTCCGTTTCTATCCTCTTTTCCCTTCGTTATTTTCTTCTTCGCTTATTTCTCTTTTTTTATGTTTTTTTTTCTTTATTTTAAAACACTTCTCTATAAAACTCAATAATCTTCTTTACTGACATAACTTATTTTCTGTTTTTATTTTTATTTCCTTACAAACTTCCTTATTTATCCTCCTTTCCCTTCGCTGATTTCCCTTTTTTCTATATTTTTTTCTTCATTTAAATAATTTTCCGTATCAAACTATATATTTTAACTGACATTTCTTCTTATTATTTCTTTCCTTATAAACACTACCCTATCATTCCTCTTTTCCCTTCGATGATTTCTCTTTTTTTCTATATTTTTTCTCTTCATTCAAATACATTTCCCTATCAAACTCTATATTCTTTTCCACTGACATTTCTTCTTTTCTTTTTATTTCTTTCCCTATAAAAACTTCCCTATCATTCCTCTTTTCCCTTCGATGATTCTCTTTTTTTTCTATATTTTTTTCTTCATTCAAATACACTTCCCTATCAAACTCTGTAATCTTTTTGACTGACATTTATTTTTCATTCATCCTTTTTTCCTCTCTTATATGTACTTTCCTATCTTTCCCTCTTTTCCCTTCTCAATTTTCTTCTTCACTGATTTCTCCCTTTTCTATATTTTTTTCCCTTATCAAACTAATCTTTTTACTGATATTTCTTTTTTATTCATCCTTTTTCTTCTCTTATATGTACTTTCCTATCTTTCCCTCTTTCCTCTTCTCAGTTTTCTTCTACACTGATTTCTCCCTTTTTTTATATTTCTTCTCCCTTATCAAACTAATCTTACTGACATTTCTTTTTCACTTATCCTTTTTTTTCCTATCATTCCGTCTTCCTATTATTCCGTCTTTACCTTCCTCCTTCTTCCTCACCTTCGTCCTCTCAGCCTTACGACCTTCCTCTTCCACCTGAGCTCACCTGCCTTACCTGAAACTAATTAGGAGGTGAACCCTACCCATCGCCCTCCCTCCCTCCCTCCCCCGTGTTTTTCCTCCACCTGATCCCTGTCTCGTTCTTTACACACTCCATTCCTCCCTCTCTTTCCCTCTTCTATCCTTTTGCTGTTTTTCCTCCATATCCTCTATTCTTTCCTCTCTTACCCTCCTCTCTCTCCTTCTTTCATGTTTTCTTCTTCTTCATCTCCTCCATTCTTACCTCTCTTTCCCTCCTCTCTCTCCTTCTTTCACGTTTTCTTCTCCAGCTCCTTCATTCATAGCTCTCTTTTGCCCTCTTTTATCATTCTTTCGCTCTTCCTCACCCTCCACCTCCTCTCTTTACACCCTTTTTCTCCCTCTCCTTTCCTCCTCTCTCTTCTTTTCTTTCTCTCTCCTTCTCTATCTCCTCATTTTACATCCTTTTCCCCTCTCTCTTAGCTTCTCTTCTCCTCCTTTCGTTCTTTATTCTCCTCCATCTTCTCCTTTTACACTCTTCTTCCCTTTCTCTTGGTTCCTCTTCTCCTTCTTTCGTTCTTTATTCTCCTCTATCTTCTCCTTTTACACTCTTCTTCCCTTTCTCTTGGTTCCTCTTCTCCTTCTTTCGTTCTTTATGCTTCTCTATCTTCTCCTTTTACACTCTTCTTCCCTTTTTCTTGGTTCCTCTTCTCCTCCTTTCGTTCTTTATTCTCCTCCATCTTCTCCTTTTACTCTCTTCTTCCCTTTCTCTTGGTTCCTCTTCTCCTGCTTTCGCTCTTTCTCATCCTCCGTCTCCTCCCTTTACACCCTTCTGCCTGCCTTTTTTCCCTCCCTCTCTCCTCCTTTTGCTCTTCCTAACTTACTATTACTACCTTACTTATTTCATCTTTCCTCCCTTTCCCCGTTTCTCACTTCCCTTCCGCCTTCACTATTTTTTCACATCAAAGGCCACAGTTCAAGGGCACACAATACACAAGAAAAAAGCTGCAAGTCTCTCTGTCTCTCTCTCTCTCATTCTCTCTCTCACAAAAATTGACTCACTTCATCAAAAATATAGACAAGTTTTTTTCTCTCCTCTTCAACCTTTCGCCTGAGGAGGATTGATTTTAAAGGGAATAAATATATTTTCGGAAGGCAAATTGAAGTGTTGTTTTTATGCCCACATATTTTTTTTATTTTTTTTATTTATTTTCTTCTTTTTTCTTTTTTCTTTTTTTCCCTTCATGTCCCTCCCTCGAACAGTATATATGGTGAAATTCAAGGTTTATATATTTCTTTATCTTCTTTTTACTTTTAGTTATATTTCATTCATATTTTTATTCACCTTTCAATTTTTTCTATTCGTCTCTTTCCCTCAATGTGTTTTTTTCGTATTTAAATATTTTACGTTGTTGTTAATATTTACTCCCTGGGGGGAGCACGGGCTATGGGGGAGCCCGTCTGAGAAGGCTTACTAGGTGCATCTTCTTACGGTGGCGGGTGTGAATATACTAGTTTTGCGATCTCCGAGTCAGGAGTGCTGGCCACACGTTCAGCAGCCAGCTGTCGAGCCATGACTTCGTCTAAAGGGGCAGGTAGGCCAGGGGGATGGAGGAGCTCCGTTGCTGGGCATTCAAGAACGTAATGAATCAGCGGGTCCTGTTGCGGGTCGAGGCAGAGAGGGCAGGGGTCAGGTTCTCTATTGCTGATTTCAGCGAGTGTTGGAAATCCGAGGCAAAGGCGGCGCATCCGAGTTACTATGGCGTTCGGGGTGGAAGGTGGGACGTTGAGAGGCTGGTAGTTGGTAGCGGTCCTGTACCAGGAGGCTGAGCTGGAGGTCTTGGTGATGGCTGCGGGTGAGATTGGCTGCGGCGGTGTTGAGCGTTCGCCGAGTTGTGGCCCAGCTCGGCGCCATATTCAGAGTTATGTTAGGCAAGATCCGTGCAAGGTTGGCCGCCCGGTCCGCCTTCTCGTTCCCTGCCAATCCGACATGACTTGGTATCCAGTGCAGTAAAATATGCTTGCCCTGGGATGCAAGTCTCCCAGCTTGTAGGAAGATAAAAGTTAGGAGTCGCTTATTGTCAGTGATACTGACACTTTGGAGCACCTGGAGGGCGGATAGTGAGTCACAGTTTATAACAACGTTGGTGTGGGGCTGGTGTGTGGCGTGGAATAGTGCCCCGAGTATGGCTGCCAATTCGGCTTGTAGGATTGTCATCCCTTGGGGGAGACGCCTGAGCTCGGTGTGTTCTTTGTAGGTGAAGGCTGCTCCTACAGAGTCGTCGTCACCAACAGAGCCATCTGTATAGTATCTGTATCTTTATAGTACCCATAGCCCGCACCAACACACAAAAACAAGTACAAACAAGCTCAATACAACGAATCATAACACAACACAACATACATTTTTTTTCTTTATTTATGACTTTATTTTCCCGCGTCGATCCCTCTTTTTCAAGGGTGATAATTATTCCCTCAGAAAAAGAAGAAAAAAACGGACGCCGCACCGAGGTTCCAATACTCCACACGCGAATCTGAGTGAGGGAGTTGGATCGCTTATTCTCTCAGTGCCCCCGTGGATTCCCGTTTTCTCTTTCGTTTCTTTTTTTTATTCCTAGACTGTAAAAAGCGTTTCCATCAAGATTTTAAAACGTTACGGCTCACTATTTTGTATACATATTTTTTCTTTATTTTTCAGCGTCTTTTTTTCTTATTTCTTTTCCTTTTTGCTTCGTCTTGTGTGTGCTGCGAGCGATGACAGTATTTTTGACACCCATGGATTCCAATTTTTTTTTTTTAATCCGTTTCGTTCATCACCTTTTTCCGTTTTCTTTTCTCTTCATTTCCTGTCACTCACTTTTTCGTAAACTTTATTTCCTTTGTCTCTGATTTCTCTATTTTTTTTTTTTTTAGAATGGGGGATATTTTTCTTCACTCTTTGTTTTCTTCCTTCTTTCTTCCTTCTTTCTTTTTTTCTATATTTCTTTCACCTTGATCCCTTCCCTGCGTTTTGTGATCTCAACTATGGAAATATCAATTGTTTCTTATATATCAGGTGGAAATCATCCCTTATTCAGGTTTCTAAGTTACAGGTGTGTGTCATTTAAGTTTCTATATTTCTTTCCCCTTGAGCCCTTCCCTTCGCTTCGTAATCTTGACAATGGAAGTATCATTTGTATTTTTTATATCAGGTGTGTGTCGCTCCGGTTTTCATATATCAGGTCTGTGATATCCTTATTTAACTTTCCATATTTCTTTCCTTCCGAGCCCTTCCCTTTGTTCCGTAATCTCGACAATGGAAGTATCAACTGTATCTTTCTATATCAGGTGTGTGTCGTTCCTTAGGTTTTCATAGCTCAGGTGTGTTATTCTTTATTTAAGTTTCTATATTTCTTTCCTTCCGAGCCTTTCCCTTCGTTTTGTAATCTCGACAATGGAAGTATCATTTGTATTGTTTTTATATCAGGTGTGTGTCGCTTCTTAAGTTCTCATATCTTAGGTGTGTCATTCCTTATTTAACTTTCAATATTTCTTTCCTTCCGAGCCCTTCCCTTCCTTTTCAGTTGTCTCGACTTTGGAAATATCAATTGAACCTTTCTATATCAGGTGTGTGTCGTTCCTTAAGTTTTCATATCTCAGGTGTGTCATTTCTTTGTTAACTTTCTATATTTCTTTCCCTTTGAGCCCTTCCCTTCGTTTCGTAATCTCGACAATGGAAGTATCATTTGTATCTTTTTATATCAGGTGTGTGCCGCTCCTTAGGTTTTCATATCTCAGGTGTGCCATTCCTTATTTAACTTTTTATATTTCTTTCCTTTTGAGCCCTTTCCTTCGTTTTCAGTGGTCTCAACTATGGAAATATCAATTGAACCTTTCTATTTCAGGTGTGTGTCGTTCCTTAAGTTTTCATATCTCATGGTGTGTCACTCCTTTGTTAATTTCCTATATTTCTTTCCCTTTGAGCCCTTCCCTTCCTTTTCAGTGGTCTCAACAATGAAAATATCAACTGTTTCTTTCTATATCAGGTGTGTGTCACTTCTTATTTAACTTTCTATATTTCTTTCCTTTTGAGCCCTTCCCTTTGTTTTTAGTGGTCTCAACTATGGAAATATCAGTTGTTTCTTATATGTCAAGTGCGTCATTCCTATTTTTAAGTTCTCTAGGTCAGTGGTCATGTATTTGCACTCGCGACACTTTTGATAAATCTTGAAACCCACGCGACCACCTGATACCAGCACTTTGTTTTACATTTTTTAACAGACCAATCTTCAAACATTCCCGGCCCTGACATGCCCCCGAAAGATGCCCTGACGCTCCCTCTCAACACTCACTAGCAAAAGTACACACCACCAGCAGAATTAAATTATAAAAATCTATCTCAAAATGATGTTATATAAAAAGTCTCCCAGGCGTCTCTAGCAAGGCATCGCGACGCCCCAGCCAGTCCCCCGCTACCCACCGGATGGGAACCCCTGCTCTAGGTACTCAAACTCCCTCAGTATATATAAAGAGAATTGTGAATCATATCTGAATTAGTAAATCGGATTTAAACTAATTACTACCCCTTTTTATGAGTGTAACAGTAAAAGTGGTCGAGAGATATAGCTGTTTTTATTTTTTATCTTTTACAATTATTATTTTTTTATTCCATTATTAAGGTAACACAAGGCTCGCGAGCTAATTAGTCACTCAGGCTACGGCTAGTGAAAGTGATTAAGTGCTTACAAATTTAATTAAGGAGTGGGTCTATTTTCTTTCTTTTATGGTTTGATTTTGATTTTTCATTTTATTATTTTTTTTGTTTTTTGTTTTTATTTTAGTGTTTTTTTTTTGTTTTTTTTATTTGTCAAGTGTTAGGGGGAGGTGTGTGTGGAGGGAGGTAGGTGTGTGTATGTGTGTGTGTGTGTGTGTGTGTGTGTGTGTGTGTGTGTGTGTGTGTGTGTGTGTGTGTGTGTGTGTGTGTGTGTGTGTGTGTGAGTGTGTGTGTGGCTGAGTGTGTGTGCGCGTGGGGGAGGAAGGGGGAAGGGGGGGTGAAATAAGTGTGTTAATGTTTGTTTATTTATTCTCAAGTCCAATTAGTACCTTCCAAACCATTCCTCTTATTCTTTATTCCGTAATTCTTTTATATATTTTTTTTCTCCTTCGCAGTACAGCCATTAGACTTTGGCCTCGCTCGTTGCAGCCCTAAAATTATCGTCGCCTTTCCATTTTTTCACAGTTTGTTTTGTCGGTAACGTTCTGCGCCTTTTACCGCATTTATGTTTGTATTTACAGTGTTGTTGTGATTTTAGGTTCCCTGCGTCCAGAGGGAGAAAAAAAGAGTGACAGAAAGAGAGTGAAAGACAGGCCGACAGACAGACAGACAGACACACACACACAAGAGACAGGCGAACTGGTTGACAAATAAACAGCCAGATAGACAGATAGACAGACAGGCAGCCAAATAGAAATACAATATTGTTGTATAGACAGATAGAAGGGCGAACATTTTGACAGATGGACAGACAGACAAACAAATTGACAAACCGACAAGCAGGCAGAGAAAGAAATAACGAGGAGAAAGTTGAAAATGGAAAGAGATAGAGAGGAAAGGAAGGAATGGAAGGAGGGAGGAAAGGAATTAGGGGAGGAGAGGAGAGAGGGAGGGAGGAAGGAAGAGAGAGGAGGAGGAGGGGATAGAGGCACTGAGGGTGGAAGGGAGGGGAGGGAGGGAGAGGAG
The DNA here is from genome assembly GCF_024679095.1 of Eriocheir sinensis. Lineage (NCBI taxonomy): Eukaryota > Metazoa > Arthropoda > Malacostraca > Decapoda > Varunidae > Eriocheir > Eriocheir sinensis. Next base: position 17,603,556 of record NC_066515.1, on the reverse strand, counting down.
GAGGAGGAGGAATGGATAGAGGGACTGAGGGTGGAAAGGAGGGAGGGAGGGAGAGAGAGGAGTGGATAGAGGGACTGAGGGTGGGAGGGAGGGAGGGAGAGTGAGGAAGGAAGGCAGTATTTATAGAGAAGGGATTTAGGAGGTGAAGGATGATGATGGAGGAGAGAGATTTCACGCGGCACAGACAGACAAACCACGCACATAAAATAAATATATATACGTTTTTATCTTTATTTACAGCCTCTCTGCGTCGTGTTCCTCTCTTAATGTAGACGAAAAAAGGGTTGTAGATGAAATTACATCCTCTTTTTGTTGTTATTTTCCTTTCTGTTTTTTTTGTTTTTTTTCTCCCGTTTGCCTGTCAATCTTTCCATTTGCCTGTCTATCTGTATATGTTTGTTTGTTTGTATGTATGTATGTATGTATGTATCTGTCCATCTGTTTATCCATCCGTGTGTCTATCTATGTGTGTATGTATATGTGTTTGTATGTGTATATATATATGTATGTATCTATGCGTTATTTTCTCTTTAACTATCAAATCTATCTATCTATCTATCTATATGTCTATCTATCTAATTATCACTCTAGCGTTCCCATTAACATTCTTTTTTACCGCCAAGAAACTTACCTGTGAAATATATTTGAATCATTAAGGATAAAATCACCCCACTATTGCAGTTCCCACACCCCTCAGGTCCCCCACAGTTCCCCCCTTCAAGCCCTCGTCAGTCCCCCCTTTAACTCCCCGTCAGTAGTGTACGACTCTCATTTCCTTTGGGACGAGTGCGAGGCGGTGACATGTGTTGGTAATGAAGACTTGCTGACTCGGGTTTCGCGTGATTCGGATTTCGCGTGATTCGGGTTTCGCGTGATTCGGGTTTCGCGTGATTTGGGTTTCGCGTGATTCGGGTTTCGCGTGAGTTGGGTTTCGCGTGATTTGGGTTTCGCGTAATTCGGGTTTCGCGTGGTTCGGGTTTTGCGTTATTCGGGTTTCGCGTGATTTGGGTTTTGTGTGACTCGGGTTTCGCGTGATTCGGGTTTCGCGTGATTTGGGTTTTGTGTGACTCGGGTTTCGCGTGATTCGGGTCTCGCGTGATTTGGGTTTGGTGTGATTTGGGTTTCACGTGATTTGGGTTTTGTGTGATTTGGGTTTCGCGTGATTCGGATTTCGCGTGATTCGAGTTTCGCGTGATTCGGGTTTCGCGTAATTTGGGTTTCGAGTGATTCGGGTTTCACGTGATTTGGGTTTCGCGTGATTTGGGCTTCGCGAATTCTTCAGGTTGTGGATTTTTTTGTTTGTTTGTTTTATTTTTTTCTCGATCAAAGTGTTCTGGTGTGTGTAAGGTCCCTGTTTAGTGTTTGTTTGTCTGTTTGTTTTACGTCATCTTGTGTTTATAACGAAAACATGATGGTTCTCTCCCTCCTGTCTCCACCTTTATTCCTCCTCCTCCTTCCTTCTCGCTTGTTTTCACTGTTTATTTTCCTTCACTTCCGTCTCCTTACCTTCCTCTTTGCCTTCCACTTTATTTCCTCTCTTTCTTCCTTCTCTATTGTTTTTCCTGTATTTTCCTTAACCTCCCTTTCTTTAGCTTCTTCTTTCCTTTTCCTCTTTCCTTTCCACTTTATTCCTTCTCCTCTTTCTTTTTTCTTCTTTTCACTGTCTGTCTTTTCCTTTACTGCCTTTATCTTCATCATTCCTTTTCCTCTTTCCCTTCCTCTTTATTCTCCTCTTGATATCGGTCTGACATTTAGTGTTTGACTCGTTAATTATCACACGTTTCTAGTTTTGGGTTAAGGAAAACACACACACACACACACACACACACACACACACACACACACACACACACACATACACACACACAAACACACACACACACACACACACACAGACTCACAGATAATCCCACAGTTACACCACCACCCTCACCACCACCACCATCACTGCAGTGCTCACCGGGTTCCCACGCCTCGGCTCTCGTTCCCACGCCCGATCGACGCCACAACCCCGCATCCAGGCGAGGTATTGGCGACGCTGGGACAATGAACTTAGCTCCCCTTCACTTCCCTTCCCTTACTTCACTTCTTTATCATCCCCTTACTTCTCCATCCTTGTATTTCTGCTTCCCTCCCCTACACTTCCCTTCCTTTACCTTATCCCTCCTTCCTTCTCTCTCCCCTTCCCTCCCCTTCACTTCCCTTCCTTACGTTACCCCTCCTTCATTCTCTCTCTCCTTCCCTCCCCTTCACTTCCCTTCCTTTACCTTACCCCTCCTTCCTTCTCTCTCTCCTTCCCTCCCCTTCACTTCCCTTCCTTACGTTACCCCTCCTTCATTCTCTCTCTCCTTCCCTCCCCTTCACTTCCCTTCCTTACGTTACCCCTCCTTCATTCTCTCTCTCCTTCCCTCCCCTTCACTTCCCTTCCTTTACCTTACCCCTCCTTCCTTCTCTCTCTCTTCCCTCCCCTTCACTTTCATTCCCTTACAACTCCCTTACTTTTTTTTCCTTCTCTCTCTTTCTTCTGCCTCCCATTCCTTCCTTTCCTTCCCTTATCTCTCCTTCCCCACGTCTTTATCCTTCCTTCTATTTCTGTTTCTTTTATTTTTTACTTCATTCCCTTTCCTTCTACCTTTCCATATCCTCCTTTCTCATGTCCTTTCCCTTCTCTCTCGTCCTTTTCTTCATTTACACTTTCTTTTCCTTCCCTTTCATTGTCTTCCCTTTGCTCCTCTTCCTTCCCCTTCTCTTTCCTTTTCTCTCGCACATTCTCCTCTCTTCCCCTTTCCTTTCTCCTCTCTAACCTTTCTCTTCTCTCTCCTTTCTTTAGTTTCCTTCTTAGTTCTCCTCCCTTCTCTTCTCCTTTATCATTGCTGTTTTGTTACCCCTCCATCCGCTCTCCTCCCTCATTCCTGTCTCCTCTTCCTTCTCCTCCTCCTCCTCCTCCGGTTAGTTAGTGGAGGATAAGGAAAACGAGGAGAAGAAGAAGAAGAAAATGAGGAGGTGAAGGATGAAGAGGTTTATCGATGTTTCCTTTTTCCTTCCCTTCCCTTTTATTTTATTTGTTTTACTTGTTTTTCTTGTTTACTTTAATTGTTTTTATCTCCATTTGTCTTTCTTTTCCTTTCCATCTCCTTCCTTCCTTTTTTTTCTTCGTTCTTCTTCCTCTTGGTTTTCCCTTCCTTGTTTTATGTTTCTTTATATCTATCTTTGCGTTTCCTTCCTCTGTTTTTCTTCCTCTCTCCTCCTTCATCCCTCCTTTCTTCCTTCCTGTCTTTCGAGGTCTCTCTCTTTGTCAATGTTCTCTTCTTTCCCTTCTCCTTTTCATCCCTACATTGTTCCTCTTCCTCTCCCCTTCTCTTCCTGTTCCTCTCTTTCTTCTCTTCCCCTTCCTTCCCCTTCCTTGTCAGTGTACTTTCCTTCACCTTCCCCTCTTCCTCAAGGCTCAGTGCTTGGCCCCATGCTCTTCTTAATTTATGTTAATGATATCGATGATGGGCTCACTTGCAAAGTATCAAAATTTGCTGATGACACAAAAATTGCTAGTAAAGTAACTGCGACACTCGACGAAGAAGCTTTACAATCAGATCTAGATCGACTTGCACGTTGGGCCAATCAATGGCAAATGAAATTTAACGTTGACAAATGTAAAGTGTTGCACATCGGAAAAAATAACAATCGCGTTCGGTACGTAATGAATGGCCAACAACTTTCTGCAGTAAGTAAAGAAAAGGATCTTGGAATCACTATATCAAGCGATTTAAAGCCCGGTCAGCATTGTTCAGAGGTAGTTAAAACCGCAAACAAATTGGTTGGATTCATCGGACGAGTCTTTAATAATAAATCGGAAAAAGTAATATTAAAACTGTATAATTCGTTGGTTCGACCCCGTCTAGAGTACTGTGTACAGTTTTGGTCTCCCCACTACAGAAAAGACATAGAAAAGTTGGAACGGGTCCAACGAAGAGTAACAAAGATGATTCCTAGGTTGAGAAATATGTCATATGAACAAAGGCTTAAAGAAGTAAATTTATTCAGCCTATCAAAACGAAGAATGCGAGGCGATCTAATAGAAGTGTTTAAAATGTTTAAAGGATTCAGTAATATTAATGCGGAAGATTACTCTACAATTGATCGATCAAATAGAACAAGAAGAAATCACAATTTGAAGATAAGTGGTAAAAGATTCTCGTCGTACGAAGCTAAACACTTCTTCTTCAATCGAGTTGTTAATGTTTGGAACTCTCTACCTTGTGATGTCGTTGATAGTACAACAGTTACGGCCTTCAAAAATAGATTAGACAAGTGTTTTGAATCCAACCAGCAACTAAGATATTACTCATTGTCGTAATAACGTTAAGTTCTTTCGAATACTGGTGTCCTTGTACACTTTTATCGCCCGCTTAGTGGTAGCAGTAATGGTAGTTCTTTCCTCTTTCCTACGTAATTTCCATGCAGTTTTTCCATGCTGCATGGTTCTTTTTCCTTTCCTGCCAGCTTTGGCTGGAGGGATGGGGGGGTGGGGAGGAGCCTTCGCCTTTGCTGTCCTTCATCTTCCACATTTGATAGATAGTTAGTGTAGCTTGTCACAAACAACTTCGTAAGGACCAACAGGTCTGCTGTTGTTTGTTCTTCCTTTGTGTTCCTTTGTGTTCCTCTTCTTTTTTCCCTCTTCCTCTCCCCGTCTCCTCCTCCTCCCCTTCTTTCCTTCCCCTTCCTCCTCTTTCCGTGTCCTTTCCTTCCCTCCTTCCTCTCCTTTCTTCCCTTCTTCCTTCCCTCCCTCCCTTTCTCCCTCCATTCATCCCTACCTCCAGTCCTCTCCCCTTCCTCCCCCTCCTCCCTTCCCCTTCCTCTCTATTCCTCCCCTTCCTCCCCTTTTCTCCTTCCCTTTCCCCTTCCTCTCCCTTATCCCCATCCTCCCAGCCCCGAAGAGAATTTTTCAAGACCCTGAAGAACATAAGCTTGCATTGACCGAAATTGATATCAGCGAAGTGCGTGCGTACCTGCAGAGAATAGATCCAAATAAATCTCCAGGCCCCGATAATTTATCTCCTCGCGTGTTAAGAGAATGTAGTCAACAGCTAGAAGTACCCATAACATTAATATTCAACAAGTCATTAGCACAGGCCAGTGTGCCTCTCGAGTGGAAATAGGCCAATATTACCCCGATCTTTAAAAAAAGGAGATAAAAAAACAAGCCTGTAATTATCGTCCTATCAGCCTTACGTCTGTCCTAATTAAACTATTCGAAAAAATAATCAGGGATAAAATGATCACTTTCCTTGAAACAAATGATTTGATAACTGATTGTCAGCATGGATTTCGTAGTAATCGGTCTTGCCTTACCAACCTATTAACCTTTTCAACGATGTTTATACATGTTGGGACGCCCGAAGCCCATATGACGTAATTTACCTAGATTTTCAGAAAGCGTTTGATAAAGTTCCTCACGTCAGGCTTATTTCAAAACTGCGTTCCCACGGTATTAACGACCATCTATGTGCGCGGATTCATGACTGGCTCACCAACAGAGAACAACGTGTAGTTCTTAATGGTGAAGCATCGGATTGGCAACCCGTCACCAGTGGCGTTCCCCAAGGTTCGGTCCTGGGGCCAACACTATTCATAATTTACGTGAACGATTTAGAAACTGATGTCCTATCAAAAGTAGCCAAATTCGCCGACGACACCAAATTAGGAGGTACGGTAATGAACAGTCAAAGTTGCGAGAACATTCAATCAGACTTAATAAGACTTGCCGACAGGAGCGAAAAATGGCTCATGAGTTTTAACGTAGATAAATGTAAAGTAATGCACATAGGTGAAAAAAATCCTAACTTTAAATATCAGATTCTAGGACATGAGCTTAGCGAAGTAAAACAAGAAAAAGATCTTGGTGTCATTATCAGTAACACTCTTAATATGAGTGATCAATGTTCTGCAGCGAGTAAAAAAGCCAATATGATGTTAGGATTAATCTCAAGAAACTTTGATTATAAATCACCCGAACTTATGAAGAGATTATATTTAGCATTTGTAAGACCACACCTAGAATACGCCGTTCAGTTCTGGTCACTGAACTATATCAAAGATCAAGTTTTGCTAGAAAGGATACAGCGACGAGCAACAAAACAAATTCCAGCGCTCCGAAACTTGCCATATGACGAGCGTTTAAGGCGTTTAGATATGCTTTCCCTAAAAAAGCGAAGGATAAGAGGGGACTTAATTGAAGTGTTCAAAATCCTTAATGGATTCGACAACATTAACCCAGATAGTCTATTTCAGAGAGACACCAACACAAGAACACGCAGCAACGGTATGAAGTTAAAGGGAAACCGATGTAACACATTGGTGCGCAGAAGTTTTTTCAATAACAGAGTCGTCAATCACTGGAATGGACTCCCACCGTCAGTAGTTAGCGCACAGAGTATCAATAGCTTTAAGTCTTCTTTGGATAAGTACTTCAGGGATATAAGATTATACTGACCCTTTTTCGCATGTTTTCAGACAGATTGCAGCAAGACCTCAACCTATGTTCATGTAATTCTCCCCCACAACCTAGATTGCAAGTAGCGTAAGTTAACAATAGAGTAAAGCAACAGTTAATGTCCGCGTGACAGGTGGAGTGAGGTGTGGGTGCAGTAAGGTGACAGGTTACTGGTGCCGTGCCTAGTACCGCCGGTAAAACGAGGATCAAGCCTCCACCTGTGCCCCTGAAACTACACCTCACCCATCGTGAGTATTAGGGGGGATTCTGGGGCTGCCCTGTGTAGGCCACTCGTCCTCTTCCAGTCTCCTTGTGTTTCTGTGTTCTTATGTTCTTATGTAATGAAGTCATTTTCCCCCACAGCTTAGGTTACCAGTAGTGTAAGTTAAGGGTAGTAATTTCCTCTTATTTCTCTCTTTACTGTAAAATTTCCATGTCCCTTTCTTCCTTAAAGGTACATGGTGTTCTCTTCCAACTATTTCCTGCCGGCACGTTTTTTTTTTTTTTTTTTTTTTTTTTTGCATTATTGCGCATTGCGCTACTTCTCTTCGGTGGATCTGACGGGTCGGGGCTTCTTTCGGCCGGTTTCCAGGGGTCCTGATGCCGTTCCAGCACCAGGTGGCAAGTTGGCGCCGCCATCTTGCATTGGCATTGCATGCTGCCTCTCCCAGAGCCCACATCTTCTGAGAATCTGAGTCCGGGTTGATGGGTGGTCTTCTCTGACAGCATGTAGTTGCTTTTAGCTCGCTCGGCGCTCAAAAAAAAAGCACCAGATTGAACTCATGCCCTTGGCGACACTCGCGTCCTCCATTGGGGCAGCCACCGCCGGAGGGAGAGGTGGGTGGGGAGGAGCCTTCATCTATTCTGTCCTGTCTTACCACACGTAGATTACTAGTAGTAGCGGTAGTAAACAGACACCCTCGCCATAGACCGATAGGTCTTCTGGTGTCTGTTCTTCCTATGTATTCCCCTTCCCTCCTCTTCCTCTTCCCCACTCTTCCTTCCTCCTCCACTTCCTGCCCTTCCTCCTTTCCCTTCCTCCCCCTTCCTTCCTTCCTTTTCCTTTCTTCCCCTTCCTCCTCTCCCTCCTTCATTCTCCTTCCTTCCCCCTTCCTCTTCTTCCTCTTCCTTCCTCACCATTCTCCTCTTTCCTCCCTTCTCTTCCTCTTCCCATTTCTCGTTGTCTTGGAGGACAACAAACATACATTCTCGTTGACCATGTGTGTGTGTGTGTGTGTGTGTGTGTGTGTGTGTGTGTGTGTGTGTGTGTGTGTGTGTGTGTGTGTGTGTTCAGGGGACCTCCGTGCACCTGTATCACCCCCTAACAAACACCTGGGCACACCTGACTCACCTATTCTCCACGCCCTTTGTAAATCAGGCCAGGTGTCACGCATCCACACGCTTCTCATCTCCCTTTAAGGGGGGCGGCTACGGGGTATTTTTGGCCGAATATTTTTGAAATCTGAGAAATTCTTTTTCTTCGCTCACTGTGGCCGAGATAGCCTAAATTATCAAGTGGTAAGGTTTGTTTTGGTCAAATTAAATCCCTTACGGCCGGGAAGCCATGTTTAAATACCCCGCGCGGTTGCGTCAGAGGCCTGAGTCACGCGGTTACACACGTGGTGTCATTCAATGCTTATATACGCGTAAATTTTCAATAAAAAATGATTTCTTCTTTATGAATCTGCATCACTTGGCATCTCAGAGAGGGTGGATGGAGTGAGTCATGCTGCCCGAGGGCCGAGAGGACTGTAGATCACGCGTCACAACTTTGGCTATGAGGATGGGAACATAATATTACATATGTTTGGTTCTCAAGAAAGATTACAAGAATCTCTTCACTGGCAAGACCTTGAAAGAGCCAGACATGCAACACCCAAGTCCAAAAAGAAAAACAGCAGAAGAAGGATGAAGAATACCAGCCTGGAGAATATTGATAAAATCTGGCGACAATGAGAAAGGTGGCGCCTTTTGACACCCTCACATACCAGTGAATAATACTTTCTCAACACTGAGAAAGGGGGACCAGATGCCTTATCAATATCTCCAGTCAATCAGCAAGGTTTGCACAATCATGTGTGAAAATTTCATCTCAATCGGACAATTATGAAGGGCATGACAGGGGTAAATGCAAAAAAAAAAAAAAAAAAGGAGCCGATTTCTCAAAAGTTGTTTTTTACACTTCAAAAAATTTCAAAAAATCAGTAAATCATCTGACTGACAATTGTTAGGTATCAATAAAAACTTCAATCAAAGGCCGATTTTTTTATTGGAATAGATTTTTCAATATGGCCATAGAAAACGGGATACAGAGCGGAGAAAATCAAGTGTGAAAAAATTTTTTAAAAATTTTCTCTCAAAGATAAAAGCAAAAATCAAAAATCTGTTCCCGACAAAATGTAGATATATAATCGAAGTTTCATTGGTAATTTTTTCAAAGTGATTGACTTAAAAATAAAGCCTGTGAAACAAATTGAAAAAAAACGCGTTTTACCTCAGTGCCCCCTATCATTCACCCAATCTCCATGAAATTCACTATACACTCCTCATTAACACCAACAAACAACATAATAAAATTTCAAGGCTATTGGACCTACCAAAAGAGCTGTAGGGGGGGGGGTAGTCGCCCCCCTTAATCACCCACTCACGCACCTGCATCTGCCTCTTCCTCTTCCTCTTTGTGCTCCTCTTTATTAATTTTCCTCCTCTTCCTTCCTTCTCACTTGCTTGATTTATGCTTCGATGTCTTTCTTTTCCTTTCTTTCCATCACTTACGCTACCATCCTCGTCTTCCTCTTCCTTCTCCTCTTTGTGCTCCTCTTTATTGATTTTCCTCCTCTTCCTTCCTTCTCACTTCCTCGATTTATCCCTCGATGTCTTTCTTTTCCTTTCCTTCTATCACCGACTCACGCCTCCTGCTTCTTCCTCTTCCTCTTCTTCCTCTTCCTTCTCTTTCTCTTTCTCTCTCTTTCTCTCGGAGGAGCCCTCACCTTTGCTGTCCTTCATCTTCCACCTTTGATTAGAAAGTTAGTGTAGCTTGTCACAAACAGCCTCGTAAGGACCAGCAGGTCTCCTGTTGTTTGTTCTTTCTTTGTGTTCCTTATGTTCCTTTGTTCCTCTTTGTGTTCCTCTTTATTCAGTTTCCTCCTCTTCCTTCCTTTTCTCTTCCTTGATTTATCCCTCCTGATTTCTTTCTTATCCTTTCCTTCCATCATTTACTCACCCTACCATCCTCTTCCTCTTCTTCCTCTTCCTTCTCCTCTTTGTGTTTCTCTTTATTCATTTTTCTCCTCTTCGTTTATCCTCTCTTCCTTGATTTATCCCTCTTGATGTCTTTCTTTTCCTTTCCTTCCATCACTTACGCTACCATCCTCTTCTTCCTCTTCTTCCTCTTCCTCGTCCTCATTCTCCTTTCGTTTCTCTTTATTCATCCTCCTCCGTGCTCATCTTTTATTTGTTTTTTCATGTTTTTTATTTTCTCTCCTTCCTTTCCTTTCCCTTCCTCTTTTCTCTTCGTTATTCCTCTTCCTTCTCTCTTCCTTGTTTTGTCTCCCTTTGTCTTTCTTTTCCTTTCCTTCTCTTTCTTTTCCTTCCTCTTTCCTCTCCCTCTTTTTGCATTGCTCTTTATCCCTCCTCTTCCTTCCTTCTCTCTTATTTCTTTTCACTGTCTTTGTCTTCATGTTTCCTTCCCATTCTTTACCTTCCTCTTTCCTCTTCCTCTTTGCCTTCAGTTTATATATTTCTTTTCCTTTCCTTCCTTTCTATGTCTCCTTTACTTTATTTTCATCCTTGCGTTCCACTTTATTCCTCCTCTTCTGTCTTTCTTCTTTGTTTTCACTGTCTTTATGCCTTTCTTTCTTTCCTTGTATTTCCGTTTATTTTCCTCTCCTTCTATTTTCTTTTCCTCTCATCCTGTTCTTCCCTCTCTTTCTCTGTTCTCATTTTCTTCTTTGCTTTGTCCCCATCCTTTTCTTCCTCTCTTTCTCATTATTTTCCTTTCCTTTTACGCTGTTTTTCTCTTATCTTCTCTCTCTTTCTCTTTACCTTGTTTTCGCTCCCTTTCCGTCTTTCTTCCTTTAATGGATGACTAAAAAATATTCGTCAAAGGTCAAATATCGTCACATTTCAAGGACGAACCAGACGACCTTCTTCCTCCTCCTCCTCCTCCTCCTCCTCCTCCTCCTCCTCCTCCTCTCTTCCTCCTCCTCCTAGCTCCTCCTCCTCCTCCTCCTCTCTTCCTCCTCCTCCTAGCTCCTCCTCCTCCTCCTCCTCTCTTCCTCCTCCTCCTTCTCTAACGTGACCTTTAATTTCCTGGGGACACCTGGAATCCACATTTTTCCGTCTTTTCTTTCGTCTTTAATAGTAATTGAGGCTTAATTGCGGTGTCTGAAGGAGGAGGAGGAAGAGGAGGAGGAGGAAAGGAGGTCAAAAGTGCAATGCGTCATGTATTCGAAACGTGTGAGGGGGCGTGTGTGGGGGGCGGTGGGGGCGTAATGTATCGCTTGCATAGCTAGATTTAAAAGTTGCTGGTGATGAATTGGTCTGGTGTTGATATATTTGTTGTTGTTATTGTTGATGTTGTCGTTGCTCTTGTTCTTATTGTTGTTGTATTGTTTCTCAAGTTGTTTTTGTTCTTTTATTTTCTTGTATCGTTATTCCTTATTCTCAACTTAACAGGTGGTTAACAAAACGCATCATCATCATCATCATTATAATCTTTACAAATTATAACAAAAACACAAAAATTAATACAGGAAAAATCATCTTCATCTTCATCAATATCTTCATCGTCACCAACATCACTACCATCATCTCCATCTGTACATACCATAACAAACACCAAAAACATATATATAAGGAAAAACAACACCCATCACATTACCTATATTTCACTTTCCATTTCCCATCCAGTTATTTTTTTCTTTACCATTCGTCAAGGTCGCTCCATCACAGGCTGCACGTCTCTGTAAGTGTTTTCTTATCGCATTTCTTTGTGTTCCTTCGTCTCGCTTTCAAGGGGGAATGAAGAGAGAGAGAGAGAGAGAGATTAATCTCTCTCTCTCTCTCTCTCTCTCTCTCTCTCTCTCTCTCTCTCTCTCTCTCTCTCTCTCTCTCTCTCTCTCTCTCTCTCTCTCTCTCTCTCTCTCTCTCTCCCCGAGATCCCTCTCCTGCTATCACCTTTACCTCCTCAATACTGTTCACCTGTCGCTCAGTGATGAAAGATGATCAATGGGAGGAGGAGGAGGAGGAGGAGGAGGAGGAGGAGGTGGAGGACGGGAGGAGGAGAGTGGATATGAGGGATGCTGGATTTTTCTTTTGCTTGAAATTCACACACACACACACACACACACACACACACACACACACACACACACACACACACACACACACACATCACAGAAAGAAAAGCCAACAACTAGACTGACAGACAAACAAAGAGACGGACAAACAAAGAGACAGACAGACAGACAGACAGACAATCAAGTTTTGTCAAAAAATAACTTGGAATCGCATAAAACAGAAAGGTCAACAGAAACCTTTCAAGATATTTTACATAAACTGACTAAAGATGCAAGATACAACGAATGAGAGAGAGAGAGAGAGAGAGAGAGAGAGAGAGAGAGAGAGAGAGAGATTATCCACGCCTACTCACCTGGCTCCCCCTCACTCACCTGTCCTATTAGCAGGTGAAGCAGAAGCAGATTATCTGTGTGTGTTTCTGTTTGTGTGTGTATGTGTGTGTGTGTGTGTGTGTGTGTGTGTGTGTGTGTGTGTGTGTGTGTGTGTGTGTGTGTGTGTGTGTGTGTGTGTGTGTGTGTGTGTGTGTGTGTGTGTGTGTGTGTGTGTGTGTGTGTGTGTGTTGCGTCTCGTTAGTGTTGTGGTCAAGGTCGCTTTGTTAATGACTGGACACATTGTTATGGGAGATACTACTACTACTACTACTACTACTACTACTACTACAACCACCACTACTACTACTACTACTTCTTTCTCTACCACTACCACTACTACTACTACTAACACTACTACTACTACTACTACTACTACTACCACTACTAGAAATGCAATCTTGCCGTCACTTCAAAACACACACACAAACAAAAAAAAAAGCACACACATCCAATCCTCTTACGTCCAACAATCCCTTCCCTTCCGTTTTTACTCATTTTTTTCTTAATCTGTATATTTTTTCTATTTCTCTCTTTTTTCACCTTTTTTTAAGCGTGAAAGCAGCGCGGCGGCCATCACAGGGGACGACTTGCTTTCCCTCTTAATTTCCCGGAGGGGCGACTCTCGTAAATTGCCGCAGAAAACGAACAATTAAAAAGAAAACGGGAAAGCGCTCCTGGTGGTATGCTTTTTCAGTTTCTTTGGACTTAGGCGCCGTGACACTTGCCCCCCCGCCCCCCACCTCTTCCTTGCGTGTGTGTGTGTGTGTGTGTGTGTGTGTGTGTGTACTAATGAAAGGCAAAAAATACGTTCAGTTATTATTTTTTTCATGTTCGTTTCATGATTAAACTTGGACTCCTCTCCCTCCCTCCCTCTCCCCTCCCTTTCCTTCCTCCCTTTTATCTCCCCTCTTCCCTCTCCTTCCCCTCTTTCCTCACCATAATACTTCCCATACCTCTCTCTCCTCCCCTTCCCTCCCCTTCCCTCCCATCCTCGCAAACCTTACCTTTTATCTCCTTCATTTCCCTTCACCTCCCTCCCCTCCCCACTGCCCCTCCGTTTCCTCTCCCTCCCTCTCCCCTTCCCTTCCCTTCTCTCCTCTCCCTATAACTCTTCTTTTTTTCTCCCTTTCCTTCCTCTCTCCCATCCCCAGATTCCCTCCCTTTCCTCCCTTTCCCTCCCTCACCTCTCCCTTCCCCAAACAGTCCTTCCCTTCTCTCCTCTTCCCTTTCTCCCTCTCCTCCCCACAATCCCTTCCCTCCCTCCTCTTCCTTTCCTTCCCCTCCCCTTCCCCTTTCGCCCCTCCACACTCTCCCTCTCTTTTCTCTCCTTTCTTCCCTCCCCCACTTCCCTTCTCTTCTCCCCAGCCTCCTCTTCCTCCTTCTTCCCTTCCCTTCCCTTCCTACGAATCCCCACTTTTTCCTCTCTTTCCTTCACCTCCTTTTCCCCTCTTCCTTTTTTTCCACCTTTTTCCTTCCCCTCCCTTTCCTCTCTCCCCTTCCCATTCTCTCTCATTTCTCTCTTCCCTCCTCCCCTTCCCCACGCAGTCCCTCCCTTCCCTCCTTTCCCCTCCCCTCTCCTCTTCCTAGATCATGAGTCTGAGGATAGCGTTACACTGTTCCCGGAAAATTAATTGGAGCTCAGGTGAATGTCGCGCAGGAAGGTTGTGGAGTAACAGGTTTGTGTGGGAGTGGAAAGTAAAGCTCCTGTTTGCCCGCCTCGCTCTCTTTAGCTGCTCATTTCGAGGCTGTAATGAGGTGATGAGTGCGCGGTGATGAGACCGAGAAGAATGGTGATTGTTGGTGATGATTATGAGGGGAGGAGGAGGAGGAGGAAGAGGAGGTGGAGGAGGAGGAGCAAGAGGAACAAGAGGAGAAGCATAAAAATATACGTGGTGTTTTAGTTGTGCCAATGATGGAGAAAAAAAAGACATTATTGAAGAAGATTAAGAAGAAGAAGAAGAAGAAGAAAAAGAAAAAGAAAAAGAAAAAGAAGAAGA
>NC_066515.1:17564400-17586900 GCF_024679095.1 Eriocheir sinensis | reverse complement strand
ACGTTTTTCCATTAATTTCTTTCGCTCGCCTCGCCTTCGCTCTTTCAATGAGTATAAGAGAAAGTAGAAGAGAAAGTATTAGAGGAAGTATAAGAAAAAGTATTAGATAATTTAAAAGAAGGAAATGAAGCTGAACGAAAGGAAAGAAGGAATGAGAAAGTAAAATAACGCGTGAATGCAAAGAAATAAAAGAAGAGGAAAGGAGAGAATAAAGCAGAATTAAGAATAAAGGAGAGAATAAAGAAGAGTTGGACAGCTGCCGATGATTTGGTAGAAGAAGAAACTGAGGAGAATGAAATCAACGACGAATGAAATATAAAAGAAAAAGCGGAAACAGAAGCAGAGTAAATAAATAAAGGAAGAGGAGGGAGACCAGATGGAGGAAGAGGGGAAGGAAAATGAAGAGAGGAAGAGAGGAAGAAAATAAGACGTGAAAATGAAAAGGGACGATTGAAATAAAGAAGAAACAGCAGAAAAAGAAGTTAAATAAAGGAAGGAAGAGGAGGGAGACCAGGAGGGGGAAGAGAGAGAAAATGAAGAAAGTAAGAATAGGGAAGAAAACGGAGAGAGAAAGAAAATAAGACGAGAAAATGAGGAGGAGAAGGGACGGTGGAAATATAGAGGAAACAGCAGAAAAAGAAGTTAAGTTAAATAAAGAAAGGAAGAGGAGGGAGACCAGGAGGAGGAAGACGAAAGGAAAAGGAAAATGGGGAAAGGAAGAGAGGAAAAAACGAAGAGAGAAAGAAAATATGACAATAATAAGGAAAAGGGAAGATGGAAATATAGAAGAAAAAGCAGAAAAAGAAGTTAAGTTTAATAAAGGAAGGAAGTAGAGAAAAATGAAGAAAGGAAGGAAAGAAAACGGAGAGAAAGAAAATAGGACGAAGAAATAATGAGAAGAAGAAGAAAAGGGAGAACGAAGAAACACCCAAAGAACGACTAAAAGAGAAGGAATAAAAGACACAGGAAACTAAATGAAAAAAAATGGGAAGGAGGAGGAGGAGGAGGAGAAAACGGGAAAAAAAGAAAACACAAAAAAGTAAAAACGAAAAAATCAGAGAAAAGAAAAAAGAAACAAAAGAAAGCGAAAAACGAGTAGAAGGAGGAGGGAGAAGAAAAGGGAGAGGAAAACACTAATAAAAAAGAAAAAGGAAAAGACAATCAAAAAGGAAACAAAATGAAAAGAAAAATACGAAGAAAAAATAAAACACAAAGGAAAAACGAAAAATTAAAAGAAATAGGAAACGTTAGCAATATGGAAAGAAAAAGGAGAGGAGGAGAAGTTGGAGGAGGAGGAAGAGGAGGAAGAGGAGGAGGAGGAGGAGGAGGAGGAGAAGACACAAATAAAAAATAAAAAACAAAAAGACGAAAAATAAAAGAAAATCAAACAAAACCAATAAAAAAAAAGTAAACCAGACACATCCAGAGCAACACAGAGGTCAACTTGGCTCAACGGTAGAACACTCGAGACTAGAAACTTGAGGAAAGGGTTCGAGTCCCGCTTCGAGGCTCCCGTTCATGTCGTCCTTGTTCGGTAATTGGCAACATCGCCCTTGGCCCCCACACGTCCTAACGAACCTGGGATTAGTGCCTCTTAAAGCTGCTGGGCCTTGGCGCCGCGTGGCCTTCGGGAGTGACGGGAGCACTGCTGAAGGGGGGAGGGGGAGGGGGAGAGGTGTGTTGGTTGATGTAGGTTTGGTAAGTAGGTGGAAGGGTGTGGCTAGGGTTGGTATGGTAGGTGTTGACAGGGAGGAGGTGGAGGGGGGTAGCAGAGTTGTTAAGTATATGGAAGGGTATAAGAAATGATGGGAGGGGGGGAGGATGGTTGATGTATGGTTGCTAAGTTGGTGGAAGGGTATGGGTAGGGTTGACAGGGAGGGAGGGAGGGTGATAGAAGGGGTTAAAGGTATTAGGAGTAGGTGGTAGGTCCCTCTCCCTCTCCTTTCTTTCATTTCTCCTCCTCTTCCTCCCTTCCTTCCCCTACCTTCCTTTATTCCACTTCTTATTCTGTTTATGGAGGGAGGAATGACAGGGATGGAGGGCGGTAGAAATAGGTGGTAGGGCGCTCTCTCCTCTTTCTCATCTCCTCTTCCTCATTTCCCTTCTCTACCTTCCCATATTTCACTTCCCTTTCTGCATTTTCTTCTATATTCCAATCGCCACTCCTCGCTAGGGTTGGTCAGAGGGGAGGATTGACAGGGGAAGGTGCCGGGAAGGGGGGCGTGGCAGGGAGGGTGGAAGGTGCGTTGAGTGGCGTGGACTGATTAAGAGTGGTGGTCCAGGGCGAGGAAGGGGCTGGGCAGGATAGGGTGAGCCTGGTGGGAGGGGAAGATAATGAGATAGGATTGATTGACTCACCGACTTACTCACTCACTCATTTCCTCCGTCTCTCAAGCGTTTCCTCACTCACCCACTCACTCACTCACTCACTCACTTACTCTGTCCCTTCCTCACTTACTCACGCACTCAGTCAGTCACTCACTCACTCACTCTGTCCCTTCCTCACTTACTCACTTACTCAGTCACTCACACACTCACTCACTCACTTACTCTGTCCCTTCCTCATTCACTCACTCTCACTCACGCACTCAGGCACTCACTCACTCACTCACTCACTCACTCACTCACTCACTCACTCTGTCCCTTCGTCACTCACTCACGCAGTCAGTCAGTCAGTCACTCACTCACTCACTCACTCACTCACTCACTCTGTCCCTTCCTTACTCATTCACGCACTCACTCACTCGCTTACTCATTCACTCACTCCTTCCGTCTACCCCTTCCTCACTCACTCACTGACTCACTCACTCATCCACTAAGCTGCTTACACACACACACACACACACACACACACACACACACACACACACTAACAAGACAGACAAACAAACAAACACACTTCAACACACACCAACTTGGGCCATCATAACTTGACAGGCTCCTAACACCCCGTAACACACCTGGGCCTCACCTGACACACCTGACGTCCTGAGGGGAACGAGTAGTCTACCTGTGTGCCCTTATTTATCACCTGAGCTCTTGGGGTTGGCTCACTGGTGTCTGAACTTTCTCCTTTCGTCAATAGGGGAAAATATGGGATAGAACTAAGGTAGGGATAGGTAAGGAAGGGGTAAATAGGTAAATGAATGGATGAAACTAAGGTAGAAATAGGTAAAGAAGGGATAAACTAAGGTAAAGAAGGGGTAAACTAAGGTAAAGTACGGTTAACTAAGGTAAAGAAGGGGTAAACTAAGGTAAAGTACGGTTAACTAAGGTAAGGAAGGGGTAAACTAAGGTAAAGTACGGTTAACTAAGGTAAGGAAGGGGTAAACTAAGGTAAAGTACGGTTAACTAAGGTAAAGAAGGGGTAAACTAAGGTAAAGTACGGTTAACTAAGGTAAGGAAGGGGTAAACTAAAGTAATGTAGGGTAAATTAAGGTAGGGATAGGTAAGGAAGGGGTGAACTAAGGTAAATGAAGGGATGAAACTAAGGTATAAATGGATGAAGAGGTGATGCATGGGTAAATATAAGGTAAATAGGTAAATCAAAGGGCTGGGGCAGGGTAGGGCGAGGTGGAGGGGTGGGTA
The DNA here is from genome assembly GCF_024679095.1 of Eriocheir sinensis. Taxonomy (NCBI): domain Eukaryota; kingdom Metazoa; phylum Arthropoda; class Malacostraca; order Decapoda; family Varunidae; genus Eriocheir; species Eriocheir sinensis. The sequence continues at coordinate 17,583,312 of NC_066515.1, read as the reverse complement.
GGAAAGGGAGGGAAGAGAAACATGGGGAGGAGGTCGAGGAAGAATAGATCAGGAGAAATTAAGAAGAATGGAGTGGAGACGAATCGCGGAGTGAGTGGAGGAGGGAAGGGGAGCAGTGTGGAGGAGAAGAGAGAGGGAGGGAGAGAGAGGAAGAGAGAGAGAGAGAGAGAGAGAGAGAGAGAGAGAGAGAGAGAGAGAGAGAGAGAGAGAGAGAGAGAGAGAGAGAGAAATAGGATTGAATATGTGTTTTCTATCGCTGGTATGTTATGAGCGGTTGATAGTGACCTGAAAGTGACCAGAAAATGAAAGTGAACGAGGAAAATGAAGACTACGAACCGAACTTATTTGTGTTTGTTCATTATTTCCTTTTATATTTCATTTATTTTCTCTATTCTTTGTGTCTTTATTTTCTTTTTTATTTCTTTTTTTCTCTATTCTTTGTCTTTATTTTTTTTCTCTATTCTTTGTCTTTATTTTCTTTTTTATATCTTTTTTTCTCTATTCCTTGTCTTTATTTTCTTTTTTACTTCTTTTTTTTCTCTATTCTTTGTCTTTATTTTCTTTTTTATTTCTTTTTTTCTCTATTCTTTGTCTTTATTTTCTTTTTTATATCTTTTTTTCTCTATTCTTTGTCTTTATTTTTTTCTCTATTCTTTGTCTTTATTTTCTTTTTTATATCTTTTTTTCTCTATTCTTTGTCTTTATTTTCTTTTTTATTTCTTTTTTCTCTATTCTTTGTCTTTATTTTCTTTTTTATTTCTTTTTTTCTCTATTCTTTGTCTTTATTTTCTTTTTTATTTCTTTTTTTCTCTATTCTTTGTCTTTTTCTTTTTTTATTTCTTTTTTTCTCTATTCTTTGTCTTTATTTTCTTTTTTATTTCTTTTTTCTTCTATTCTTTGTCTTTATTTTCTTTTTTATTTCTTTTTTTCTCTATTCTTTGTGTTGTTTGTCTTGTTTCCTTGTTTCTGTCTTTATTTTCCAGTTCTCTAGTATTTGTTTTTGTTTGTTTGTTTGTTTTCCTTTTTGATTGATTTGGTGTTATCGTTTCTGTTATTTTTGTTTTATTTTAATGTTTTTTGCTTTTATTATTTTTTCGTATATTAGTTTATTTATCTATTTATTTTGTTTTTTTTCTTTCTTTATTCGTCTCTTATTTTTTATTGTATCTCATCCTCTTCTACCACCATTTTTATTTTATTTTTCCTTGATGTTTCGGTCAGATTTTATGGTTAAAATCGCCTAAATTGATGTTTGTTCTATATATTTTTATCATGAATGTTCCCTCTCTTTTTCTCTCTTTCTGTTTGTCTATCTATCTAACTGTGTATCTATCTATCTATCTACCTCTCTCCCATACATTTTCCCTCCCCTCCTTTCCTCTACTCTTCCCTTCACTCACACGCACAGCTAAATGTCTCTCTCTCCCTCTCTCTCTTTCTCTCCCTACTCAATCTTTCCCTCCCTCTCCCTCTCCCTCTCTCTCCCCTCGTCCTCTCCCTCTCCTACATTTCCCTCCCACGCTCCTCTCTCCTCTTCCCTCACTCACTCCGGCACTTTTCTCTCCGTCCCAACTTTTTTCCCATCCTGCTCCTTTTTTTCCCACGCCTTCGCACCTGTGACCAAATAACCAGCTTTTTAAATCACCATCAATGACAGGTGAGAATTGACGGCCATTTAAACCTCCTCCTTCCTCCTCCTCCTCCTCCTCCTCCTCCTCCTCCTCCTCTTCCTCTCCTTCTTCCTTTCTTCCTTCTTCTTCTTCTATGTCTGTTTTGGTGGTCTTTCTTTTTTTGGTTCTGTCAGATTGAAGTAAATTTTTGATGTGGAAGAGGAAGAAAAAAGAAAAACAATCTCCTTCCTTCTCTCTCTCTCTCTCTCTCTCTCTCTCTCTCTCTCTCTCTCTCTCTCTCTCTCTCTCTCTCTCTCTCTCCTCCTTTATCTCTCTCTTTCCTTTCTCCGTCTCTCCTTCCTTCCCTCCTTCCCTTCCTCTCTCAGTTTCATTCCCTCTCCCGTCTTTTCTCTCTTTCTCTTTCTCATTCTTACCTGCATCTCCCTTACCTCCAGCTCCTCATTTTTCCTCTACTTATTTTCCTCCTTTTTTCCTCCTCTCCTTCCTCCCTTTTTTCTTCCTCCAGTCTTATCACACCCAGCAAGAGAAGCCTAGCCAAGTCAAGGTCTCCTCCTCCTCCTCCTCCTCCTCCTCCTCCTCCTCCTTCTCATCCTCCTCATCCTTTTTGGCTTCCTGTCTAATTTTCTTCCTCTCACTTTCTCCTTTTCCTTCATTTATATTTTTGGTATTAGTGGTAGTCGTAGTAGTAGTAGTAGTAGTAGTAGTAGTAGTAGTGGTAATGATAGTTCTTTTAATCCTTTTTTCACATTATCTTTTTCATTATTTTTTTTCTTTCTTTGTCTTCTCTGCGTTTTCCTTTTTCTTATCTTTATCATTTTCTATTCTTTGTTCTCTCCCCGTTTTCCTTTTTTCCTTATCTTTATTACTCTCTTCATTGCGTGAGAGAGAGAGAGAGAGAGAGAGAGAGAGAGAGAGAGAGAGAGAGAGAGAGAGAGAGAGAGAGAGAGAGAGAGAGAGAGAGAGAGAGAGAGAGAGAGAGGGAGGGAAATGGAGAGAAAGAATGTGGAAGTATGTGTGTGCGTGTGTGTGTGTATGTGTGTGTGTGTGTTAGTTGATTGGAAAGTGAGTTAAGTAGTTTTCCGCAGCAAGACGACCTCAATTCCTCCTCCTCCTCCTCCTCCTCCTCCTGGATAAAGAACACTTCCAAGCTGATCTCGAACGTTTAAGTAGTTGGGCACGAACATGGCAAATTAATATTAATACTGAAAAGTTCAAATGTTATGCACATCGGAATCAACAACGATCGTATTCATTATCAAATTAACGGAGTGCGACTTTATGAAGCCAACAAAGAAAACGATCTTGGAGTAATGATCTCGAACGATCTTAAGCCGAGTCAACGTTGCACAGAAGTAGTAAAAACTGCCAACAAACTGATCGAATTTATTGGTCGTACATTTGAACACAAATCAGAAAAAGTAATATTGACACTGTACAATTCGTTAGTTCGCCCACGTCTTGAGTATTGCGTTCAGTTTTGGTCTACCTATTACAGAAAAGATATTGATAAACTCGAGAGGGTGCAGCGTCGAGCTACTAAAATGATCCCTAGACTGCGAAACAAACCGTACGAAGACAGACTTAAAGAACTGAACTTATTCAGCTTATCACAGCGCAGGCTAAGAGGTGACCTTGTAGAATAATTTTCAAGGGATTCGATAACGTTAATGTTCATGATTATTTTACAGTCTCTCAATCAAGTGTAACAAGAAACAATGGATACAAAATAACGAGGAAGCGTTTCAACTCAAATGAATAAAAACACTTCTTCTTCAATGGTGTCATCAATGTATGGAATGGTCTGCCTCAAAACGTTGTCAAAAGCGAAACTATTTGCACGTTCAAAAACCGACTAGACAAATATTTAGAAGCTAACCCGAACATCCGCTATTTTGCTCCGGTCTAACAGAAAGTAGTGTTAGCTTAGTCGTCGTGTATGATCTTCCTTCTGTCCATGTAAAATTCCATTGTAGTTTTTCTATACTACATGGTATTCTTCCCTTTCATGCCAGCCTCGGCTGGAGGGACTGGTGGGAGGGGAGGAGCCTAGCCTTTGCTGTCCTGTGTCTCTGACTCTCAGATTAGAGTAGATGGTAGCAACAACAAGCAGCTTAGTTAGGACCAAGAGGTCTGCTGCTGTTTGCTTTTACTTTGTATTCCTCCTCTACCTCCTCCTTCTCCATCTCGTTTTTCCTCCTTTTCCTCCTACTCACTTACATTTTGTCGATGGAGTGTGTGTGTGTGTGTGTGTGTGTGTGTGTGTGTGTGTGTGTGTGTGTGTGTGTGTGTGTGTGTGTGTGTGTGTGTGTGTGTGTGTGTAACTTTTTTTGCAATACAAATATGAACCTGTGTCAGTATTTTACCTGTTTTTGTTTGTTTGTTTGTTTGTTTTTACATGTTTGGATATACACGCCGGTCTTCACCTTGTATGTATGTATGTATGTTTGTACGTGTATGTATGTATGGATTGATGGATGGATAGATATGATAATTCTTGTTTTGTATTCATTTTTTCATGCGTTTTTTCTTCTGTTTCCTTTTCGTTTCTTTTTTTTCATATTCATCTTTTATTCATCAAAATGGATCTCAAACTCTCTATTTTTCCTCTGCTTCCTTTTCTGCAACACCAAAACAAAACAAAAAGGCTTAAGGCGATACTTCGATTAAACAGTGAAAGAAGAAGATGAAGAAGAGGAAGAGGAGGAGGGAGAAAGAAGGAAGAAAGGTGTGAGGGGAGGTAATGGAACGAGGGGGGAGAGAAAAGGGGAGAGGGAGAAACGATTTAGATCAGGGGGAGAGAGTAGGAGTTAACAGAAAGAAAGGGGTCACTGGGGAGAGGGGAGAAGGGGAGGAATTAAGATAAGTGGAGGGAAAACGGGGGAAAAAAGGGAGGATGGGGTGGGGAGGGAAAAAATGAGGGAGATATGGGAAGGAAATAAAAGGGGAGGGAAGGAAAGAAGATATATGCAGAGAGAGAGAGAGAGAGAGAGAGAGAGAGAGAGAGAGAGAGAGAGAGAGAGAGAGAGAGAGAGAGAGAGAGAGAGAGAGAGAGAGAGAGAGAGAATAGGGTTGTAACGGAAAAATGAAGATAGGGGAGGGGATACATAGAGGAAAGGGAGGAAGGGAAGAGAGGAACAAAGAAAGAAAGGGATTAAGAAGGGAAAAGGGAACGGAATACGGTGTGAAAGGAAAAAGGAGAATATAGGGAAAGGGGAAGAGTGTAAGGAATAATGAAAGAGGGGAGAGGAGAGGAAGGAAATAAGAAATTGTACATATGAGAAAAATGATAGGGCGAGGTGAAAGAGTAAAGAATAAAAAGGACAATAAAGGAAATAAAAACAAAAATAATGTAAATCGAGTGAAAAGAGTAAGAAAAAAATAAAAATAAAATGATATCGAAAAACAAGGAAGATTAGAGTAAGAAAAATTTAAGGAAGTAAGAAAACAATGAAGTAAGGAAAAAGAAAGGAAAAAGGAATATTGAAGTAATGAAGAAAAAATTAAAGTAATTATAAAAAATAAAGAAAAACAAGCAAGATTAAAGAAAGAATTTAAGAAATAAGGAGAAGTAAGAAGTAACGAAGAAGGAAGAAAGAAGGAAGATTGAAGTAATGGAAAAAAAAATAATAAAAATAAAGGAATAACGAGAAATAAGAAAGACTGAAATAGAAGAAGTTAAGGAAGTAAGAAAAAGTAACAAGTAAGGAAGAGGAAAGAACTGAAGATAGAAGTAATAAATAAAAAGAAGTAAAAAATAAAGATAAAATAATAAGGAAAAACAAAAAAGAACGAAGTAAAAAAAGTTATGAGAAAAAGTAAAAAAAACAATAATAAGAATTAAAGAATAACGAAAACATTAAATTTTGTAGTAAGAAAAAAGAAAGTAAAGAGGAAAAGTTAAAAATAAAATAAATACATGAATAAAAATAAAAGAAAAACAAGAAAAAATGTACTAAAAAAAAGCTGAGAGATAAAGTTAGATATAAAATGAAATAAAATAATAAAAATAATAAAAATAAAAGCAGAACGAAGAACAAGGAATTAAAAAAGTTAAAAAAAAATTGAGAGTGTAAGTTAATCGTTGTGGCGGCGTCGCGGGCAGGTAAAGAGCGTGGGAAAAAACAAAAAAAAACACAAAAAACACCTGTTGTAAGATTTGCCTTCATTTACATGCAAATAGAACCAATCACAACGGAAAGACCTTGTATGGGCTCAAGGGGGGAGGGGGGAGGGAGGGGGAGGGGTGAGAGGGGAGGGAGAGGGAGGGAAGGGTTGAAGGAGGAGTAGGAGGAGGAGGAGGAGAGGTGGGAGAAAGAGAAAGTTTTAAGGGAGGGAGGGGGATGGGAAGAAGGGGAAAGGGATGAAAAGGAAGGGAGAGGGAGGAAAAAAGGGAAGAAGGAGGGAAGAACGAGGAGATGAAGGAAGGGAGAGAGAGGAAAAATGGGGAAAGAGGGAAGAACGAGGAGATGAAGGAAGGGAGAGAGAGGAAAAAAGGGAAGAAGGAGGGAAGGACGAGGAGATGAAGGAAGGGAGAGGGTGGAAGAAAAGGAAAGGGAGAAAAAAAGAAAATAAGGGAAAAAAGGAAAAAAACGAAGAAAGAAAGGGAGAGGGAGGAAAAAAGGGAAGGGAGAAAAAATGAAAAAAAGGAAAAAAAGGGAAAAAAAGGAAGGGAGAGGGAGGAAAAAATGGAAGAAGGAGGAAAGAACGAAAAGAAGGAGAGGAGAAATGGTGCAAGAAGAGGAGATAAGGGTTAACCATAGAAGGGATTGGTGGAGAAAAAGGTAAGGAAGGGAAGAGAGAGATAAGAGAGAGAAGGAGAGGAGAGAAGAGGAAAAAGAATGCAAAGGGAAGGAAGAGAAAATGATAAATAAGATGGAGGAGGAGGAGGAGGAGGAAAGAAGCAATCGTGTAAGAAAGGAGAGATAGGAGTTAACTGTAGAAAGGATTGGTAGAGAAGGAACGAAACAGTAAGAGTGAGATAATAGAGAAGAAAGGAGAGAAAAGGAAAATAAAGTGCAAAAGGAAGAAAGAGAAAATTATGAATAAGATGAATAAATAAAAACAAATAAACGATAAACAAAGAAAAGGAGAAGATTGGTAGAAAAGGAAAGGAAGGAAAGAAAGAAAGAAGGAAAAGAGAAAAGGAAAAAGAGTGCGAAGGGAAGGAAGAGAAAATGATGAATAAGATGAAAAAACAAAAAGAAATAAACTAAAAAAACAGAGAAAACTGAAGAAAGACAAGATTCAATAAAGAGGAGAAGGGAGAGGAAAGGAAGGAGAAAAAAAAGGAAAGAAAGAAAGAAGGAAAAGAGAGTGAAAAAGAAAAATGTTTGAAGGGAAGGAAGAGAAAATTATGAATGATATGAATAAACAAAACTAAATATACGAAAAAACAAAAACAAAAGTTGAAAAAAGACAAGATCCAATAAAGAGGAGAAGGGAGAGGAAGGGAAGGAGAAAAAATAAGAGGAAAAAAAGATTAGAAGATAAATAAGAAAAACGGAGAACAAAACACTCTCTCTTACCTCCTCCTCCTCCTCCTCCTCTTCTTCTTCTTCTTCTTCTCCTTCTTCCTTTTCTTACCTTAATTGTCTTACTTCACCTGTCTTCTTACACCTGTCTTTCTTTATTTTCTTTCTTTTTTCCATAATTACTGTTTTTGTCATGTGAATTATCCCTTTCATCCTCTTCCTCCTCCTCTTCTTCCTTCTTTCCCTTCTTTGTCTTCTTTTTCGCTGTCTTCTACTCTGTTTTCTCTTCCTTTTCTTCCTCATTCACTTCATCTGTCTTCGTAATTTATTTTATTTATTTTTCTTTAATTTGTCTTCTTTTATCTCTCTCTCTTCTTTTTTTCACTCCCTCCTTTTTTTCCTGTTTTCTCCGTCTTCTTTTCTTTCTTCTCTTTCTCCTCTTCCTCCTTTTTTCCTTTCCCTGTCTTCTTTTTCGCTGTCTTCTTCTCTGTCTTCTCTTCCTTTTCTTCCTCATTCACTTCATCTATCTTCGTAACCTATTTTCTTTTTTTCTCTTTAATTTGTCTTCTTGAATCTCTCCCTCTTCTTTCTTTCACTCCCTTATTCTTTTTTCCGTTTTTTTCCGTTTTTTTTTCTTTCTTCTCCTTCTCTTTCTCCTTCTTTCCCTTCTCTCTTCTTTTTTGCTGTCTTCTTCTGTCTTCTCTTCCTTTTCTTCCTCAGTCACTTCATCTATTTTCGTAACATTTTATTATTTTTTTCTTTAATTTGTCTTCTTTAATCTCTCCCTCTTTTTTCTTTCACTCCCTCCTTCTTTTGTTCCTGTTTTCTCCGTTTTCTCTTCTTCTTTTCTTCCTTCATCTTCTTCATTATCTTTCCTACCCAATCTTCTTGCACCTTTTTTTGTTCATTTGTTCGTTTTTTTGTGTGTATAATCTACTTTCCCCTCCCCTGTCTCATTTCCCTCCTCTCTTTATTCTTCATTTTTTCCCTCTCCCCTCCTTCCTTCCCTTCCTGTTCTTGCCCTCACTTCCTTCCTCTCCTTTATTTTTCTCTCTTTTTCTCTCACTTCCCCTTCACTCCCCTCGCCTTCACGATTTTTTCTTTTTATTTTTGCTTTATCTTCTTTTACCACCCTTTTATCTTCCTCCTCCTCCTCTTACCGCCTTCCCCTCCTCTCCTCCTCCTCCTCTTTTTCGTCTTCATCTTCCTTCTCCTCCTCCTCCTACTCCTTTTGACTCCTCTCACCCTCCAGAGCTTTTAATTCCATCTTGGTTTAACACTGTACAATTCGTTAGTTCGCCCACATCTTGAGTATTGCGTTCAGTTTTGGTCTCCATATCACAGAAAATATATAGATAAACTCGAGAGGGTGCAGCGTCGAGCTACCAAAATGATCCCTAGACTGCGAAACAAACCGTACGAAGACAGACTTAAAGAACTGAACTTATTCAGCTTATCAAAGCGCAGGCTAAGAGGTGACCTTATAGAAGTGTTTAAAATGTTCAAGGGATTCGATAACGTTAATGTTCATGATTATTTTACAGTCTCTCAATCAAGCGTAACTAGAAACAAGGATAGAAAATAACGAGGAAGCGTTTCAACTCAAATGAATCAAAACACTTCTTCTTTAACCGTGTCATCACTGTATGGAATGGTCTGCCTCAAAACGTCGTCGAAAGCGAAACTATTTGCACGTTCAAAAACCGACTAGACAAATATTTAGAAGCTAACCCGAACATCCGCTATTTTGCTCCGGTCTAACAGAAAGTAGTGTTAGCTTAGTCGTCGTGTATGATCTTCCTTCTGTCCATGTAAAATTCCATTGTAGTTTTTCTATACTGCATGGTGTTCTTCCCTTTTATGCCAGCCTCGTCTGGAGGGACTGGTGGGAGGGGAGGAGCCTTCGCCTTTGCTGTCCTGTGTCTCTGACTCGTAGATTAGAGTAGATGGTAGCAACAACAAACAGCCTAGTTAGGACCAAGAGGTCTGTTGCTGTTTGCTTTTCCTTTGTATTCCTTTGTACTCCTCCTCCTCCTCCTCCTCCTCCTCCTCCTTCTCCTTAGGCAGTTTACTTCCATTTTTGACTAATGAACTAAAAAAGAGAGAGAGAGAGAGAGAGAGAGAGAGAGAGAGAGAGAGAGAGAGAGAGAGAGAGAGAGAGAGAGAGAGAGAGAGAGAGAGAGAGAGAGAGAGAGAGAGAGAGAGAGAGAGAGAGAGAGAGCAAAAACACACAATAATCAAAAAACAAAAATCTTCATCTCAGCCCCTTAGATTACAGGTGGAAGCTCAGGTAATTAGCAGGTGCAAACGAAACCCTTCCACATCGTAACGTCCGCTGCCAGTCTCTTAACCACGAGCCTGAGCGAACGCGAGAGAGAAGGAGCGAAAATATAAGGAAATAATACAAACTTACCCTCAAGGAAGTTTTAATAAGGAGTCGAAGGGAAGTTTAGGGGAGTCTGAGTACCTGGTGATGGGCGCAGGTGATGGGGAGGAAATGGGGTATGGAAGTTTTGATGGAGAGAGAGAGAGAGAGAGAGAGAGAGAGAGAGAGAGAGAGAGAGAGAGAGAGAGAGAGAGAGAGAGAGAGAGAGAGAGAGAGAGAGAGAGAGAGAGAGAGAGAGAGAGAGAGAGAGAGAGAGAGAGAGAGAGAGAGAGATAGAGAGAGAGAAGTCTTTACTGGGATGTGTATTTTAATGAGAAAGAGATGGGATGGGAAGGGAAGGAGGGTGTGTGATGGGGAAGGGAAGAGAGGAAGGGGAGGTGGAAAGGTGATCTAGGTAAGGGAAGGGAACAGAAGGGCAAAAAAGAGAGTGTAGAGGAAACTGATAAAGAAAGAAAAAAGAAGGAAAAAAGTTGATGACAGAGCAATGAGAGAAAGACAGACAGACAGAGTGACAGAGATTGAGACAGTAACAAACAAACGAACACACAGAAATAAACAGACATACAAACAGACAGACAGACAGACAGAAAGAAAGAAAGAAAGAAAGAAAGAAAGAAAGAAAGAAAGAAATGAACAAAACAAACAAAAAGACAGAAATAATAACGAACACACAGACAGACCGACAAACAAACACAAGCACACACAAACACACACACACACACAAACAAACAAACAAACAGACATAAACATTAAGGGAAGAGAGAAACAGAAAGTGAGAGTACATTACGAAGCTTAAATCTCCAGGTGAAAGTAATTAGGTAATGGCGTATCCCCTAACACCTGGAACACACCTTTTAGCAGTGGCGGTGGAGGTGGTAGTAGTGGTGGTGGTGGTGGTGGTGGTGGAGGGCATCTCAGGTAAATGACTCGAGAGCAATCTACCTGTGCCATTTACATACTTTACCTGTCCTTCTCCGCCCTCTTAAAGGTAATTCCACTTTCCCTCATTAATCTTGCGGGTGGAGAGAGAGAGAGAGAGAGAGAGAGAGAGAGAGAGAGAGAGAGAGAGAGAGAGAGAGAGAGAGAGAGAGAGAGAGAGAGAGAGAGAGAGAGAGAGAGAGAGAGAGAGAGAGAGAGAGAGAGAGAGAGAGAGAGAGAGAGAGAGAGAGAGAGGTTTGGAGAAGACGAAGGGGAATGGATTAATAAAACAAACAAAAGAAAAACAAACAAACTGCTTTAAAAAAATTAACTAAAGATATAAAGGAAAAAATAAAAAATGTTAAAATATATCACAGTAGAGACGGAAAAATAAGAATGAGAGAGAGAGAGAAAGAAAGAAAGAAAAAAAGAAAGAAAGAAAAAAAAAAGGAAGAGAAAAAAGGAGAGAGAGAGAGAGAGAGAGAGAGAGAGAGAGAGAGAGAGAGAGAGAGAGAGAGAGAGAGAGAGAGAGAGAGAGAGAGAGAGAGAGAGAGAGAGAGAGAGAGAGACAGAGACAGAGAGAGAGAGAGAGAGAGAGAGAGAGAGAGAGAGAGAGAGAGAGAGAGAGAGAGAGAGAGAGAGAGAGAGAGAGAGAGAGAGAGAGAGAGAGAGAGAGAGAGAGAGAGAGAGAGAGAGAGAGAGAGAGAGAGAGAGAGAGAGAGAGAGAGAGAGAGAGAGAGAGAGAGACGCTGAGTTTTAAGCCATAATTTGAGGGACGTGTCAGAAAATGTAGGGGAGAGCGTGTGGGAGCCAGATAAGAGTAAATAGGGCAACGAGACACCGTAGAGTTTGTGGAGAGTCTCGGGGAAGCTTGGGGAAGATAGGGAATGAGTGGAGATGATAGGCAAGACGTGGGGAGGGGTTCTTTCGTGTGGGGAGAAATTAAGAGACTTGGGAGTGAAAGGTTTGGGAGGAAAGAAGAAGTGTAGGAAAGAAATAAGAGTTTAGGTAAAAAAATTAAAAATCGTTGGAAAGGAAAGGATAATCTAAGAAGGAAAAAGGAAGTGAAGGAAGGAAAAGAAAAGTGTTGGAAAGAGAGAAAGAAGAGAGAGAGAGAGAGAGAGAGAGAGAGAGAGAGAGAGAGAGAGAGAGAGAGAGAGAGAGAGAGAGAATATGAAGGAAATAAGAAAGATCCTCTCTCTCTCTCTCTCTCTCTCTCTCTTCAGTTACCCTTCCACCTCTTTATGCCCTCCTCTTCAGCTTTCCTCTTCTCTCCCTTCTTCACCTTCTGATAATATGAAAGGCAGGAAGAGAAGGAGAGAAAAACGAAGGAAAGGAAAGGAAGAGAAGTGAAGGAAAAGATGAAGTTAGGAGACATATACGCTGCTTTAGATAAATTTGAGGCTGGTTTACTCTCTCTGTGCCATAGGAGTGTTGACAGTAACAGTAGCAATAACAGGACGAGGTAAGCGGTGGTGATGGTGGTGCTTGTAATGGATGTGGTGGTGGTGGTGATGAGGTTGGTGATCATAGAAATGGCTGTAGTAGTAGTAGTAGCTGTGGTGGTGGTGGTGGTGGTGGTGATAGGGAGCGAAGCCAGATGGAATAGGAATCTCTCTTCTTCAATTACATGGTGTTTTATTTCTTCCCTTTTTCGTTATGGAAGAATGAATGGGAAGGAAAGAGTGTGAGGAGGAGAGGGCTAAATGAGGGAAGGAAAAAGGGAGTGAAGGAAGAAAATTCGTTTATAGGAAAAAAAGGGAAAAATGAGAATGGATGAAAAATCGTGGAAAGGAAAGAACGATTGTAGGAAAGAATGGGAAGGTGTAGGAAGGAAGGAAGGAACGTGAAAGAATGGGAAGGTGTAGGAAGGAGAGAAGGAATGAACGTGAAAGAATGGGAAGGTGTAGGAAGGAAGGAAGGAACGTGAAAGAATGGGAAGGTGTAGGAAGGAAGGAATGAACGTGAAAGAATGGGAAGGTGTAGGAAGGAGAGAAGGAATGAACGTGAAAGAATGGGAAGGTGTGGGAAGGAAGGAATGAACGTGAAAGAATGGGAAGGTGTAGGAAGGAAGGAAGGAACGTGAAAGAATGAGAAGGTGTAGGAAGGAGAGAAGGAATGAACGTGAAAGAATGGGAAGGTGTAGGAAGGAGAGAAGGAATGAACGTGAAAGAATGGGAAGGTGTAGGAAGGAGAGAAGGAATGAACGTGAAAGAATGGGGAGGTGTAGGAAGGAGAGAATGAACGTAACGTGTTTTAAATTTGAATCACGAGAAAATAAAGAAAAATAAAACTCAAAAGGGCCAACGTGACGGAGATGACCACCGCCGCCATGCGCATCGATACCATATGCTCCCACCTTTACTTCCATCGATAACATTAATAGACAAAACCAGTTAGTATTTGCTTTCTTTCTTCTGTGTGTGTGTGTGTGTGTGTGTGTGTGTGTGTGTGTGTGTGCCATGGAGGGAGAAGAAGAGGGAGGGAGAGAGAGACGAGGAGAGAAAGGGCACATGTAAAAAAAGAATAAAAGGGTGAAGAGGGGAGGGAGAGAAAGAGAGAAAGGAAGGAGGGGGAGAGAGAAAGGAAGCGACGCGATGGCTTGAAACGGGAAGGGAGGGAGGAAAGAAAGGAAGGTGAGAGAAAGGATGAGGAAGGGAGAGGGAGAGGGAGAGGAAGGAGAAGAGATGAAATGGCTTGAAACGACAGGGAGGAGAGAAAAGAAGAGATTGACATGACAGAAAAGAAGGGAAGGGGAAGAGGAAGGCGAGGGGAAGGGAAGATGTGGCAGGAATGGAAGGGAAGGGGAAGGCAAGGTTAGGGGAAGTTTTAAGGGTAGGTGGGTAGGTATGAAGGCAGGAAAGGGGTGGAAAAGGGTGATAAACAAGGAATAGGAAGATAGGGAGGAGATGGAAGGGTGGTAGACAGAGAAAGGAGGCAGGGGAGGGATGGGAAAGGGTATGGAAGGGTAAGGTAGGCAGGGAAACATTGGAAAAGGGTATGGAATGGTGGAAAGGGAGACAGACACAGAAAGGGAATGGATGTGAAATATGGAAGAAAATGTGAAGAAAGAGAAAGTAGAGAGGACAGGAGAAAGAAGTAGAGGATGAGATGTTAGATGTTAGAAGATGCTGAGGAGGAGGGAAAGGGGACGAGGAAAGACCAAAGAGAAAAGGGAGGGTAGATAAACATGGGAGGAGGTGGAGGAGGAATGGGTCAGGAGAATTTAAGAAGAGTGGGGTGGAGACAAATCCCGGAGTGGGGGGAGAAGGGAGGAGGAGGAGAAGAGAGAGGAAGAGAGAGGGAGAGAGAGAGATCATATAAGGAAAGGAGGGAGGGAAGAAAGCAACCAAGAAACGGAGGGAAAGAGGAGAGAAGAAACGGTTATCTATGTAGAAGAGACGATGAGGAGGGAGGAAGACACTGTTAGGAGATAATGAGGAGAAAGGAAGAAAACGACGGTAGAAGAAAAAGCAGAAGAAAATGAGAGGGAGGAAGAGGAGACTGAGAGAGAAGGAAGAGGAGGAAATAGTTAATCGAAAGAGGAGGAGGAGGAGGAGAAGAAGAAGGAGGAGGAGGAGGAGGAGGAGGAGGAGGAGGAGGAGGAGGAGGAGAAAGGAAAGAAGAAGTAGAAAAAGAGAAATTATTTAAACGAAGACCCAAGGAAGAGGAAAAGAAGGATAAAGAAGAAGGGAACGTAGAAAACTAAAGAAGGTTATTGAAAACGAAAATGGGAAGAGGAGCAAGAGGAGGAGGAAGAGGAGGAGGAGGAGAAAGACCTAAGGATGGCGGACAGCAAGGAATAGGATTAAAATTAGTGCTCTGCGGTGAGGGTAGTGAGGAGGGGAATTCGAACCCACTTGGAAGGGATTCAGGCGACCTCCAAGACAACAGGGCCTCCCAAAACCACATTAAAGGGTTCAGAAACCTCATATGGGATTTGATCTCATTCTGGAGGCGATTTAGAGGATCCTTAAGTACCTGCACACCTGGGAACACCTGTGGGGGATTGACCGTCTCATGACCATTAGAGAGAGAGAGAGAGAGAGAGAGAGAGAGAGAGAGAGAGAGAGAGAGAGAGAGAGAGAGAGAGAGAGAGAGAGAGAGAGAGAGAGAGAGAGAGAGAGAGAGAGAGAGAGAGAGAGAGAGAGAGAGAGAGAGAGAAAGAAAGGTCACGAGGAACACAGACCTAAAGATTGTGTTTGTATATATTTTTTCAAACACACACACACACACACACACACACACACACACACACACACACACACACACACACACACACACACACACACACACACACACACACGCAGTAATGGCCGTGACATCTTAATTATCTTTTTTTATCATTCCAATTTTTTTTCTCATTTCGTTCCTTTTCTCATTCAATTCAGCTTTATGTGGGGAGAGAGAGAGAGAGAGAGAGAGAGAGAGAGAGAGAGAGAGAGAGAGAGAGAGAGAGAGAGAGAGAGAGAGAGAGAGAGAGAGAGAGAGAGAGAGAGAGAGAGAGAGAGAATGATAGAAGATAGATGGATAGATAGATAGATAGATAGATAGAAAGAGGGATAGAAAGAGAAAAAAACAAACAAACAAACAAAAAAAAAAGAAAGAAAGCAAACATAAACTAAATAAAAAAACGAAGAAAAAAATTGATTGAAAAAGATTGATTGATAGATAGATAGATAGATAGAGGAATAATGAGAGAAAGAAAGAAACAAACAAACAAACAAAAAAAGAAAGAAAGCAAACATAAACTAAATAAAAAAACGAAGAAAAAAATTGATTGAAAAAGATTGATAGACACATAGATAGATAGATAGATAGAGGAATAATGAGAGAAAGAAACAAACAAACAAACAAACAAAAAGAAAGAAAGAAAACAAACTGAATCAAGAAAACGAAGAAAAAAATTGATTGATAAAGACTGATAGACAGATAGATAGAGGAATAATGAGAGAAACAAACAAACAAACAAACAAATAAACAAACAAAAAGAAAGAAAGAAAACAAACTGAATCAAGAAAACGAAGAAAAAAATTGATTGAAAAAGATTGATTGATAGATAGATAGATAGATAGAGGAATAGGGAGAGAAAGAAAGAAACAAACAAACAAACAAAAAGAAAGAAAGCAAACACAAACTGAATCAAGAAAATGAAGAAAAAAAATAAAAAAACAAGAGCAAAGGCCAAGAAAGACGCAACAAATTACACATTCATTTCCCTCACAAAGTCTCGGGGGAAGCAAGATTTATTTGACTTTGGAATTTTAATCAGCAAACGTCAGATTCGTTGTTTGTGGCATAATTTATTTATTTTGGGGTACGGAGGAGGAGAGGAGCGGAAGAGCAGTAATGTAGGCAGGAGAGACGATGGGGAAGAAAGGAGAACGAGTAAGGAGGAGAGAGAGAGAGAGAGGAAGACATGGGAGGGAAACAGAGTAAGGAGGAGAAAAGGCGATAACGAGGCGCAGAAGATAGAGAAAAAGGAAGAGAGGAAAGGAAGAAGAGTAATATAGGTTGAAGAGACGATAGAGAGGGAGAGGGAGAAAGAGTAAGGAGGAGAGAGTAAGGAGGAGGAAAGACAAGAACGAGGAGGAGGCGAAGAAAGAGGAGGAGAAAGAGAGGAAAGGAAGAACAGTTACAGATAGAAGAGACGGTGGAGAAGGAGAAAGACAGAGTAAGGAGGAGAAAAGACAAGGAGAGGAAAGAGGAGGAGGAAGAAGACAATGAAAACGAGGAAGAGGATGTAGAGAGAGACGGAAATGAAGGAAAAAACAGATAGATAGAGGAGGAGGAGGAGGAGGAGGAGGAGAAGGAAGTAAAAAGTAAAACGAGAAATAGTTAGAATAAATCACTAAGGAAGGGGAGAAGAAGGATTAAGAAGAAAGAAATGTAGGAAGAAGAGGAAGAAAAAGAGATGAAAGAGGAGAAAAAACGAATAGTAGGAGAAAGAGGAGAAGGAGAAGAAAGGAAACAGAAAGTGGGAGAAGAAAAAGAAATGGTTAAAACGAAGAACAAAGAAAGAAGAGAAGGAGGAGGAAGAAGAGAATGAAAACGAAGAAGAGGAGGCAGAGAGAGAGAGAGAGAGAGAGAGAGAGAGAGAGAGAGAGAGAGAGAGAGAGAGAGAGAGAGAGAGAGAGAGACAGAGAGAGAAGAGGAGGAAAAAGCGAAGAGAGGGCCTTGTGTGCGTGTGTGCGTCTGTATGTCTATATCTATCTGTCAGTACACACACACACACACACACACACACACACTCAAGCCTCCATTCCAATCCCTTCTACACACTTTTATACACGTTTGGATCCCTTATTACCTTCCCTGGGGCCGAGGACGCGATCTGATCCTATCCAAGAGTGCCCCGGAACCCTCTTTGATCCCCTTGCAACGAGGTACAGGGCGCCTCAAGAGTAGCTCAGCATTAGGACAGAAAAGTACGGATGGGACGGATTAAGAAGGTACCCCACTGAAAGAGAAAACGGGAATTTCATCAGTGGTCTCCCCTTGTCTCTCTCTTCCTCTCTCTTCCTCTCCCTCTCTCTCTTTTTTCTTCTTCTTCTTCCTATCTCACTTAGCTTCATCTTTGTCTTCCTTTCTATCTTCCTTCCTCTCCCTCCTTTTCATTTTAAGCCTTCTCTTCCTTCTCCTCTTCCTCCTTCTCCTCCTCTTTCCCCCTTTCTCTCCTTATTCTCTTAGCACTATTGTTATCTTCCTTTCTCTCTATTTTCCTTTCTCTCTTTTCCTCTTTTCCGTCTGCAAGCCTCCTCCTCCTCCTCCTCCTTCTCTTTCTCCTTTTCCTTCTCCTCCTTCTTTCCCTCCTTAATCTCTTTGCATCTTTTTTACCTCCCTCTTTCCATATCTTCCTCTCTTCCTTTGTTTTCGTCTTCCTCCTACTCTTTCTCCTCCTCCTACTCCTCCTCTATTCTCCTTCTCTCCCTACTATCTTTTCTTTCATAGCTCCTTCTTACATTACCTTCCCTTCTCCCTACTTCCCTCCCTCCCTTCCTTCTCCTTGTTTTTCACACCCTTCTCTCCTTCTTCTTCCCTTCCTCCCTACCATCATTCCCAGCTTCCCTCTTCCGTTACCTTCTCTGTCTCTCCCTTTCCCTCCTCCTCCCCCTCCTCCTCCTCCTCCTCCCCTTCCCACACACACACACACACACACACACACACACACACGTCTTGATAATACGCGCCTCTATATCGCCTCGTATCTCATTTAATTAATCTTTCACAAGTAATTAAAAGCAATTATGGGGGCGCAATTTCCTCCGCCGTGAATAATGGGATTAATGATAGCGGAGATTAATGGCGCAAGTCTCATTCGTGATAAAAACGCCATTAAAATCACATTACATACATGCGACATAATGGGAAAGGATGAATGAAACCCGTGCAGTGTATAATAGTTGTAGTAATAGTAGTAGTAGTAGTAGTAGTAGTAGTAGTTGTAGTAGTAGTAGTAGTGAGAAGAGAAAAACAAAAAAAGGAAGAGCAATATTGGACCGATTTTTATATTACACACACACACACACACACACACACACACACACACACACACACACACACACACACACACACACACACACACACACTTGCTGATGAAGAAAGGGAAGATATTTAAATGAAGAAAGGGAAAGAGGGGAAAATAATGAAGAAGGGAGACAGGAAATAAACAAAAGAACCGAAGAGGGAGACGAAGGAATAAGAAAAGAGAGAGAAAGAGAAAATAAACGAAGGAGAGGAACTAAAGATATGAAGGAATAGGAAGAAAGAAAAGGAGCCACAGGAGAAAAATAATGAAACAGGGAAGGAGAGAGGAAGCAAGAAAGGGAATAAAAATGAAAGGCAAATGAATAACAGAAAGAAGAATGAATAAGGAGACATGAAAGGATAGAATGTAGGAAGAAGGAAGTACCAGAGAAAAGAGAAATAATGAAAGAGAGAAGGAAACGTGGAGTAAGAAAGAGAAAAGAAGAGCAAAGGAATAACAAAAAGATAGATGTAGAAGGAAAGGATGAAGGAAGAAAAGACAGAAACACCGCAGGAAAAAAAATTACAAAACAGGAAAGAAGACAGGAAGTGAGAGAGACGAAAAAAGAAATAAATAGAAAACCAAAGGAAGAACAAAAATAAACGAATGAAAAATGAAAGGAGGGAATGAAGGGAGAAAGAAGTACCACACAAAAGAGAAATAACGAAAGAGAGAAGAAAATGTGAAACAGAAAAGAAAAGAGAAACGAAAAGCAAATGAATGAAAGAAAGATAAACGAAGAATGAAAGATGTAAGGAGGAAATGAAGGAAGGATTAAGTACCAAAAAAAAAAGAGAAATAATGAAAGAGAAGGAAATTTGAAGCAGAAAAGGGAAGAGAAACGAAAAGCAAAGGAATGAAAGAAAGATAAACGAAGAATGAAAGATGAAAGGAGGGAATGAAGGAAGAAAGAAGTACCACAAAAAGAGAAATAATGAAAGAGAGAAGGAAATTTGAAGCAGGAAAGATAAGACAAAC
>NC_066515.1:17529400-17559400 GCF_024679095.1 Eriocheir sinensis | reverse complement strand
CACACGCCATGACCTGAACATGAATAAGCTGAACTCCGTGTTATGCATGATCAAAATACTGTAGTCCACAATAATTATAGGTAATACATCACATAGAAAAGAAAATAACAACAGCGAGCTAGTGTGAAAGGTAATGGGGAGGACAGGTGAGAAGTGGACGGGGGGAAGGTGGGGGAGGAGAAGAAGGAGGAAAAGAAGAGGAAGTAAAAAATATGACGAAACAGAGAAGGTAAGAATCAAGATATGTATATACATTTACTTAGTCACATATAATTAGACGAACACACACACACACACACACACACACACACACACACACACACACACACACACACACACACACACACACACACACACACACACACACACAGTCATACACAGTTAGGCACACAGACTGAGTGACTGTAAAATTGATAGACAGACAGACAAACAACAGACAGAAAGACACACTCACACGTAAAGAGAGTAATAGGCAAGGCAGGACAGGTAAACATGGGGACAGGTAAGGGAAGTTTTACCTCAAGGTCCCCCAAATTATCTTCCTCCATTTTCGTGGTATTCGGAAAGGGAAAGTTTGGAATGTGGGGTGGAGGGGAAAGGTACGGGGAGGACAGGTGAGAAATGGACGGGGGGGGGGGGAGGAAAGGAGGAGGAGGAGGAGGAGGAACACAAAGGAAGAACAAACAACAGCAGACCTGCTGGTCCTTACGAGGTTGTTTGTGACAAGCTACACTAACTATCAAATCAAAGGTGGAAGATGAAGGACAGCAAAGGCGAATGCTCCTCCCCACCCCCCCATCCCTCCAGCCAAAGCTGGCAGGAAAGGAAAAAGAACCATGCAGCATGGAAAAACTGCATGGAAATTATGTAGGAAAGAGGAAAGAACTACCATTACTGCTACCACTAACCGGGCGATAAAAGCGGACAAGGACACCAGTATTCGAAAGAACTTAACGTTGTTACGACAATGAGTAATATCTTAGTTGCTGGTTGGATTCAAAATACTTGTCTAATCTATTATTGAAGGCCGTAACTGTTGTACTATCAACGACATCACAGGGTAGAGAATTCCAAACATTAACGACTCGATTGAAGAAGAAGTGTTTGGCTTCGTGCGACGAGAATCTTTTACCACTTATCTTGAAATTGTTATTTCTTCTTGTTCTATTTGATCGATCAATTGGAAAGTAATTTTCCGCATTAATATCACTGAATCCTTTAAACATTTTAAACACTTCTATTAGATCGCCTCGCATTCTTCGTTTTGATAGGCTGAATATATCTACTTCTTTAAGCCTTTTTCCATAAGATAAATTTCACAACCTCTGAATCATTTTTGTTACTCTCCGTTGAACCCGTTCCACTTTTCTATGTCTTTTCTGTAATAGGGAGACCAAAACTGTACACAGTACTCTAGACGGGGTCGAACCAGCGAATTATACAGTTTTAATATTACTTTTTTCCGATTTATTATTAAAGACTCGTCCGATGAAGCCAATCAATTTGTTTGTGGTTTTAACTACCTCTGAACAATGCTGACCGGGCTTTAAATCCCTTAATATTGTGATTCCAAGACCCTTTTCTTTACCTACTGCAGAAAGCTGTTGGCCATTCATCATGTACTGAACGCAATTGTTATTGTTATTGTTATTGTTATCTTTTCACTAGGAAGCTAAGTCTCCCACAATTACTGCCTCGCAACTGCTACTTGTTTCCAATATTAATTCACTCAACGCGTGGTCGATGTCAAGAGTCTGCCCTGGCGGTCTATAGAGGATGTGGAGGAGGAGGAGGAGGAGGAGGAGGAGGAGAAGGAGGAGGAGGAGAGGAGGAGGAAGAGGAGAAGGAGGAGGAAGAAAAGAAGTGGAGGTAAAAAAAATATAGGAAAAGGAGAGAGGAAGATGAGAGAAGAGGAAAAGGAGGAAAAGAAGAGGAAGTAAAAGAACATGAGGAAATAGAGGAAACTGAGCGATAGATAGATATATAGATAAATAGATAGATAGATAGGTAGGTAGATAAACACTTAGGAATATAGATAGATAGATAAAAGAAAAGTAGATAGCAACATATTTTCTTTATTTCCTCTTCATCTTTCTTTATTTCTCATCTTCACCCCAACACACACACACACACACACACACACACACACATACACACACACACCTTACCAATTCCACCTGTCCTTACTTTCCACCCCAACGCAAAACAAACACACGGACCGACACACTCAGACCAGGACAAAAACGTGTCTATATGTGGAAGGGAAAGTGACGGCAGGTAATTAAGCTCTCGGGCAGGTAGGAGGAAAGGTGTGCACAGGTAAAGAGTGAGAAACTACCTGTGGAGTGTAAAGAGGAGAGAAGTAGAGTAGTCTTGTGGTTAGGGAGAGGAGGAGAAGGAGGAGGAGGAGGACGAGATGAAGAAAGTAATGGCAGAAGTGGGAAGAAGGCAGAAAGTGGAGAATAGAAGGAGGCGAAGATATAGGAGAAGGAAGATGATCAGGAGGAGGAGATAAATAAAGTAATGGCAGAAGTGTGAGGAAGACAGAAAGTGGAGAATAGAAGGTGGGAAAGAAATAGGAGGAGGAAAATGATCACGAGGAGGAGAAGGAGAAGAAAGAAGGGGAAAATATTGATGTGGAAAGTGAAGAGCTTATTAATATGAACCAAAAATGAATGAGAGAAAATGTAACGAATGAATAATATTAACACACAAGGTGAGTGAATGTAATCGTGCCTCAGGGCCAGAATTAGGGAGAAAAAAAGGCGAAAGAAATATTAATGTGCAATATACAGACTGTTAAAAATGAATGAAAAAATCGAATGATAGAATTTACGATAAAAGAATAATATTTACGTTCAAGGTTGTGAATGAAATTGCGACTTAGATGAAACAAGAGAGGAAAAAATGTAAAAGAAAATATTGAAGTGCTGAGTGATGAAAGTAAAAAAAGATGAATGAATTAAAAATGAATTAGAGAAAGATATGAAAGATAATATTAGCATGCAGGGCGGTGAGTGTAATCAGGACTTAGATAAAAAAAACAGAGAGGTTTGTGTGAAAGAAAACATTGACGTGCTGAGTGATGAATGTAAAAGATATGAATGAATTAAAAATGAATTAAAGAAAGATATGAAAGAATAATATTAGCATGCAGGGCGGTGAGTGTAATCAGGACTTAGAGGAAACAAGAAAGGGGAAATAAGTGTGAAAGAAAATACTGACGTGCCGAGTGATAAAGGGAAAAATAAAATGAATGAAAGAAATAACGGAAGAATGATATTAAGAAGGTAGTGATTGTAATTGCGTGTTGAGGCAAAAAAAAAAAAAAACACGAGAAAGAAAATTGTAACGCTCAAGGTGAAAATATGAAAAAAATAAATTATAGAAGAATGAAAGAAAATAACGAAAGAATAATATTAACGAGGCGGTGAATGGAGTTATGCATCAGAGCCAAAATTAGAGAGAGGAAAAATATGCCAGGGAAAAGAACAGGAGGTGAAAAAATATAAAAGCAAAAGGAGGAAGGAAAATGAGATAAGAGGAGAAGCAGAAAAAGGAGGAAAAGAAGAGAAAGTAAAAAATATGAGGAAGCAGAGAGAGGAAAATGAGCGATAGATTGATAGATAGAAAGTATTGAGTGTACAAATATTAATGAAAAAAAATTAACTAACGAAAGAATAAAATTAACAGGGCGGTGAATGTAATTTTGGGCCGGAGGCAAAACAAGAGAAAAATATTTAATCACTGCCTCAAAAGACGAAAGAGAGAAAACGTGAAGAAGGAAAGAACTCGAAATTAATTTAAGAAAGCATCAAAGGAGTGAATTAAGGCCAGCGAGAGAAAATATATATATAAGGTTTTGCTGAAGTCGAACATGAATCAAAAGAAGCGTTTGAGTGTTGAAAGAAAACATTAGGAATTCAGAATTATAAAAATGAAAGGGAATAGAAAATAAAAATAAAAAAAAGAAAGAAAAAGAAAAGAAAAGAAGTAAAATAGAAAAAGAGAGCAGTGAGTATACAGTGAAGTGAAAAGGGAATTGTGAAAAGTGTAAACGCCTTAAAAAAAAGAGGAAAAGAGGAGGAACAGAAAACTTTAAGAAGGAAATATTTTAAGGAGGAGGAGGAGAAAGAAGAAGAAGCAGAGGAAGAAAAAGAAGAAGAAGAAGAAGAAGAAGAAGAAGAGGAGGAGGAGGAGGAAGAGGAAATAGAAAAGGAAAAGGAAGAAAAAGAGGAAAGAAAGAAAGAAGAAATGAAAGAAAGGAAATTAAAAAGAAAATACGAAAAGAAAAAGGAAAAGGATAAGAAGAAAAATACAAAAACAAACAAATAAATAAACACGTAAATAAACAAATGAATAGATAAATGAATAAATAAAAGTCTGAGATCTTAATTAAAAGCAGACTTCCTCTTAATCTCTTCTCCGCAGGTGTTCGAATCATTAATCAACGACAGGTACACGTAGGCCATCAACCCATCCAGGTGTACCCAGGTGTTCAGTCCTTCACCTGCCCGTCCTCACGCACCTTTGGGCTCGCAGGTGTGGACTCAGTGACCTCAGAAGAAAGGGAAAGGAAGAGAAGAAGAAGAAGAAGAAGAAGGGATAGAAATGGAAGAATAAAGGGAAAGATTGAAGAGGTAGAAATGGAAGAAGACGGGAAAAGAAAGAGATAGATATGCAAGAAGAAGAAGAAGAAGAAGACGAAGAAGAAGAAGAAGAAGAAAAAGAAGAAGAAGAAAAAAGAAAAAGAAAAAGAAGAAGATGATGATGATGATGATGATGATGATGATGATGAAAAAGAAAATGTAGAGAAATAAAGAAATAAAAGTGAAGACAGAAATGCGACAAGAAGAAGAAGAAGAAGAAGAAGAAAAAAAAAGAGAAGAAAACGTAGAGATAGAAACGCAAAAAAAAAAAAAGTGTTAAAAGTAAATTAACGGCTGACAAGTTTTATGGATATTCGAGAGAGAGAGAGAGAGAGAGAGAGAGAGAGAGAGAGAGAGAGAGAGAGAGAGAGAGAGAGAGAGAGAGAGAGAGAGAGAGAGAGAGAGAGAGAGAGAGAGAGAGAGAGAGATGTTAGGGGGACTATTGTAGAGGCGTGGGGAAGACGGAAGGGAGTGGATTGCGCCCTAATTTTTCCCCTGGGATTCCAATGCTAACGTGTGGAGCCCCAGGGGAAATTTCAGATATTTCTTCCCTCTCTCTCTCCCTCTCTCTCTCTCTCTCTTTCTATCTCTCTCTCTATTTCTCTATTCGTACCGTCTCTTCGTCTCTTTCATCTCAATATATTGCTGTCTCTGTGTCATGGGTGAGACGGGGGAAGGGGGGGGAGGGGGAGGGGGGGTTCGTGGGTGTGGGTGGATGGGTGTGGGAGGAGGAGGGGGGGGAAGGTAAGGACATATGTGTAGTTTTTTTTTTTTTTCCTTTCTGCTCTTTTTTATATCAAACTCCTTTTTTTACTTTTTTTGTTTTCTTCCTCTTCCGTTTCTTTTCCTTTTTTTCTTTTGTTTTGCTTTCTTTCTTATGTAGTTTTTTTAATTCACTCCGTCTTCCCTCTTTGCCTTCCTGCTTTCCTTTGTTTTCCTTTGTTTTTCATTTGCTTTCCTTTCCTTTCGTTTCCTTCCTTTGTTTTGTACTTTTTAATTCACTCCGCCTTTTCCTTTCTGCTTTTTATGCATCATTTTCCTTTTGCTTTCCTTTCCTTTCCTTTCTTTTGTTTTCCTTTTTTTTTCATTTTCTTTCCTTTGCTTTGCTCCCTCTGTTTTCTTTTCTCTTGTCTTAATATCATTTTTATTTGCTTTCCTTTCCTTTCTTTTCTTTTTTCCTTTGCTTTCTTTCCTTTGTTTTGTAATGTTTAATTCAATCCATCCTGCCTACATTTACTTTTTTCTGCTTTTCTAATATCACTTTGCTCTGATTTTAATTATTTCCCTTTCTCTTGTTCTAAAATCACTTTCTCTTGCTTAAAATTCCGTAATGCTTAAATCACTCCATCCTTCCTCTTGTCCTTTCTTTTCTAACGTAACTTTCCTCTTTTAAATTCTGCAATGTTTAAATCACTCCATCCTCCCTCTTGTCCATGCTTTTCTAACGTAGCTTTTCTTTTTTGAATTTTGTAATGTTTAAATCACTCCATCCTCCCTCTTGTCCATGCTTTTCTAACGTAGCTTTTCTTTTTTGAATTTTGTAATGTTTAAATCACTCCATCCTCACTCTTGTCCATGCTTTTCTAACGTAGCTTTTCTTTTTTGAATTTTGTAATGTTTAAATCACTCCATCCTCCTCTTGTCCATGCTTTTCTAACGTAGCTTTTCTTTTTGAATTTTGTAATGTTTAAATCACTCCATCCTCACTCTTGTCCATGCTTTTCTAACGTAGCTTTTCTTTTTTGAATTTTGTAATGTTTAAATCACTCCATCCTCCCTCTTGTCCATGCTTTTCTAACGTAGCTTTTCTTTTTTGAATTTTGTAATGTTTAAATCACTCCATCCTCACTCTTGTCCATGCTTTTCTAACGTAGCTTTTCTTTTTTGAATTTTGTAATGTTTAAATCACTCCATCCTCCCTCTTGTCCATGCTTTTCTAACGTAGCTTTTCTTTTTTGAATTTTGTAATGTTTAAATCACTCCATCCTCCCTCTTGTCCATGCTTTTCTAACGTAGCTTTTCTTTTTTGAATTTTGTAATGTTTAAATCACTCCATCCTCACTCTCTTCCTTTCTTTTCTAGCGTAACTCTCCTCTTTTAAATTCTGTAATGTTTAAATCACTCCATCCTCCCTCTTTTCCTTTTTTTTCTAACGTAACTCTCCTCTTTTAAATTCTGTAATGTTTAAATCACTCCATCCTTCTTTTTTTCTTTATTTTCTAACGTAACTCTCCTCTTTTAAATTCCGTAATGTTTAAATCACTCCATCCTTCTTTTTTTCTTTATTTTCTAACGTAACTTTCCTCTTTTAAATTCCGTAATGTTTAAATCACTCCATCCTCCCTCTTGTCCTTTCTTTTCTAGCGTAACTCTCCTCTTTTAAATTCCGTAATGTTTAAATCACTCCATCCTCCCTCTTGTCCTTTCTTTTCTAACGTAACTTTCCTCTTTTAAATTCCGTAATGTTTAAATCACTCCATCCTCCTTTTTTTCCGTTTCTCCTCACTTAATTTCACTTCTGCAATAATTTCTGTAATGTTTAAATCACTACATCCTTCCTTTTTTCCTTTCTTTTCTAACGTAGCTCTCCTCTTTTAAATTCCGTAATGTTTAATTCACTCCATCCTCCCTTTTTTCCGTTTCTCCTCACCTAATATCACTTTCTCTTCCAATAATTTCCGTAATGTTTAAATCGTTACATCCTCCCTTTTTTCCTTTCTTTTCTAACGTAGCTCTCCTCTTTTAAATTCTGCAATATTTAAATCACTACATCCTCCCTTTTTTCCACTCATATTCCTCCATTTCCAATACCACTTTCTCTTACTATGAATTCTATAATCACTCCATCCTCCCTTTTTTCCCTTTCTCCTTTCCTAATATCACTTTCTCTTGCTATAAATTCCGTCAGTTAAAATCACTACGCCTCCCCCTCACACTACCCCTCCCAAGCCAGTCAGCCCAGGTACATTTCACAGGTAAGCTATCACAGGTATTCTCACGGCAGGTGCTCGTAACGTTGTGTAAATATAAGCCTTTCGCCCTCCTAATGAATGGGGTATAAGGTAATGTTTATTCTGCCCGTAAAAACACCGCCGGTTGTTATTATTCTTAAGATAAATTTAGGTGGACCGTGAAGTGGTGTTATGCTTATTTTCTATTTTTTTACTCTTTCTTTTTGTTTGTTTGGTTTATTCTCCTCTCATCACATCTTTTTTTTATTTACAGCTAAAGAAACAGCTCAAGGGCAACAAAAAAACGATATAAAAAAAGCCCGCTAATCGCTGTTCCTACAGAGACAAAAGCTATGAGCGGCCAAAAGAGAGGTCATTTTTGGGGGGAGGAGAGGTGTCTTGATACACTCCTCTTGAAAGCATTCAAGTCAAAGGCAGGGGGAAATATAGACGAAGGAAGGCTGTTCCAGAGTTTATCAGTGTAAGGGATGAAAGAATGAAGATGCTGGTTAACTCTTGCATAAGGGGTTTGGACAGTATAGGGATGAGCATGAGTAGAAAATCGTGTGCAGCGGGGCCGCGGGAGGGGGGGAGGCATGCAGTTAGCAAGTTCAGAAGAGCAGTCAGCGTGAAAATATCGATAGAAGATAAAAAGAGAGGCAACATGGCGGCGGAATTTAAGAGGTAGAAGACTTTCAGTAAGAGGAGGAGAGCTGATGAGACGAAGTCCCTTAGACTACACTCTGTCCAGGAGAGCTATGTGAGTGGAGCCCCCCCACACATGAGATGCATACTCCATACGAGGGCGGACAAGGCCCCTGTTGATGGACAGCAACTGTGCAGGGGAGAAGAACTGGCGGAGACGGTACAGAACGCCCAGCCTCGAGGAGGCTGATTTAGTAAAGAAGAGATATGAAGTTTCCAGTTGAGATTTTGAGTTAAGGATAGACCGAGGATGTTTAGTGTTGAGGAAGGTGATAGTTGAGTGTTGTCAAAGAATAGGGGATAGTTGTTTGGAAGATTGTGTCGAGTGGATAGGTGGAGAAACTGTGTTTTTGAGGCGTTGAAGGACACCAGGTTCTTCTTGCCCCAATCGGATATAATAGCAAAGTCTGAGGCTAAGCGTTCTGCAGCCTCCAGCCTGAATCGTTTAGTTCCTGTTGAGTGGGTCTTCTATTAAAAGACCCACCCAGCAGGAACTAAACGATTCCTTACTTTCCTCTTTCTCTCTCCTGCTCCTCTTTCTCTTTCCTTCCACTCCTCCCTTCCTCCTCTCTCCCTTCATTACTATTCTCAACTTTCTCCTTACCGTTCTTCCCCTCCAATCATCTCCTCTCCTTACTTTCCTCTCTTTCCTGTTCCTCCTCCTCTTTCCTCTCCCTGATCCTTTCCTCCTCTCTCCCTTCATTACTGTTCTCCATTTTCTCTTTACCGTTCTTCCCCTCCAATCATCTCCTCTCCTTACTTGCCTCTCTCTCCTGGTTCACCTTCTCTTTCCTCCCCATCATCCCTTCCTCCTCTCCCTTTCTCTTCTCTTCTCTTTTTTCTCTTTCTTCCTCTCTTCTCATCTTCTCACCTTCTTTTCCTCTCTCTCTCTCTCTCTCTCTCTCTCTCTCTCTCTCTCTCTCTCTCTCTCTCTCTCTCTCTCTCTCTCTCTCTCTCTCTCTCTCTCTCTCTCTCTCTCTCTCTCTCTCTCTCTCTCTCTCTCTCTCTCTCTCTCTCTCTCTCTCTCTCTCTTTCTCTCTATCTCTCTCTCTCTCTCTCTCTCTCTCTCTCTCTCTCTCTCTCTCTCTCTCTCTCTCTCTCTCTCTCTCTCTTCTGCTCCCCCATCTGTTCCTCTCCTTCTTTCCTCCCCTCATTCCCTCTCCATTTTCTCTCTACACTTGTTCCTCTCCCCTCAACTCCTCTCCCTTTTTCTCTTCCTCCTCCTCCTCTACTCTCCTTTCTCTCTTCTCCTCCTCTATTCTCTCTTCGTCTTGCCTTTCGATTCAAGTAAAAAATCTAACTTATTTTTTTTTTATTATTAGTCAACTTCAATCTTTTATTCTTCTACTTTCTGATATATTTTTTCTTTCCTTTCCTTCATTTTCTTTATCCTTTGCTTTTATTTCCTCTGCTTCCCTTCCTTTCATTTATTTTTTTTAATTCTTGTTTAGCCACTGGAATTTTTTTAACCTCTAGTCAACTCCCACTTGTTAAAACTCATTAGGTATTGGTGTTAGTATATACAAGCTACTCACTTGACTATTATTTGCTATTATTTGACAGCTTCCTCGTGACGTTCTGTGCAGTATTAATAGAGCAGAGGAATATTGCGAACAAATAATTTCCCTGCTTTTCAATTGTTTCGTAATATTACATCAGATTCGTTTCATATCGGCACGCAGCTCACGAGTAACAATATGCGAAGCTCGTTAACAAATTGCATTCACATTATTACCGAAGTGTTCAGATTGTAGCACACACACACACACACACACACACACACACACACACACACACACACACACACACACACACACACAAATAGGAACAAATATGATAAAAATAAATAAAAATAAAAAGTCGGGAAAGTTTGTGTGATGAGAAAATATAATTCGATTTGAAAAGCTTGAGAATCTGAAGTGTAAAAATCAAACAAATAAACAGATAAGCAAATAGATAGATAGAAGGATAGATAGATGAATAGATAGATGAATGGATGAGAGTATGAACAGATAGACAAACAGAAAGACAGGAAGATAAACCGGGAAATAAAGAAAAAGGAGAGATAGAGAAAAATGGCGCAAAAATGGAGGGAAAAAAATGATATCGCTTCACTTAATCCAATGTAAACCTCAAACCTCACCTTTTTCCCCTCCAATACCTCGTTCACCTGCCCCTCACCTGTCCACCCACGCACGCACGCACGCACACACACACACACACACACACACACACACACACACACACACACACACACACACACACACACACACACACACACACACACACACACACACACACACACACACACACACACAACCTCGTATCCGTTTTCCATCAGTCCGGAATTCAGGTAAGGAAGAAGAGGAGGTGGAGAAGGAGGAGGAGGAGGAGAAGGATTGTTGTGGAAAAGTGACCGTTGACTTTTTTTTTCTTCCTCCCTCTCCTCCCTTCTCCCTTCCCTCCCTTTTTTGTCTCTTCTTGCCCCCTTCCTTCCTCTCTTTTCCTCTTCCTTTCCTCCCTTTTTCGTTCCTTCTTGCCCCCTTTCCTCCTCCCTTTTCCTCTCCCTTTCCTCCCTTTTTCGTTCCTTCTTACTCCCATCCTTCCTACCTGTCTTTCCTTCTCCCTTCCCTTTCATCTTCGTTCTTACCCTCTTCTTCCCTCTCTTCCTTTCTTCCTTCTCCCTTCCCTCCTTTCTTACCCGTTCCCTCCTCTCTTCCCTTCTCCTTTTCCTCCCTTCCTCCTAATTTCCCTCCTTGTGTTGGTGGTGACTTCTTCCCCTCCCTCTCCCTCCCTTCTCTCCTCTCCCATCTCGTCTCCTTCCTCCCTCTCCCTCCCTCTCTCTCTCCCTTTCCTCCCTTCGTAATCTTCCTCCTCGTGTTGTGTCTCCACCTCGGGGACATTAGCGGTCAGGGGTCATGTTGTGTGTCAGTGGCCAGGTGTCAAATTAGCTCAGGTGTGTTAGTCAGGTTTGCCCTCCCCACTCCCCCCTATCCACCCGGACCGCTGCCTTCACACCTGAACTTCAAGGCATAAGGCACACGTGGCGTTCATTAGCAGGTGACTTAAGGGGAAAGGTGCCAGGTGTGAAAGTGAAAAAGGTGTGATTGACGCTACCAGGTGTGTTGGGAGACATGAAGGAAGCTGATGAAGAAGGAGGCGAAGGAAAAGGTAAAAGGAAGGGTTGAAGGAGACGGAGGAGGGTATGAAGGAAGGGTTGAAGGAGGAGCTGAAGAGGTTGGGTGAAAGGTATGAGAAGGGTGATGGCGAAGAAGGGGGTGAAGGAAGGGGCGAAGGAGAAGTTGGAGGAAGGGGTGAAGGTAAGGGTGGCAAAGAAGGAGGAATAAAGGAAGCGATGACGAAGGAGATGAAGGAGGAAAAGGTACGAAGAAGAGGGAGAAGGAGAGATGTGAAGGAAGGGGTGAAGGAAAAGGTGAAGGAGGGGGTGGCAAAGAAGGGGGAATAAAGGAAGCGATGACGAAGGGATGAAGGAGGAAAAGGAGGAGGTAGAAGAGGGAAGGAAGAATACCGAAGAAGAGGGTTAAGGAGAGATGTGAAGGAAGGGGTGACGAAGAGGGGGGGATTAAAGGAAATGACGACGAAGGGGACGAAGGAGGTAAAGGAGGAGGTTGAAGAGGGAAGGAAGGGTACCGAAGAAGAGGGTGAAGGAGAGATGTGAAGGAAGGGGTGAAGGAAAAGGGGATGACAAAGAAGGGGGAATAAAGGAAGCGATGACGAAGGGGATGAAGGAGGAAAAGGAGGAGATAGAAGAGGGAAGGAAGAGTAATGAAGAAGAGGGTGAAAGAAGGGGTGAAGGAGACGAAGAAAGGGAATGAAGGAGAAAGGGAAGGTAGGTAGATTTCTTTCCTCCCTATCATCCCTTCTTCCTCGCCTGACCTGACCTCCTTGAGTCTCGCCTGACCTCCTCAGTCTCGCCTGACCTCCTCAGTCTCGCCTGACCTCCTCACAGTCTCGCCTGACCTCCTCAAAGGGACGGACGTTGACCTCGCTGCCCTACCGGCATCAAACCTTAACCTTGCTTTTCGCCTCGTCTGGTGAAACGACACTTGTTATTTTGTATGTAAATCGACTCCGTGTGTGTAAATCGACTCCGTGTGTTACATTTTAACGTCACAACTTTTGAAATCCGTTCATCCACGTTTTTAATTAACCGTTACTTAAATAGGCCCGTACGCCTTCTCAGAAATCGAACGACTAACTGTGCTTGTTTACTTGTCTTATTTAGCACCACTCAACCTAATTAATTAACGTCTAACTCAGTGCTGTGACGCGTCTAACTAGTGTTTGAAGTGTTGCGAGGATTACCTTACAGTGAGAGGACTTCCCTGCTACAGCCACGAGCGGTTAAGTTATTAATCGACTTTTTTGTGTTTCCTGTCTTTCCTCAGTAGGATTACAACTACACGACCTAACACAGCACCCAGTGAAAGACAGTGAGCTTCTTGTGTCTAACTAACGTAGAAAATCTGTCACTAACGTAGAAGTACAAAGCTTGACCCGTATACCAGCACACCTGTTTTGAAAAGGAGGAAAAGTTTAATCCCCAGAGAATTTTAATCCCGGAGGAAAACACGTGTGGGCCCTCATAGACGCCACACCTCAAACTCTCCCGCGTGACTCGACCGATTTAAAGCCGCCTCCCTCCAGGTGTTGATACAAAATTCATCTTAACTGTAAAACTCACCGATATATCGTCTTGCAACAGTAAATAAAAAAAAAAAAGTAATCATGCCGTCCAACTATTTCAATTGCTGTCATTGTTCAACGAAATATGCTGCGATTCATTACCAAACCCGCGACGCGATGTGTAGGTACTGTGTCTTAGACTTACGTAGTCAGGCACTACAAACAACCAACGAGGATCTACAACGCTCCAATGCGTTACTCTGGGACATCGTGACGTCACACCCTCCACTCCTTCTTCGTCTTCTTCTTCTTCTTCTTCTTCTTCTTCTTCTTCTTCTTCTTCTTCTCCTCTTCACCCTCCACCACCAGCACCGCCATCACCCCCCCCTCCCCACCCATCCTACCATCACCACCTACTCTTCCTCCTCCTTCCTCTTCCTCCTCTTCTCTTCCGCCCTTCCTCCCCCTCCAACTCTGCCCCTCCTCCACATCATCAACATCCTCCTCCTCTACTCCCCCCCAGCCAACCCCTTCTTCCTCTTCCTCCTCCTCCGCCTCTGCCGCCTCCTCATACATTTCTTCTCCCCCCTCCTCCACATCCTCCTCCTATACTCCACCCCAGTCAACCCCTACCCTTCCTCCTCCTCCGCCTCTGTCCCCTCCTCCACATCCTCAACATCCTCCTCCTCTACTCCTCCCCAGTCAACCCCTTCCTCCCCTTCCTCCTCCTCCGCCTCTGCCCCCTCCTCCACATCCACAACATCCTCCTCCTCTGCTCCCCTGCAGTCAACCCCTTCCGCCACTTCCTCATCTTCCCTTGGCTCCCCCTTGTCCCTCTCCTCTACCAGCCCTCCAAACGCCACAACGTCCAGAAGCCACCACCTCCACTCCTCACTACTCCTCCAGTAGACGCCACAGGACCCTTCTTCGGGCTGGGGTCTGCGTAGCTCAGCCACAGTTTCAGGGCACAGACAAGCTGAAAACATCTGTTAGACTTGTAGGGGACTCGCTGGTTAGAGGTCAACTAACGAATTCTGCGGCAGGAATACAGAGACGCGGAGGCGTTATTGTATTCAGGAGCCAAACTGGACGACATTACTTCAGCTGTCGATGCTGTCACGGAACTCGCGAAGGAAGACACAGTTTATTTGATTCACGCGGGGACAAATGACGTTCAGTCTACTCAAACTCAGGCCCTACTATCAAAATACCGTCAGGTCATTCGGCGTTACAAGACCAAGTCCCCTCACGTCATTGTCTCTGGAATTCTACCCAGAATCAGCGCTTACGCCGGCTTCAACAGCAAAGCGAGCAACATCAATACTAGTCTGAAGGAAATTTGTGACGACGAAGGCGTGGCGTTTACAAACGCCTGGCACCACTTCCTTGAGCGCCCAGATTTGTTTTGGAACGATGGACTACATCTGAATGAGGTTGGATCGGCGCGTTTCGGGAGGCTTCTGGACGAGGCAGTGAAAAGCTTTTCGAAAAGCCTTTCAAAAAACGGCGGGCGAGGACGGGGCAAAGGCAGCCCTTGATCAACCAACCCGTAGCGTCAGTGCGACTCACAGAAACTGTGTAACTAACCACGCCTCCGACAAGCGAACTGGTACAACTCGTCACGGCCACATTTCTATCATGTACACAAATGCACGTAGTTTAATACCCAAAAAGGACGAAATTAGGGCGTATATTGCAACAGAGAAACCAGATGTGGTAGCCATCACAGAGACTTGGGCCAACTCTACCCATCTAGAATCCGAAATGTCATTCCCTGGTTACGAAAGCTTCCACAAAGTCGAAAGCACAAGAAAGGAGGAGGAGTAGTTTGCTACGTAAAAAGTACACTCCTGCCATAAAATAGACAAACAGGACGCAGAGAAATACGATTCTGTCTATGTGGAAATAACCGCAAATAACAAGAAACTAACACTTGCAACCGTATACAGGCCTCCGAAACAACAGGCAGCCGATGACACTGCCCTCTACGAAGAGATTCACTCTCTAACACAAAGCAAGGAAGCAATTATAATTGGGGACTTTAATTGCCCTAACATTGACTGGGGACTGATGACTGGAGATCAAGAGGGTAACAGGCTTTTAGAAATGGTGGAGATTCGTTCCTCACTCAAGTTGTAACTCAACCAACAAGAAAACAATCTGCTGGATCTGGTATTAGTAAGCGACCCGACCTAATTCGAGACTGTACAGTTTTTGAGAAACTTAATGGGTGCGATCACCACTTAATCCGTTTTACTATCAACAGATGTCACAAAATCTTAGATAATCCATCATTTATACCATATTACAAAAGGAAATTTCAACTTAGCCCGTGCACTGCTTCCCCTACGACCTGGGACCAACTTGGCATCACCGACAATACAATCGACAACGCGTGGAACGTCTTCAAAGATAAGCTGTTGCAAGTAGAGAAGGCTACAGTGCCTACGAAATCCAGGCGAGTAAATGGGGCCGTAGATCCACCGTGGATGACCAGAGAAATAAAAGGGCAGTAAACCTAAAAAAGGAATTATAATTTGATGAAAGAGAATGCTACGGCCGAAGCCAGCACACAGTACCACAACAGCCTCAGAGCTTGTCGCAGCCTTATTCGAGTAGCAAACGCAACTATGAAAAGCAAATAGCGCGCGAAATCAAAACTAACTCCAAGAAATTCTTCACGTACATAAGATCGAAAAAGAAAGTAAAATCAATATTGGTCCCCTGACAGACGAGACTGGATCTGTAACTCAGGACAGTAAACAGATGGCCAGAATCCTCAACAGTAACTTCGCATCCGTATTCACAGTCGAGGACATCGAAACCATTCCCGAGCCCTGCCCCGCCGAGTGAGATCACGCCGCTGGAAATTGACTCAATATGCGACCAAGAAGTAAAAAGTACTTGGACAAACTCGACACGAACAAGTCAACAGGACCCGACAGTTTGTCCCCGCGGTTATTAAAGAGCTTAAACAACAAATACTTCAACCACTCACTACCATATTCAACCGGTCAGTTCAACTAAACAAGGTCCCGGAAGACTGGAAGATGGCGAACGTAACACCGATTTTCAAAAAGGAGACAAAAGCGTTGCATTAAAATACATGCCCATAAGTTTGACATCAGTGGCAGTAAAAATACTCGAAAAGATTATTAGAGATAAACTTGTTAAGTTTCTAGAAAACAATAATGTAATCTCCGACACCCAGCATGGCTTCAGAAACAAGCGCTCCTGCCTAACGAATTTATTAGACTTCTTCCAAGGTATATATAAGAACTGGGATGCCCACATCCCCAGTGATGTTATATACCTGGACTTTCAGAAAGCCTTCGACAAGATACCGCACGAGCGACTCCTTAAGAAACTGCACTCGGCGGGCATCGGAGCCAATCTGATCGCGTGGATAAGAGATTGGCTCACCGACAGAAAACAACGAGTACTACTCAACGGACAGCCTTCCGATTGGCTACCAGTCACTAGTGGAGTGCCTCAAGGGTCAGTGCTGGGACCCATCCTCTTTATCATATATATCAATGACCTAGAATCAGGACTGAAATCCACAATATCGAAATTTGCTGATGACACTAAGGTGGGGGGAAAGGCCCTCACAAAGACCGACTGCGAAATCATTCAGAAAGACCTCAATCACATTATCGAATGGTCGGAAAAATGGCAAATGTCTTTTAATGTTGACAAATGCAAAGTCATGCACATTGGGTCCCAAAATAGTAACCACACATACATCATGAATTGGAGACCTCTGCAAGCGATGCAGGAGGAAAAGGATCTTGGAGTCACTATCAGCAGTGACCTGAAACACGCGAATCACTGTAAAAAGCATACAACAAGGCCAACATTATGCTCGGGTTCATAGCGAGGAACTTCAGTGTAAAACACCCGACGTGATGCTATCCTTGTATAATTCCATGGTAAGACCGCACCTCGAGTATGCAGTGCAGTTCTGGTCTCCCAATTACAGAAAGGACATTGCTTTACTGGAAAGGATTCAACGACGCGCCACAAAGATGATTCCAACCTTCAGGGCTCAACCGTACGAGGAACGACTCAAGCGACTCAATCTCTTTACATTGGAGAAAAGACGCCTACGAGGGACATGATTCAAGTCTTCAAGTATCTAAAAAAGTTCAATAACGTCGATTACTCCAAATTCTTTGAACTGCAAACCAACTCAAGAACTAGAAATAACGGTTTACCCATTCAGTCGAGTCGATGTAACACAGACATTGGAAGGAGTTTCTTTTCAAACCGAGTCATCCGCCACTGGAACAATCTTCCCTCAGAAGTAGTAAATGCGAATACCATCAACTCCTTCAAATATAGAATCGACCGTCATTTCGCTGCGTCAGGAGTAAACTGAATAACGAGGGGCTTCCATCTGCTCCTCAATATCGAGGTGCTTTCATCTGCTCACCAAGCCCCAAGTGGCGGTCGAGCAGATTAAATCACCCAAGCGGGCGACCTCGTAATGAGCCAATAGGCTTTCTGTTGCCTGCATTTCCATGTTTCCATGTTTCCATGTTTCCATCTCCTAGTTCAATCTCCTCCTTTCCCCATTTACCTTCCCCTTCAACCCTCTTCTTCTATCCCTTCCTTTCCTCCTCCTCCTCCTCCTTCTGTCCTTTCTCGTTCCTCTTCCTTAATTCTCCTTTCCTCTCTCCTTTCCCTTTCATTCTCTCCAAAATCTGGCTCTTAGTTTCCTCCATGGTTCCCTCCCTCCACCTCCCCACCCTCTCTCTCTCCCTCCTTTCTCTCCCCTCCCCCCCCCTTCCACATACACAGGCAGAGTATATTAAAGTATTTTTTTCCCACTCAGCGCCGTTGTGATTCCAATAACGAGCGAATGAAAAGGATAAAATTTTATTAGCGGAATACAAATGCTGCCAATATACTGCGGGTTGTGGAGCTAAACAGGACTCAATTAAATACCAGAGTGACCCCCCCCCCCCCTCTCTCTCTCTCTCTCTCTCTCTCTCTCTCTCTCTCTCTCTCTCTCTCTCTCTTGGATGAGTCACGGTTCCAGGTGTGTGTGCGTTACCTGGTCGGCTCAGGTAATTATGCAGGTGTGCTTTTTGAGGGTCATTAGCGGAGGTGTGCTTTTTACCTGCCCTTTGAAATCCGTGTCTTGCTCAATTAGGTAATACAGGTTCGGTAATTAACGGCGATATACCTGGGCCGGCGCGCGCAGGTGTAAAAAGTGTGTTCAGTCTCGTCTCTTCGTTTTGAGTTTGTTCGTTTGTTTGTTTTCTCGTTCCCTCTTCTTCTTCGTCCTTGTTCTAACCTCTTTTGTTTTTCTTTCGTATCTCTCTCCTCTTCCTCCTCTTCTTTTTTCCTTCTTCTTGTCTTGTCTTCCTCGTTTTCTTCTCGTATGTTTCTCTTCCTTATCTTTTTGTTTTGTTTTGGTTTTTTGTGGTGTGGTAAATTTAACTTATGAGAAGCACGTTTCCTTTTTTATTTGTTTTTTGCTTCTTTTATTTATTTATTGTGTGGTGTGATTGATTAGCTTAACTTGCTCACTGAAATCAATATAAAGGTATTTTTTTCTGTTAATGATTTCTTTATTAACTTTTTTTTGTTTTGTCTCATTTTCCGAATGATGTTGTTGTTGTTTTTTGTGTGTTTTGTTTTTTTACATTCCCGCCTATAGCGCCGGTAGGCTTTCTTCATGGGCCAGATGGTCGGCCCAAGCCCGCCGTGGCGCAGGCAATTTTTATAGTTGCGCCAGTTATGCTTGGCTCATGCTGCCCCCCGGAGCTCATTCTTGATTCACTGGACGGTTTCTTCTAGAGTCCGGGTTGATGGGTGGTCTTCAGGACAGCATGTGGGTAGTCTCAGGCCACTCGGCGGTGACTGAAAAATCCCAGGTGGTAGCGTGGGGATTCGAACCGACGTTGTCCATGGCGTGGTGAATGGGAGCCCAGCACGCTAACCACTCAGCCACCACACACCCTGTGTGTGTGCAGGAGGGAGGCGATGATTGCCAATCTGTCTGTCTGTCTGTCTTTCTTTCTTTCAATTTATCTGTCTGTCTGTCTGCCTGCATAGCATCTGCTTTTGAGGCATTAACTCTTGCTGGTTTTGGGTCATTCCTTCGCCCGCCGGAGAATGACAGGACTCGTAGGCACGTCAGGAATGGAAGGAGTGGATGAGTGGCACGCTTTAGACTTTTCCCTGTTCTTCATGAGCCAACGTTCCGAGCCGGTGTTTACGCTCACGAGACCTGACCTCTTCTTGCCCTCGTCCTCGTATTCCATTTTCTTTATCATCGTCATTATCATCATCCTCTTCTTTGTTCTGGCATTTCTAGTTTTCCTTTTATATCTTTCTTTTTCCCTTCTTAGTTTTTCTTCTCCTCGTTCTTGTATTCCTTTTTCTCTATCATCGTCATTATCATCATCCTCTTCTTTGTTCTGGCATTTCTAGTTTTCCCTTCGTATCTTTCTTTTTCCCTTCTTCGTTTTTCAAGTCCTCGTCATCGGATTACTTTTTCTCCATTATCGTCATCATTATCATTCTCTTCGTCCTTGCTCTAGTCTATTTCCTTCCCCCTTCTTCGTTTTCCGTTGCTTTCTTCTCCTTTTCTTCTTCATCGTTTTTCCAGCCTTCCTCC
This sequence comes from Eriocheir sinensis, assembly GCF_024679095.1. Lineage (NCBI taxonomy): Eukaryota > Metazoa > Arthropoda > Malacostraca > Decapoda > Varunidae > Eriocheir > Eriocheir sinensis. The sequence continues at coordinate 17,539,817 of NC_066515.1, read as the reverse complement.
TTCCCCTACCGTGTCTTTCTCCTCTCCTTCTTCTTCATTAATTGTTTTTCCCCCTTCTAGGTTTTATTCACATCTTTTTCCTTCTTATCTTCATTTTCGTCCTTGTTTTAACTTTCCTCTTCTTCCTTTGCATCTTTCTCCTCCTCCTCCTCCTCCTCCTCCTCCTTCTCTTCCTCCTCTTTTTCCTTCTTATCTTCTTTTTCGTCCTTGTTTTAGCTTCCCTCTTTTTCCTTTGCATCTTTCTTCTCCTCCTCCTCCTCCTCCTCCTCTTCCTCCTCCTTTTCCTTCTATATCTTTCTCCTCTTCCTTCCTCTTTTTTCCTTTCTCCTCCTCCTCCTTCTCCTCCTCTTTTCCCTTCTGTATCTTTCTCCTCTTCCTTCCTCTTTTTCCTTTCTCCTCCTCCTTCCTCTTTTTTCTTCTGTATCTTTCTCCTCTTCCTTCCTCTTTTTTTCCTTCCTTCTCCTCCTCCTCATATTAGTCATTGTTCTTGCCCTCTACATTCTCCTTTTTCTTTATCATCCTCATCATCATTCTCTCTTCTTCGCCCTAGTTCTGTATCTTTCTCCTTCCCTTCTTCCCTATTTCTTATCTTATCGTTTTCCCTTCGTATCTTTCTCCTCCTCCTCTTCTTCTTCTTCGTTGTTTTTACCCTTCTCGTTTTCCTTCCTTATCCTCCTTCTCTTCCTCTTATCCCTCATCATCATCATCATCATCTATTTCATATTTGTTTCAGCCTTCTTTCTCCTTTTTTTCCATCCTCCTCCTCCTCCTCCTCTTCTTCTTCTTCGTTGTTTTTACCCTTCAAATTTTCCTTCCTTATCCTCCTTCTCTTCCTCTTGTCCCTCATCATCATCATCATCATCTATTTCATATTTGTTTCAGCCTTCATTCTCCTTTTTTTCCATCCTCCTCCTTCTCCTACTCCTTCCTTTCCGGCCTCTTGTAGTCTCCTAATGTGTGTTCCTTCCTTCACTTCACCGCCAAGCACCGTCTCCCACACGTCTCCAGTCTCAGTGAAGCAGTGTCTTGTCTCCTCCTTATCCCGACTCCTTCATCAGCCTCACCCAGTTCTGTCTCGCCACGCTGATGTCCGCTAGGCACCCGCAATCCTTAATTCTCCTTTTATTTCCTCGCTTACGTGTCCTTGTTCTCGTTCTCGGCTTAGTCCTTGTCCTGATTGTCTTCCGTTGGCCTTGTTATCTTCGTCATCCTCTGTTCCGCCCTTGTTCTAGTTTTTTTTTTTTTTTTTTCTCGTTTTCCTTTTTTTTATCTTTCTCGTTCTCCTCTTCCGTTTTCTCTTCTCTTTAGTCCTCTGTCTAGTTTTTTCTCGTTTTCTTTAGTTTATCTTTCTCGTTTTCCTCTTCCGTTTTCTCTTCTCTTTCGTCCTCTTTCTAGTTTTTTCTCGTTTTCTTTAGTTTATCTTTCTCGTTTTCCTCTTCCGTTTTCTCTTCTCTTTAGTCCTCTGTCTAGTTTTTTCTCGTTTTCTTTAGTTTATCTTTCTCGTTTTCCTCTTCCGTTTTCTCTTCTCTTTCGTCCTTATTCTAGTTTTATTCTCGTTTTCTTTATTTAACTTTCTCGTTCTCCTTCTCTTTCCCCTTTATTCTCTTTCTCCTCACCTTCATCATCATCCCCTTCTTCGTCCTTATTCTAGTTCTCGTTTTTCTTTCCTATCCTCCCCCTCTTCATCTTCCTCTTCTTCCTCCATCTCCTCCTCCTTTTCCTCTTCCGCCTCCTCCTCCACTTCCTCTTCTTCCTCTTCGTCGTCACCCTCCTCCATCTCTTCCTTCTTTCCTTCCCCTACTTGACTCAGTTCTTCTCTTCTCTCCTCGTGTGTGTGTGTGTATGAGAGAGAGAGAGAGAGAGAGAGAGAGAGAGAGAGAGAAAACTGAATCGGGGAAATAAAAGACAGCACTGACAGCCTCTCTGGACGCTGACAGATCCCGAAGGCTGACACGGCTATCTTTTGTCCTTGTCTTCCTTTTCGCAGCTTTCTCTTCTCGTCCTTCTTCTTGCGCGGCGATGACAAGACGTTTCGCTCGGAATTCTTGGCTTCGTGACGACGAGAGTAATGAAAAAAGTTGGCTGCGTTGTTTTGGAAGTTGCTGTTGTTGCTGTTGCTGTTTCTCGCGTTCTACCTGATGTTAATTAAGTCCAGGTGTAGGAGGATTAAAAGTGAATGGGGGTGCTTATAAGGGTCGTAAGTTTTGCTGTTGCTGTCTGTGTTGTTGTGGAAGTTGTTGATATTATTGTTATTATTACTGTTATTATTCTACCTGGTGTTAATTTAGAAAAGGTGTGGGAGAATGGAAAGTGAATGGGGGTGCTTATAAGGGTCGTAAGTTTTGCTGTTGCTGTCTGTGTTGTTGTTGGAGTTGTTGATGTTATTGTTATTATTATTGCTGTCGTTCTACCTGGTGTTAATTAAGGCCAGGTGTAGGAGGATGGAAAGTGAATGGGAGTGCTTATAAGGGTTGTAATTCTTGTTGTGGTTGTCTGTGTTGTTATAAAAGATGTTGATGTTATTGTTACCATTACTGTTATTATTCTACCTGTTGTTAATTAAGTGAAGGTGTAGCAGGATGGAGAGTGAATGGGAGTTTATAAGAATCGAAAGCAAGAGTGCCAGATTAGCGTTCTTAGCACATTATATTTCCGGCATTCTGACTTATAACTATTGCAAAAAAACATCAATAATTAAAGTTTTGTTAATAATAATTTTAATTGAATACTGTTGTGTGTGTTGGTGCGACGGTTTTGGCTCTGAAATGATTAGTGCGATGTGCTGAGTATGGTAATCTCGCGCCGCTGATAGAAAGTTTTGCTGTTTTTTTGCGTTGTTTAAAACGATACACTGTTCTCTCTTGCCTCTTTTACCTTGTCATTTCGCTAATTAAAAACAGGCGAGTTGACAAAAGTGGAAAGTTTATAAAGAATGATATTATTTTTCTTTTGTTGTTGTTGTTGTTGTTGCTCACTAATTATTTTTTTATCATCCCAATACTAATTCTGAAAGTTATTCAAAACATTTATTATAAGTAGTATGTGATCATAACGAATAAAGTTTGTTCAGATAAACAGATAGAAAGATAGATGAAGAGAGAGAGAGAGAGAGAGAGAGAGAGAGAGAGAGAGAGCGCGAGACAGAGACCGGGAACACACAGCACTGACCTACTCTGGAAGTTCCTGGCCCTCGCTCAACCCCCAGCCCCCGAGGCGACAACGGTCAATGTCTGTGTCTTCCACGCATCCCTTTCGGCCCTCGAGCTGCCTGTGTGGCTCTATGTAGCTGCTGACCTGCTGACACAGACACAGAAATACCAATAACAATACCAATACGAATACTAATACTAATATCAATACCAATACTAATAATAATACCAATACAAACACCATTACCAATACTAATACCAATACCAATACTGATACTAACACTAATACCAATATCAATGTTAATACCAATACTAGTACTAACACTAATACCAATACTAATACCGATACCAATTCTAATACCAATACTAATACCATTAATCATACTAATACCGATACCAATACAAATACAAATACAAATTCTAATATCAGTACTAAGACCAATACCATCAGTCATACTAATACCGACACCAATACTAATACCAATACTGATACTAATACCATTACTAATACTAACACTAATACTTCTACTACTAATATTGCTACTGATTCTAATACTAATACTTACGAGAGAGAGGCGGACAGTCGGACAGACACACAGACAGACAGAAACGAAAAAACAGACAGACACACAAACAGCAGTAGAGTGAACCCAGGCCAAGCAATCAGTCAATCTCTGCACGTAACCCAATCCCGAGTAGAGTGAGAGAAAGAGAGGGAGAGGGAGAGAAAGAGAGGGAGAGAGAGAAAGTAATCAGGAAAACACTATCTTATTTCAAGTTAATTTAAGAGATCAGAGTTCATTTTTCCTCCCCGTTGCCCCTTTCTCTCTCTCTCTCTCTCTCTCTCTCTCTCTCTCTCTCTCTCTCTCTCTCTCTCTCTCTCTCTCTCTCTCTCTCTCTCTCTCTCTCTCTCTCTCTCTCTCTCTCTCTCTCTCTTGTACCCTCAGACAAAAAAGATGGAAGAAAAAGACAGAAATTATGGAAGAGAGAGAACGAGAAGGAAGAAAGTAGAGAAAGGGAAAGAAAAAGGAACCGAAAAAGAGGAAGAAGTGAAAGAAAGAAACTATGGAAGAAAGAAAACAGCAAGAAAGGAACACAAGACGGAAGGAAGGAAGAAGAGGAAAAAGGAGGAAACGAAAAAGAGGAGGAAATGGAAGAGAGCAAAACAAAGAGTGGGAAGTGAAAGAGAAAAACACTATTGAAGGAGGAAGCAGGAAGATTCAAGATGGAGGAAACGAAGGAAGAAGCGAAGGAAGGAAGGGGGAAGCGAAGGAGGAAGATGTGAACGTGAAGGTGAACGTGGAGGTGAACGTGGAGGTGAAGGTGACCACATCAATCAAGCGATGTCTCAGCTGTGACCTGCATCCCCCTCCCCCCCACCCCCCCACTCCCCCATGCTATAACTCATTCCATGCACAGCTGGCTACCCGCACCCCGCCCCAACCAGCATCACTCTCCCTTCCTCCCTTCTTCCTCTCCTCTCCTCTCCCTCCATCCTTCTCTTCCACTAACATCCCTCTCTCTCTCTAGCATCCTTCTCTCCTTTCCTTCTATCCCCCTCCCTTTCCCTCCCTCCCTTCATTCCTCCCTTCTTTCTCTCCTCTCCTCTCCCTCCATCCTTCTCTTCCACTAACATCCCTCTCTCCCCAGCATCCTTCTCTCCCTTCCTTCTATCCCCCTCCCTTTCCCTCCTCCCTTCCTTCCTCCCTTCTTTCTCTCCTCTCCTCTCCCTCCATCCTTCTCTCCCACCAACATCCCTCTCTCCCTCCAGCATCCTTCCCTTCCCTCCTTTTATTCCCCTCCCCTTCCCTCCCTCCCTTCCTTTCTCATTTCCTTTCTTCCATTATCTCTCCTCTGCCCTCTCTCTCCCTTCCTCCTTTCTTTCTTCCCTCCCCTTTTCTCTCCTTCTGTCCTTCTATCTCCCTTTTCCTCTCCCTCCATACCTCTCTCCTTCCAGTCTCTCTCCTCTCCTTTCCTTTACCAGCATCCTTCTCTCCCTCCTTCCATCCCTCTATTTTTTTCTACCTCCCTTTTCCTCTCCTTCCACCTTCCCTCTCTCTCCCTCTCTTCCTTCCTCCCATTCTTCTACCTCCTCCGCCTCCTTATCCTCATCCTCCTTCTCGTCTTCCTCCTCCTTCTCTTCTCATCTCCTTTGCTCTTCGTCTCGTTTTATTTTTCTGCATTGCTTTCCTTTCTCTTCTATCCCCTGACCCTCATCCTCTTATCTCTTCTTCCTCCTCTTCTTCCTCATCTTTCTCATCCTCTTCATTCGCTTCTTCTCCTTCTCCTCCTTCTTCAATTCCTTCTCCTCATCATCATCCTCATCCTCATCCTCTTCATTCGCTCTAACTCCTCCTCCTCCTCCTCCTCCTCCTCCTCCTCCTCCTCCTCTTCCTCCTCGGCTCGTTTCCTCCGGCCCGTTCCTCAGCCTCAGACTATAAGTACCATTACAGGATCGAACCCTCCACGATTTAACCGGCGAAAGGCGAGGAAGACATAAGAAAGAGGCCTTAATCCCTTCCTTTATGCCGGCCCGATCCTCTTTTGTTTCACCGCCCGAGTCGACGTTTGCGCCAGCTCACTCTTTCTCTCTCTCTTTTTCTTTCTATTTTCTTTTTCTTTTTTCTTCGTCTTTTTCTTTTTCTTTCACGTGAGTTTTCTTGTTTTGTTTACTTTTGTTTTCTTCTTATCTTTTAAGTGTTTTCTTTTTCTTTTTGCGTTTGTCTTTTTTTATTTCTCTCTATCTTTTCTTTTTTCTTCGTTTTCTTTCTCTTTTTCAGTTACGATTTTGCTTTTGTTTTTTTTCGTTTTTCTTTTGTTCTTTTTCTTTTTTCTTATTTTTACCTTCGTTTTCTCTTTCCTTCTTTTACGTGAGTTTTCTTTTTTTCACGTTTTTCTTTAGTTTTTTGTCCTTTTCTTTTTAGTCATTTTTCTTTTTTTACGTTATTTCTTTTGTTTTCTCTCCCTTTCTTTTCTTTTTCCGTCGTTTTCTCTTTCCTTCTTTTACGTGGGTTTTCTTTTTTTACGTTTTTCTTTTGTTTTTTGTCCTTTTCTTTTTAGTCATTTTTCTTTTTCTACGGTTTTTTTCTTTTGTTTTCTCTCTTATTTTCTTTTTCGTCTTTTTCTTTCTTTCATTTACGATTCAGCTTTCTTTTTTGTACATTTTCCCATATTTGTTTTCTCTTTTGTTTCACTTTCGCTTTCTTTCATTTACATTGTTGAGTTTTTTTCTTTCCTTCCTCTTATTTTTCCTTCCTCTCTTCACCTCGTCTTCCTTTCTTTCCTTATCTCTTATATTTTTCTTTCTTATTAATATTCTCTTTCTTTCCCTATCGTTTTCTTATTCACATGTTCTCTCTCCCTTTTTATTTTTTTCCTTCTCCCCATTCTCTCCCTCATCTCCCCTTCTTCCTTACGCTCCTTCCCTCTCTCTTTTTTTATCTTTTTTTATCTTTTCTTCCGTTCTTTCTCCTCTCTTTTTTCCTTCTTTTCTCTCTCCCTTGTTCAGATTGCATTGAGATTCCTACAAATATGAAGTGAATTATAGATTGAAGGAGGAAGAGGAAGAGGAGGAGGAGGAATAAGAAGAAGGAGGAGGAGGAGGAGGAGGAGGATTCTTTCTGTCTTCTTTTCTTCTTTTTTTCTTCTCTCTCATGGTCTTCTGAAAGCCGTTGTGTTAAATTTACGAACCTGATCCTTTTAGTCGTGTTTTTATTCCCTTTTTTTGTATGTTTTTTGCAGAAGAATCCAATGTCCTTTTTTAGGGGGGAATGGGGGGAGGGATAGGTGGAGTTAGGTCAAAGCCGGATCAAGGAAGAAAAGAAAGATTCGAAAAAGAGAGGAAAAAAAACGCTCTTCCTGGAACTCTCTATTCTTTTTTTTCTTATGTTCTTATCATATATATATTTTTTTTTGTCTTTTTTAGGAAGGTAAATTTAAGTCAATCATGTTAAGAATGTAGAGAATAGGTGGACATTTTTACGTACCTCCTCATTTTGTTACTTTTTTCTTTAATTTCGCATTGTTTTTAACTGTAACCAATGTGTCTTATGTTTTAGGCAGGTGATGGGACTGATAGGGGAAAGGGAAAGGGAGAGGAAGGGGCGGCTGGCGGTCAGGGGAAGATGAGGAGAGGGTAGGAAGAAGGGGTGAGAGGGAGAGGCTTGGGATAGGGGAGGAGGGAGTAAGGGGAAGGAGTCTGGGGAGGGAAGGTTCTGGGAGAGGGGAGAAGGGTTAGAAGAGTGAGTTGGGGAGGGAAAGGAGATAATGCTGTACTGTGTGTGTGTGTGGGGGGGGGGGGGGCGTCTGTGTGGGTGTGGGTGTGGGTGTGGGTGTGTGGGTGTGTGCGTCTCATACTACACGTCAACACACACACACACACACACACACACACACTCCTGCCTCGGGGTCATTCATTACCTACCCTTGACACCTGCGAATATTTTTGGTCGTTTATCTCAAGAAAAAGTTTGTAAATGATTGTTAATTGTTGCGTGGACAGTACAGGTGCATGACGCGAGGTGGTACATGGTTTAACTTTGCACCTGTTGATTAATTTACCTGGGGAGTTCATTAGAGCATTTTCTAACACTTTCTTTCGTAGTTTGTTAATGAATCACTCGAGGGTCTGAGTTCTGAGTTTTCCCTTGACACTGTTTGTTGCTATATTCGTACTAACTTGCTTTTTGTTTTGTTTTTGTTTTTATACATTTCTATATGCATGCCTTGACTTCCCCCCTCCTCCTTCGCGCTACATAGCTATACAAAACCTTCATGCCTATGCTCTCCAACTTCCAAATGCAAGAGTTAAATAGTATCTTCACTCTTTCACCTCTTCCACAATTTTCTGTTCAGTCTGTTTCTTATTGCACAGAGCGTTCACACTTATGCTGTCCAACTTCGTAATGCAAGAGTTAAATAGTATCTTCACCCTTTCACCTCTTCCACAATTTTCTGTTCAGTGTGTTTCTTATTGCACAGAGCGTTCACACTTATGCTGTCCAACTTCGTAATGCAAGAGTTAAATAGTATCTTCACCCTTTCACCTCTTCCACAATCTTCTGTTCAGTCTGTTTCTTGTTGCACAGAACGCTCACACCTATGCTGTCCAACTTCCTAATGCAAGAGTCCAGTTTAGAATGGTTTTCACTCCTTTTCTTTCTCTCTCCTTCCTCCCTCCCCACTTCACTCCTCTCCCTCCTGTTCCCTACCATTTCCACTATTCCTTTTATCTCTCCTTTGTCTCTCCCCCTCTCCTCCTCTTCCTCACAGAATCTTCCTACCTTTCCTCTCATTTTCCTTTTATCTCTCTTTCGTCTCCTTCCCCATCCTCTCCTTCGCAGCTTCTCCCTTTCTTTCCATTCCTTTCCCTTCTATATCACCTTCTTCTTCTTTGTCTCCGCCCCTCTCACTCCTTTCTCTCTCTCTCTTCCCTATCTTTCCTTGTCCTTTTCCTTCTCTATTTCCCATTCGTCTCCTCCCCCACCCCCTTTTGTCACCTTTCTTCCATTCCTTTCCCTTCTATATCACCATCTCCCTCTTCGTCTCCTCCCTTCTCACTCCTTTCTCTCTCTCTCTCCCCTATCTCCTTTCCTTCTCTATTTCCCATACGTCTCTTCCCTCCCCCACCCCTTTCGTCACCTTTCTTTCTATTCCTTTTCCTTCTCTCTCACCATCTTCCTCTTCGTCTCCTTCCTTCTCACTCCTTTCTCTTTCTTCCCTATCTTTCCCCTCCTTTTCCTCGTTTATCTCCCTTTCGTCTCTCTCACCTCCACCCCCTCGCAACCCCCCTCTCAAGTCCCCACTTCTGAACCACAATACATCTCCTCCTCCTCCACTTCTCCACTCCAACTCCACTCCACTCCAATTCCTCTCCACAACAAAGGCACTTCATCCACATTACCAGAGATTCAAACTGTGTTGCTGACGGACGAATGGCAGCGAGAGAGAGAGAGAGAGAGAGAGAGGGAGAGGGAGAGGGAGAGAGAGAGAGATGCATGGCCGTCATTATACTTTACGAACATGTATTGGTAATTAGTCTCATTGTAGTGTAATGAGAGTGATGATAATTTGATAATGGGTGAACAGGTGAACTCGCGCAGGCTTGATTAAGGCATTTACAGGTAACTTGATTCTTTTTTTCTTTTTTTGTTTTCTTTGTTCCTGTTTTTTGTTTTTGTTTTTGTTATTTTCCATTTTAGTTTATTAGCGGAGATTCGAATTCCAAGGGTTTTTTTTTTGTTCTATTTTTATTTACCTATTTTTTTTTTCGTTTGTTTGTTTGTTTTCTTTTATTCTTTGGTGTGTTTTGTTTTTGTTTTTTACTTCTTTTTACTTTTTTCTTTTTCTTGCCATCTTCCATTTTACTTTATTAGCGGAAACTCGAATTGCGAGCTTTTTTTTTTTACTTGTTTTTTTTGTTTTCGTTTATTCTGTGGGTGTTTTTTTTTACTTTTTCCACTTCTTTTTTTACCTTTTCTTTTTCTTTTTCCCATCATCCAGTTTACTTTATTAGCGAAGACTTGAACTCCGGGACTTTTTTTATTTTTTTGAGTATTCTATTTTGAGTTTGATTCATTTCCATTACCAATAAAAGAGAGCTAATTGAAAAGTCAGGTCAAGTTACGCTTTTGAAAGGAACGAAAGCGCAAACCGATCCAGGAAGGTAACAAATAGACAGAGAGAAAGAGACAGACAGACGGGAGGGAAATGAACGTGGAAAGTGAAAAGTTACATAAATAATTGAAACCAGCACACACGTAGCGGCTGGCAGTGAATGATGAGAGTGAGAGGTATGAAGAGCGTGGAAAGTTGTAAATTAAATAACGTCACCGAGCATCCCACAGTCGCAGAGGAACGAAAGCGAAAGGAAGGCAGGCGTGAATACATTGAACCACAGGTAAATACAGAGTGGTTCATATAAAACTAACACATTCCGTTTTCCTTTCATTCCCCAGAAATATACCTACGTGACACGGGACATCTGGGAGTCTCACATTATATTTTTTTACAGCAAAGGAGACAGCTCAAGGGCACACAAAAAAAGGAAACAATAATAAAAAAAAGCCCGCTACTCGCTGCTCCTAAAAAGAATCCAAAGAGGCGGCCGAAAGAGGGGTCAATTTCGGGAGGAGAGAGAGGCAGGGTTTGGTAGCTATCACCGTTATATTGCCTGTAATGAGAACGATATATGACTGTTGTGTATCAATAGTCGTCTACATTGAAATACAGGTGTGATCGATGTCATAAGTGTGAGGGGTGTGATGGTG
>NC_066515.1:17451900-17524400 GCF_024679095.1 Eriocheir sinensis | reverse complement strand
AAGAAGAAGGAAGAAAAGAAAAAGAAGAATGGTTGCAAGCAGTGGCGTCGTTAGCCTTGGGCTTCCGGGACTTGAGCCCCGAATGTTTTGACTCTAGCCCCAAACCTTTTTTTCTCCCCCGGGCCCCGTGCCCCCGTCCCTCCAAAAAATAATAAATAAATATTCTCCACAAAAAAAAAAAAAAACGCCGAGCGCCGAACGCTGAGAGAGACAGCGTGGACTGGACACTCGGCACTGCATTCAAATTTCAACTGCCATCTGCCTCATGCAGGGCTCCAGCCCTGCATGAGGCATGACAATGATACAGGCATGACAATGATAGAGCAGAGAATACAGGTCACCATACAACAACAGGTCACCTGATTCAGGTCACCATACACCACTGCCAGTGCCACTTCAGCCATTGGCAGATCCAAGGGGAGGGCCCCACCTCCCATGGTCCTGAGCAGACACAGGAAAACTAGCTCAGAAGCACGCTGCGGCTATAACAGTGCTTTTTCTCAGATAAATCAGTCGTCTCATAGCCTATTTGGATTCGAAGAGGAATACTGGTCGCCAAGGAATACTTTGGCACTAAGACCAGTCATTATGCCCATTGATTCAGGTCAGTCCACCAGTTATTCAGGAGCAGGACTTCCGAGAATGGCGAACCGGTAATGGTAATGCTCCTTCCACCCGCAAAAATCCTGGCATCGAGCCTCCCCCCAAACTTTTTTCCTGGATTCGCGCCTGACTTCAGCAGGTTGACATTGTGCAGGCGGTGGACGTGACCCTGCCTCCTGTTCTCAAGAGGTTCCAAGTTCCAACACGTGTCTCAAGTATGATTTGTCAAGCAGACAGTCCTAGAGAATATACATTTTCAACTGTGCTGATGTTAATTTATAATACTTCCTAAATGTCTTTTTTTTTGCAGGTACTGTACTGTATATCCACTGTTTGAACGGAGCTGATATTATTGATATAGTTCATACTATAGATTACATTTTGAAGCCATATACCAGTAGTTTGAGCAGTTCGTAGTTTACTGTACAATCTGGGAGTGTAGCTGTATGTGTTTATCCTATAAGTGCATGGTGGTGAACGCAAACAGGTCCCCCCTCCCCCCCACACACACACACAAACACTTTTTTTTTTCGCTCACTGTAAACTTCAGCTCCCGATGTTTTTCTCTTAGCCCCGAATGTTTTGAACCCTAGAAACGCCCCTGGTTGCAATTACGTAATAGTTGTTCATTTAGGTTTTCTCTCTTCGTTTTCTTCTTTTGCTCCTTCTTCTTCTTCTTCTTCTTCTTTTTTCTTCTTCTTCTTCTTCTTCTTCTTCTTCTTCTTCTTCTTCTTCTTCTTCTCCTTTTTCTTCTTCCTCTTCGGTAAATATGAGATCTATTTTTATTTTCTTCACATTCGTCAGCTTTCTCCTTTGAAGCATACCGCAGAGTACCCTTAAAAATACTTCCTTTATGCGCCGTAGAAAACGAGATTCTATTGGGACACTACGATTATTTAACTTGGGACCAGTAAAAGGTGAGGAATTTACTCACCTTCCTTTGGTCACTTTTGGCAGATTTTTTATGGGGGCTACCCGCTAAAGGGCATCAGAACATACAGTCTCTCTCTCTCTCTCTCTCTCTCTCTCTCTCTCTCTCTCTCTCTCTCTCTCTCTCTCTCTCTCTCTCTCTCTCTCTCTCTCTCTATCACTCTCTCTCTCTCTCTCTCTCTCTCTCTCTCTCTCTCTCTCTCTCTCTCTCTCTCTCTCTCTCTCTCTCTCTCTCTCTCTCTCTCTCTCTCTCTCGTTTACTTGAATTGTTGATGTCCAAAGAGAAACCGCCTATAGGAATAGAAAAATATAGATAACATAATAATGACAATTAAAATAAAAATAATGGCAATGGTCGGACACACAGGATAAAAGGAATAGATATGGAGGGAAAGATCGAGTACCTTCGTGGCGCACAGGGAAATAACTGATGTAAAAGGACCCAAGGCATGTTATGCAAGCATTATGCATGAATATATTATTATCTTATTCCCGGCAACAAAACAAAAGTTAAGAACAGTTATTTTTTTCTTATTTACCAAGATTAATGTTCTTTCAGCTGTGCTCAGTGAGTATCCTGCATTTGCCCCTAGATTGTTGTTCATTTGTTCAGTCCCTTATGTCTACTCCCCTGACTAAAGCAAGGCCTTTATTTTTTTAGCACTTGTCTCCTACCATTGTGTCTTTTTAGTTTCATGGTGCTACCTCCACATGTATTCCTAGTTGTATGATCACATTATCTACTGCTCCTCCCTTCTCCTTTGTTGTTTACTTGCAACAATAAATTATCAATCAATCAATCAATCAATTTGTGAATAGTTACCATTCGAAAGACAAGAATGTTTTACCTATTCCTTTAGTTTAGCAATAGGCCATGTGTTTGACCGAGTTGAAAAAATATCTGAATTTTATACGCTAGTTTGAAATAAACAATATTTTAGATGAATGTAGGAAGTTTTCTCGAGCATTTTCCCGTTTGAAAGACACTTAACACTTAACATTTAGCTGGGTCCCCCCGAGCCTTATGGGAGGGCCCCCGATGGACTGTAACATAGGTAAACTTCCTTGCCTTCACCGGTGGCTACGAAGAACGCGTCAAATGTTACATAAGACAAACAATATCAAATTTTGACCTTGCCATGTAGCAAATAGTTTAGCAGAAGTAGTAGTAGTAGTAGTAGTAGTAGTAGTAGTAGTAGTAGTAGTAGTAGTAGTAGTAGTGGTGGTGGTGGTAGTAGTAGTAGTAGTAGTAGTAGTAGTAGTAGTAGTAGTAGTAGTAGTAGTAGTAATAGTAGTAGAAGTAGTAGTAGTAGTAATAGTAGTAGTAGTAAAAGTAGTAGAAGTAGTAGTAGTAGTAGTAGTAGTAGTGGTGGTGGTAGTAGTAGTAGTAGTAGTAGTAGTAGTAGTAGTAGTAGTAGTAGTAGTAGTAGTAGTAGTAGTAGTATATGTAGTAGTAGTAGTGCGTGCCGGACATATTCCCCCCTAGACATTTACCTCTCCGGATCTTTTCCCCCTTGACAAACTCCCCCATGAACATATTCCCTTCCGGACATTTCGCCCTCCAGACGTATTCCATCCTCTCAATTATATATTTAATAAGAGTGAAATAATAAATAAATGAATAATAAAACAGACGATTGAAAATAAGAAACATATAATATATATAGAAATATGGGAAATGAGAAAGAAAGAGGGAAACGGAGGGAGTTTTTGGATGCCCTGTGCGCGTTCCCGAGGCCCTTCGACCTTCCATCCCAGAAACGATTTACGCGGTGAGCAGCTCATTCACAGCATTTATGATTAATTTCATAACCCAGTCTGGTAGTTTTAAGAAGCGAGTTGCTGCATCGCTCTCCTCGCCTCAGTGGGGGGGTGGAGCCAAGGCCTACGAGAGGGGAGGCCTAGGCGATGGGGGGGGGCTGACCTGAGCCACTCATCAAGGTGATGGTTTGGTAAGGTTAGCCCGCACTCCTCAGTTTCTTCCCAGGTCAGGTCGGGGTCACTGCGCGCTACTCTCCAGCCATCCCTTCCCGCAAAACAGTGTCTCTTAGTGGTTTATTTTTGCTATCAATGTTATTTGGCTATGCCTAACACGTGTGCAGTTCCGAATTGCAAAGGAAACTACAGGAACGGCCCAAAAGTGCACGTGTTTTCCTTCCCGAAAGGTGAGGAACTCTCCCAAAAATGGCTGCGCGCTATCAGGAGGGACGGCTACACATGAAAAAACAAGCACAGCAGGGTAAGTCCTTCTCATTTTCTTTTAACTTCATTCTTATATTTTAGGGACAAGAGAGAGAGAGAGAGAGAGAGAGAGAGAGGCTGAGAGACAGAGACAGTCAGAGAGAGAGAGAGACCTATTCAGGAAAACACATCACACATGACTTCATATGTATGTATGTATTTACACAGGTATGTATGTATCTACATATGCATGTATGTATGTATGTTTATCTATTCATCTATCTATATATCTTGTATATCTATGTGTGTGTATATATATATATATATATATATATATATATATATATATATATATATATATATATATATATATATATATATATATATATATATATATATATATATATATATATATATATATATATATATATATATATATATATATATATATATATATATATATATAGTTCAGGAGGACGTGAGGTTCAATCCCGCCAGTGCCACCAAGCTGGGATTTTCAGCCGCCGCCGAGTGGCTTAAAACTACCCACATGCTGTCCAGAAGACCACCTATCAACCCGGACTCTAGATTCTAGGATTAAAGATGAGCTCCGGGAGGGCAGCATGAGCCAATGCAAGATGGCGCCACTATAAACACTCGCCTGCGCCAGAACGGGCTGGGCCGACCATCAGGACCCACCGGGAAGAAGCCTTGGGCCGATCATCAGGATCCACCGGGAAGAAGCCTTGGGCCGATCATCAGGACCCACCGGGAAGAAGCCTTGGGCCGATCATCAGGCCCCACCGGGAAAAAGCCTACCGGCGCTATAGGCCGAAACGTAATATATATATATATATATATATATACATATATATATTTTATTTATATATATATATATATATATATATATATATATATATATATATATATATATATATATATATATATATATATATATATATAAAACGATTATCCGAAATGGAAGGAAGCCTCTTTCGGATAAGCCGATTTTTCAGATAATCCGGATTTATGGCCGCCATTTTGATCGCCGCCAGTTTGATCGTCGGCATTGTGTTCTGCTGTATGGTAAGGACGACTTTCTTCCTTTTCCCGGTTTCTTTCGGCATGGTGATGTAGAAAGAAGTGAGGTCGAAGCACAGGTAGAACGCGATGCGACTGCCCAGTGTGAAGTGTGTGACGCGACTGCCGCCGACTGACGATGTAAACAATGAAACCAAACAAACACACGCTACGCTAAACAAAGTAGTACGCTTAAAACATGTGATGTAAATGTTTTATTGTATGTTTGTCTGTGTGTCTCCTTGTCTGGACCAGTGTATGTTGATACTTGTGAGCGTTGCAGATCTGAATTGTGAATGTTGCAGAGTGCGATTGTGAATGGTTGTGCAAGCTTGCAAGTGTGACCTTGATGCATCGTGCAGGTGGAGACACAGTATGATGACTCATATTATCGCGCAACTCGTATGTTGGAAGGGGAATGTGGCATGGAGTGGAGAGGGGAGTCGTGTTTGTGTCGTTGTCTTGAGAGTACGGTGTGAGAGTAGTCGTGCAGTAGTTTGTTCGTTCGCCGCACCTACGTCCTTGCTGGGGCGAAGGTGCGGACGTGGTGTTGTTGAGAGTTTGTTTAATGTTTTTTGTCTAATACATTGATCTATTCGTTACAAGCTATTTCGGCAAAGCATATTCATTTTAACTGTTCTTATCAATTTTAAATGTGTTAATATAGTAAATATGTAGTTACTTTTATTTATTTTGATGTTTATAACGTTTTAGTATGAAAAAAAAATTTTAATTGCATTATCAGATCAATTTCGGATAATCCGGTTTTCGGATAATCCGCTTCGGATAATCAGGTTTTATATATATATATATATATATATATATATATATATATATATATATATATATATATATATATATATATATATATATATATACATATATATATATATATATATATATATATATATATATGTATATATATATATATATATATATATATATATATGTGTAAATAAGTATAAAATATAAATACCAAATACACACAAGTAATATAGAACACATAAAAATAAATGAACAAAATTCACTTGATAAAGGCATATATATGTATCTTTTTGTACTGCCTTTTGTATACCTTTAATACAAATATATTTGTATATATATTTTAAACAAATATGCGTTATTATGTACAACATATATTTTCATACAAATTTATAAATATTTATGTGTATTTTGTACATATATTCATTACAATTTACCATAGTTTATGTTTTATTTTACATATTTTCATTTAATTCAGTTTCAATTATTTTATACTTCTCAAATACCACGTGTCTATTTAAGTTCTTTTATATGTATATTCTATATATTTTCATCCAAAAGGATTCATTATTTTGTATTTTTGTTAACTTAATTCGATACAATTATATTATTTCAAAATTATTTTGTATACATATTTTATATATACCATTATTTAATGTGTGTTTGTATATATATATATATATATATATATATATATATATATATATATATATATATATATATATATATATATATATATATATATCTATATATATATATATATATATATATATATATATATATATATATATATATATATATATATATATATATATATATATTTTTTTTGTACAAATTTACATTATTTTATGTGTTTGTGCATATAAATTCCGTTATTTTATGTGCATATATGTTTTTCTCATACAATTTACATTATTTTATTAATTATTTTGATTACTTGTTTTGATACAAAATTACATGATTATATGTGTATTTTGTACAGATTTTATACATATTACATTATTTGTATGATATTTTTTTTACTTTCAAATTTTATAATTTTCTTTATTATATTTGTATTTTTATAAATATTTTAATAAATTTGTTATTTGCACTTTGTATATATATTTTAATTCAGTTAACTTATTTATAATGTATTTTACATATTATCTATTTTTCTTACAAATTTAATTACTTGCTTCTTTTTGTACGTTGATTTTTATACAAATTTACGTTATTTATTGTGTACTTTGTATATTTATATCTATTCAAATACACATTCTGTTAGTATTTTGTTTTATTTATTTTGATACAATTTACATTGTTTTATATAGGTATTTTTGTATACATTTTTTTAAACGTATTGCCAATTTTATGTATTATTTTACACTGCTCTACTTTTATAATCCTTCTTTTGTATGTATTCTTATATTTTTTGAAACAAATTTACATTGTTTATATATATTTTACTATTTCAATACAGTTTACTGCTACTTATTTTTGTATATTTATTTGAATACAAATTCAATTATTTCATGTGTATTTTAGTATATGTTTTATAGCTAACATGAATTTATTTCATATCTGAATTTTCTTTAAATTTTATTATTTGTGTATTCTGTGTATTTATTTTGATAAATTTATATTTACATTATTTCTATTATTTTGAATATATATTTTATACAAATTACTTTACTCTAAATGTATTTGTTTATATATTTTCATTCCATTACATTATTTTAGTGTATTTTGTATATATTTAAATATAAATCCTAATTTATATTGTTTTTGTATATTTTCCTTGCAAATTTAAATTGTTTTTTGTGTGTTTTTTGTAAATAGTTTTGCTTTAATTTGGAATTTATTTTCCTTATGTATTTTCTCTTTTGCTTCTATTACGTTATTTTCTAGTATTTATTATTTTGACATGAATTTCACATTATTTAATGCCTTATTTTATATATATATTTTTGTGTATTTGTCATTTTCCTTTTGTGTGTTTTGTGTCTCCTTTTATAAAATCTAAATTTATTTATGTGTAATCATATATATATTTGACTCATTTACTGTTTTTATGTGTGTTTTGTTTTTTTCAATAATTTATTATTGTGTGTGAGTTTGTGTATTAAATTTTAAACCTAAATTTAATTATTCTGTATTGTACTGTAACATTTATATTAAAATATGTTTTATTTTATATAATTATTTGCATCTTTATTTTCTTACAAAATTTATTTATTGATATTCATTTATTTAGATTCGATTTTACGTTATTCTGTATTGTATTATATATATTTTATTTTTACATATTTATAGTATTATTGCATTTCTACCATATATAAATATATTTGTGAAAATTTATGTGAAAATAAGATGCAAAATGATATAAAATAACCATACTTTATATATTTATATAACCTATATCTAAATCTATATATATCTGTCTATCTTTCATATCTTTTATCTATCTATCTATATATATATATATATATATATATATATATATATATATATATATACAAAAATGGCTATGCTTGTGTTGAATGGAATGTTACATGTCAAACCTTTAATGAGTGGGTTTTGAAATAGGAGATATGTGATACTTAGTGATATGAATTTATCCGAAAATATGTGATACACTGATAGGCAACACTGAAATTTTTGAAATATATACAAAATAACCATAAAATATGATTTATTCATCAAAAATGAATAAACTAAAAAAAAGATTCAAGCAGAATGGTTATTTTGTGGAGAAAATATATCTAAAAACAACAAAAGAAATGATAAAGTTTGTTTAAAATATGCAAAAATACTTTAATATTTTTTTTTTTAAATAGATATTACCAAACTACACATAAATTAAATTTATTGATGAAATACGCCTGCAAATACATTAAATATCTCAAAATTTTACCTGATGTCATACCGACTATTTTAAAATAAGCATCAAACTACCCAAAGATACGCATAGAGGCAACTGAAATAATGCAGCCTCATAAGCCTATTTTACATAAATATCATAATCGTTTCAAATAAATGAACAGAATAACCGTGTTAATTATATAAAAACAAATCTGTCTACTAACTCTTTTATGTTGTGTAAAGAAATGTACATGCAAAAAACATGAATCATTGGTTGTGTTAAAATAATACTAGTACGCAAAATAAAGTGGTATTATATTAAGCTCAGATATTTCCATCAATAATTTGTATCAAAATATTGGGCTAATAAAGGCCATGAAAATTTCAATCAATACCTAAAATACATAATTAAATATATTGTCAAATAAATAAGTGTGTAATCTGTTTAATTCGATACATCAAAATAAGCTATATTTGCCAGAAATAGCCTGAAATACGCAAAATAACAAAATTTTAGCAAGCCCTGTAAGGCACGAAATAATTTCAATATATTGTAAAATAGATATACAAAACTACACACTTACAATTAAATTTGCGTTGTATTTAAATACATAGCAAAATACACATAAAATATTATATTTACATGAACAGAAAACAAATACACATAAAACAACATTGAAATTTACTTAATTTTATGTATGTGTATAATTATTTTCATACAAATTTAGAATTATTACACAACAACCATTTAATATATCAATTTACTCTGCAAATTTACATTATTTTATTTTATTATCTATTTAAACTCTACATTCACTTTCAATTGATATTTTGTTTATGTATTTAGACACAGATTATACATTATTTAATGTATTTTATTTATTTTCATACGTATTTACATAATTTCATATATTTTATTATATATATTTCTATAAAATCTACGTTATTTCATGTGTATTCGTATATATATATATATATATATATATATATATATGTATATATATATATATATATATATATATATATATATATATATATATATATATATATATATATATATATATTAGAAACAAATTTACTTTGCTTACTATGTATTTTATATCTATTTCAACAAATTTTGTATTATGTGCATTTTGTATTTATTTTAATACAAATTCTTTTATTAAATATTTTGTTATATATTTTCATACAAATTAAATTACTATTATTAACATTTTAAATGTTTTTGTACATTATATTTTAAATACACATTCTTTATTAGTATTTGTTTTTTATTTTGATGCAATTTTACATTATTTTACTTCTTATTATTGTGTATAAAATCTTTTTATACGTATTTACTTAATTTAATGTATATTTTGTATATATATTTTATAAAATCTACGCTATTTTATTTGCTGTTCATTATATATTTGAAACAAATTTACATTTTATATGTATTTTGCATATCTATTTAAAATAAATTTTGCATATGTATTGCATTTTGTATATTTATTTTAATACAAATTCCGTATTTTATGTGTATTTTTGTTATATATATATTTTGTAAAAAATGCGTTATTTTGTGAATTTTTCGTCTTAGTTTATAATGGAAGTTGTATTTTATTGCCATTCCTGTGTATTTATTTTTGATACGGTTTCATTTATTCTGTTTGTGTATTTTATGTATATGTATATATATATGTATATATATATATATATATATATATATATATATATATATATACATATATATATATATATATATATATATATATATATATATATATATATATACATTATATATATATATATGTATATATATATATATATATGTATATATATATATATACATATATATATATATATATATATATATATATATATTTAATATTATTTTATACAATTTTACGTTATTTAAGTGTATTTGTTTTATATTTTCAATCAAATTTAATTATTATTTCCTTATGTATTATGTATATGTATTCAATACAAATTTACTAAGTTTATGTATTATTTTGTATATTTATTTTCATACAATGCATTCTTTAATAAATATTTGTTTATTTATTTTTGAATTAACTTAATAATAGAAATTTACATTTATTTTATATGTATTTTCGATATTTTTATTACAATATTACCTTGTGTATGTACATTTTTTATATTAATTCTAATACACATTTGGGTATTCTATGTATGTATTTTTGTATATGTGTTTTTATAAAATATCCTTTATTTTATATGTATTTTGCATCTTTATTTTCATACAAATTTACATTATTTTATTGATATTCTGTGTATTTTATTTTGATACGATTTCACATTTTATTCTATGTGTGTTTTGTATATATATTTTTACTCACAGAAATGTACGTTATTTGTAATATTTTGTTTATTTTCATTTGCTTTGGTTACATTATTATAGGTGTATTTTTGTACATGTATTTTAATGCAAATTTAATTAATTATATGTGTATTTTTGTATATCTATTTTCATACAAATTGAAATTATTTTTGTGTATTTTTTACTATGTTTTTGTATAAATTTTCGTTACTTTTATGTATGTGCATATATTTATTTTCCCTTCAATATTTTATTAGATTCTGTTGTTGTTTACAGAGTACTGAGTTTAAGTATCTGAGAATACTTGGTATATATTTTGTATATTTACATCATTTTATGTGTATTTGTATGTATATATATTCATAGAAAATTTTTCTATTTTGTAGTGTTTCATTATATATATGAAATACAATTTACATTATTTTATATTTTGCATATTTTTCAAAACTCATTTACAACATTGTATGATATATTTCTTCTTGCAAAATAATATGAATTTTAGGTTTTATATATTAATTTTGTGTATGATTTTTTTTACATATATATATTCTTTTACTGAAATTTAGTTTATTGAATTTTATTCAATTTATATTTTAGGTGTATTTGTATATATGTTTTTACGTATTTACATCGTTTGTATTATTATTTTTTTTATATATATTTTTTCATAGAAATTTACGTTATTTATGAGTTTTTCGTATATATATTATAATACAAATTTACATTATTTGATTTGCAATTTGCTATCTCTATTTCAATAAATTTATTATATACTGCATTTCTTATTTTTATTTAAATTTAGATTATTTTATGTATGTTTTGTATATATATTTTTATGATATACGTTATTTTATAAATTATTTTGCATCTTTATTTTCAAAATTTACATTCTTTATTGATATTATATTTTATTTTGATACAGTTTATTCTATATATTTGTACATTATTCTGTGTGTTTTATACATTTTTCTTAATTTAATGTGCATTTTATATATATATATATATATATATATATATATATATATATATATATATATATATATATATATATATATATATATATATATATATATATTAAGAGGTACGTTACGTTACGTTACGTTACATTTTACGATAATATTTATAGTTATCAATGACAAATTTTCAATATCTTGTAAAATTATTTTGTATATATATATTTCGAAAGAAATTTGCCGTTTCTTATTTTGTATAACATATCTATTGTATACAATTCAAATTACTTTCGTTTTGCATATATTTTTAATCAACATATATTGTATATATTAAATTTATTTTCATTAGAAATATATGTTATTTATTATTTTGTTGATCAATATACAAATTTATTTATACTTTTATATATGTTTTTTATACACTATTTAATGTTTTATTTTGGATATATTTTATACTAACTCATGTTATTTTATGTAATTTGTATATATTTTTTCTTTTGATTTATAATACTTTATGTGTATATTTTGTACATATATTTCATATAAAATTTGCATATTTTATATTTATTGAGAGTATTTTTATTTCATTTCAATTTAGAATTTTTTTGTATTATATATTTGTATTTATTATTTAGATGTTTATCTTATTTTCATAAAATTTATGTAGTGTAATTTATTTTGATGCAATTTTAACATTATTCTATGTGTATTTTGTATATATATATTTTTTTTCATATTTTGTGTTTTTAATATTTTTGTGTGTATGTTTGTAATTTGGGTTATTTAGTGTATTTTATTTATATTTTCAACAAATCTACATTTATTCTATATTATTATTTATATATGTATTTCAACACAAATTTACTAATTTTAATACATGTTTTGCATTTCTATTTTCAAATATGATTTGATATTTTATTAACATTTTTGTATATATTTTTATGCAAATTTTTTATTTTATTTATTTTTATATATATTTTCTACATATATACATTTTATTCAAATTTTATTTATTTATTTTGATACGAATCTACATTATTTTATATGTATTTTGTATATATTTTTCTACGTATTTAAAATCATTTATATTGTATTTTCTATATACATTTTATAAATATTTACAATGTTTTATTGTGTGTATTCGTATATTATGATCTAAATTTACTTAATGTATATGGCTTTGTACATTTTTATACGTATTTACTTCATTTCCTTCATGAATTTTACCAATATATTTTTTAATGAAATCTACATTTGGAGTATTATTATATATATTTCGTAAATTTATTTATTTTATATGTATTTTGTATCTATTTAATGACACAAATTTACCTTAATGAATGTGCATTTGTATATTTATTTTTAATACAAATTTAAATATTTTATGTGTATTTTAGCATATATATTTTATAAAAAATGGAATTATTTTGTAAATTATTTCGCATCTTTGTATATACAATTTATTTTATTAATATTTATATTTATTTTGATACGATTTTATTCCTATTCTATTTGTGTTTTTGTATATGTTTTTTAACATGTTGCATTATTTAGTAGTATATTTTTATATGTATGTAACATATATATATATATATATATATATATATATATATATATATATATATATATATATATATATATATATATATATATATATATATATATATATATATATATATATATATATATATATATATATATTTTTACGTTATTTAAAGTGTTTATATATTTTCATTCAATTTCATTTATTTCAATTCGTTTACCTAAATTTTATGTAACCATTTGTATATTTACTTTCATACAAATTTGATATTTTTGTATTATTTTCCATTATATTATAGAAATTTATGTTTTTTATGTATTCATATATATATTTTTAAATAAATTTACATTTGTTTTCTGTATGTTTTGCATATCTATTTCAATACAAATTTACCATATTGTATGTACATTTGTATATATTTTAATAAAATTTAATTATTTGATATTGTTTTGTATACATATTTTTATAAAAATACTGCTTTTTAAGTATTTTGCATCTTTATTTTCATACAAAATTTACATTATTTATTGATATTCTCTGTATTTATTTTGATAAATTTTACATATTCTATATGTATTTGTGTTTATTTTATTTTACATATTAACATTATTTAATGTAGATTTTCTATATATATTTATACAAATATATCTTACTTTATGTCTATTTGTTTATGTTTCATACCATTTACCAAATTTGATGTGTGTTTGTATATCTATTTCCATACAAATTAATGTACTGAGTATTTTTAGTATTTTATATATTTTTACAAACTTTGGAGTTATTTTATATATAATTTTGCCGCCTGCTTATTTTCTGCATATATACATTCTTTTGAAAATTGAAATTTAGTTCATTACAATTTGAGAGACATAATTTACCTTATTTTTAGGCGATTATTATTTTACTTAATATATATATATATTTATACGTATTTACATTATTTCTAAGTGTATTTTGTGAGATATATTTTTTCATAGAAATTTACTTTGTTTTTATGTGTTTTCAATATGTATATATTTTATTCATTATTTACCTTATTGTACGTGCATTTTGTGTTTTATTTTGTACAAATTTAAACTTATTTAATGTGTATTTTGTATATATATTTTATAAAATATCCATTATTTTATATAGGTATTTTGCATCTTTATTTTCATAGAAAGAAATTTACATTATTTAATTGATATTCTGCTCTCATTTATTTTGATACGATTTTACATTATTCTATGTGTATTTTGTATATATTTTTATACATTTTCATTATTTAATGTGTATTTTATTATATATATTTTATACAAATTTACTTTATTTATGTATTTGTTTTATATATTTTGTACAATTTTACCCAATATTTTAATAGGTATTTTGTATATATTTCAAAACAAATTTACCTAATTTTATGTGTATTTTGTATATTTATTTTCTTACAAATTAAAATTGTCTCTGGTATTTTTTGTATATATTTTTTAAAGCAATTTTAGTTAGGTTATGTGTGTTAGTAAAAGTTATTTTTCATTCAAATATATATTATTTTATTGGTATTTTGTTGATTTATTTTGATACGAATTGATATTATTTTATATGTACTTTGTATATATATTTTAATACACATTTAAATAATTTAATGTTTATTAGAATATATTTTTAAACAAAATTCATGTTATTTTTATGTGAATTTGTATATATATTTTCATACAAATTTATATTATTTTATGTGTATTATATACATATATTTCATTACAAATTTAC
This sequence comes from Eriocheir sinensis, assembly GCF_024679095.1. Classification (NCBI taxonomy): domain Eukaryota; kingdom Metazoa; phylum Arthropoda; class Malacostraca; order Decapoda; family Varunidae; genus Eriocheir; species Eriocheir sinensis. The sequence goes on along the minus strand of NC_066515.1, from coordinate 17,509,429 downwards.
CTTATTTTATGTTTCTATATTTATTTGTATTTGGTCATTTATGTGTATTTTCTATATATATTTTCATCAAACTACATTATTTCATTAGTGTTTTCTTAATTTAATTCGATGCAATTTAGATTATTTCATAGGTATTTTGTATACATATTTGTATACTCATTTACATTATCTAATGTTTGTTTTGTTTATATATTTTTATGCAAATTTATTTTATGTGCATTTTTGTACATATATTTTATAAAATTTGTATTTATTTATGAAGTATTTTGTATATGTTTTCTCATACAAATTTACATTATTTTATTAGTATTTTGTTTATTTATTTTGATACAGATTACATGATTATATGTGTATTTTGTACATATTTTTATACGTATTTATATTATTTAATGTGTATTTTGTTTATATATTTTTGTACATATTTACTTTATTTTATGTGTATTTGTATAAATATTTTGATACAAATTTACTTTATTTCATGTATTTTGTATATATATATATTTTGATTAGAATTTAGGCTATTTTGTGGTATTTTTGTATCTATTTTCATACAAATTTAATTACTTCTGTGTATTTTGTATAGTTTTTGTAAATTTACGTTATTTTATGTGTATTTGTATATTTATATTTATACAAACACATTCTTTTATTAAACATTTTATTTTGTTTTATTTATTTTGATATGAATTTACATTATTTTATGAGTATTTTGTATACATTTTTTTATACGTAATTACATCATTTTATGTGAATTTTGTATATATATATATTTTTTTATATACATCTACGTTATTTAATGTGTATTCGTATATATATTTTGAAAGAATTTTAAATTGTTTTATATGTATTATTAATATCTATTTCAATACAAATTTACCTTACCTATGTAACCAACATATTTGTATATTTATTTTAATACAAATTTAATTTGTTTATGTATTTTGGTATATATTAAAAAAAAATGCGTTATTTTATGTTATTTTGCTTCTTTATTTTCATAAAATTTACATTATTTTATTAATATTCTGTGTCTCTATTTTGATACGATTTTACATTATTCTATTTATTGTTTTGTATATATTTTTTATACATATTTATATTATTTAATATTCATTTTGTATATATATTTATTACAAATTTACGTTATTTTAAGTGCATTTGTTTATGTATTTTCATTCAAATTTACATTATTTTATGTGTATTTGTATATTATTTGAATACAAATTTACCTAATTTTATGTGTATTTTGTATATATATTTTTATACAAATTTAAATTATTTTTCTGTATTTTTGTATATAGTTTAAAAACAAATTTATTATATTTTATGTGTATTTTGTATATCTATTTTCATACAAATACACATTCTTTTATTGATATTTTGTTTATTTATTTTGACGCGAGTTTACATTATTTAAAGTATATTTTGTATATATATTTCTCTAGAAATCTACGTTATTTTTTGTGTATTCGTATATATATTTTGAAACAAATTTACACAGTTTTATGTGTATTTTGCATATTTTTTCAATACAAATTTACCTTATTGTATGTGCATTTTGGATATTAATTTTAATACAAATTTAAATATTAAATATATATTTTTATAAAAATATGCTTTATTTTATGGGTATTTTGCATCTTTATTTTCATACAAATTTACATTATTTTATTGACATTCTGTGTATTTATTTTGATACGATTTTACATTATTCCATGTGCATTTTGTATATATATTTTATACAAATGTACGTTATTTCATGTACGTTATTTTGATAATTCTATGTGTTTTTTTGTATATCTATTTTCATAAAAATACACATTCTTTAACTGATATTTTGTTTATTTATTTTGACGCGATTTTACATTATTTAATGTGTATTTTGTATATATATTTTTATACGTATTTACATCATTTCATATGTATTTTGTATATATATTTCTATAGAAATCTACGTTATTTTATGTGTATTCGTAAATATATTTTGAAACAAATTTACACTGTTTTATGTGTATTTTGCATTTTTTTTCAACACAAATTTACCTTATTGTATATGCATTTTGTATATTAATTTTAATAAAAAATTAATTACTCTTTGTGTATTTTTGTGTATGTATTTTTATAAAAATATGCTTTTTTTTATGGGTATGTTGCATCTTTATTTTTTTACAAATTTACTTTATTTTATTGATATATTATGTGTATTTATTTTGATTCGATTTTACATTATTCTATGTGTATTTTGTATATATATTTTATACAAATGTACGTTATTTTATGTGGATTTGTTTTCATTTCATACAAATTTACATTATTTTATGTGTATTTTGTACATGTATTTAAATACAAATTTAAATAATTATATGTGTATTTTGTATATCTATTTTCATACAAATTGAATTTTCTTTTTTTTGTATATATTTTCATACAAATTCTCATTTTATGTATATTTGTATATTTATTTTCCTACAAATATACGTTCTTTTATCGAATTTTGTTTTATTTATTTTTGATAATTTACATTATTTTAGTGTATTTTGGTATATATATTTTATACTTATTGACATCATTTTATATGTATTTTGTATGTATATTTTTATAGAAATTTACTCTATTTTATGTAATCGAATATATATTTTGTTACATATTTACATTATTTATGTGTATATTTTGCATATATATTTCAATACAAATTTACTTTATAGTACCTGCATTTTTGTATATTTATTTTAATACAAATTAAATTATTGTATGTGTATTTTGTTATATATATTTTTCTGCAAATATGCGTTATTATATAGGTATTTTGCATCTTTATTTTCATACAAATTTACATTATTTTATTGATATTCTGTTTATTTATTTTGATACGATTTAACATTATTCTATGTATTTTGTATATCTTTTTTAATACATATTTACATTATTTAATGTTTATTTTGTATATATATTTTATCCAAATTTACGTTATTTTATGTGTATTTGTTTAAATGTTTTTCATACAAATTTACATTATTGTATGTGTATTTTGTATATGTATTTCAATACAAATTTGCCTAATTTGTATGTATTTTGCATATCTATTTTCAAACAAATTTAAATTATTTTTTTATTTATGTATATATTTTTACAAGTATAGTTATTTTATTTGTGTTTTGTATATGTATATTTTCCTACAAATATACATTCTTTTATTGAATTTTTGTTTATTTATTTTCATACGAGTTTACATTATTTTATGTGTATTTTGTAAATATATTTTCTACATTTTTTAATAATTTTATGTGTATTTTGTATATACATTTTAAAAAAAAATTTACGTTATTTATTGTGTGTATTCGTATATATTTTTAAATTTTATACAAATTCATGTTATTTTATGTGTATTTGTATATATTTTCACACAAATTTATATTATTAATGTGTATTTTTACATATATTTCATTACAATTACTTTATTTTATATTTATTTTGTATATTTATTTCATTCAATTTTAAATTATTTTATGTGTATTTCTATTTGTATTTAGGTTATTTTATGTTTATTTTCTATATATATTTTCATCCAAATTACATTATTTTATTAGTATTTTCTTAATTTAACTCGTGCAATTTAGATTATTTCATATGTATTTTGTATACATATTTTATACTCATTTACGTTTTCAAATGTGTTTTGTATGTATTTTTTTATGCAAATTTATTTTATGTGCATTTTGTACATATATTTTATAAATTTGCGTTATTTTATGTGTATTTTGTATATATTTTCTGATACAAATTTGAGTTATTTTATTTTGGATCCTTTGTTTATTTATTTTGATAGGAATTACATGATTATATGTGTATTTTGTACATATTTTATTGGTACGTATTTACATTATTGAATGTGTATTTTATTCATATATTTTTATACAAATTTACGTTATTATATGTTTGTTTGTAAAATATTTTGATACAATTTACTTTATTTTATGTATTTTGTATATATATTTCAATTCAAATTTAGCTTATTTTGTGGGTATTTTGTATATCATTTTTTAGACAAATTTAATTACTTCTGTGTATTTTTTTATATAGTTTTATATAAATTTACGTTATTTTATGTGCATTTTGTATATTTATATTTATACAAATACACATTCTTTATTAGTTTTTGTTTAGTATATTTATTAGAATTTACATTATTTTAAGTGTATTTTCTATATATTTTAATACGTATTTCTATAATTTTATGAGTATTTTGTATATATATTTTTATAGAAATCTACGTTATTTTATGTGTATTTGTATATATATTTTGATACAAATTTACTTTGTTTCATATGAATTTTGCATATCAAATTGACCTTATTGTATATGCATTTTGTATTATTTTATACAAATTGAAATATTTTATGTGTATTTTGGTATATATTTTTAAAAATGCGTTATTTTATGGGTATTTTGCATCTTAATTTTCATACAAATATACATTATTTTATTAATATTCTGTGTATATATTTTGATATTTCATATTTGATATTTTGATTTTACATTATTCTATTTGTGATTTGTATATATTTTTTTTTATACATATTTACATTATTTAATGTGTATTTTGTATATACATATTTTATACAAATTTACGTTATGTTAAGTGTATTTGTTTATATATATTCATTCAAATTTACATTATTTTAAGTGTATCTTGTATATGAATTTTAATACAAATTTACCTAATTTTATGTGTATTTTGTATATTTATTTTCATACGAATTTAAACAATTTTTGTGTATTCCTGTATATAGTTTTATACAAATTTAGGTTATTTTATGTGTATTTTGTATATCTATTTGCATACAAATACACATTCTTTTACTGATATTTTGTTTATTTATTTTGACATAATTTTCATTATTTAATGTGTATTTTGTATATATATTTTTATACGTATATACATTATTTCATGTGTATTTTGTATATATATTTCTAAAAAAATCTACGTTATTTTATGTGTATTCGTATATATATTTTGAAACAAATTTACACTGTTTCATGTGTATTTTGCATATTTTTTCAATATAGATTTACCTTATTTTATGTGCATTTTGTATGTTAAGTTTAATACAAATTTAATTATTCTATGTGTATATTTGTATATGTATTTTGTAAAAAAATAAGCTTTATTTTATGGGTATTTTGCATCTCTATTTTCATACAAATTTACATTATTTTATTGATATTCTGTGTATTTATTTGATACGATTTTACATTATTCTATGTGTATTTTGTATATATTTTATACAAATGTCCGTTATTTTATGTGTATTTTTCATTTCAAACAAATTTACATTATTTTATGTATTTTGTACAAATATTTGAATAAATTTAAATAAGTATATGTGTATTTTGTATATCTATTTTCATACAAATTGAATTTTTTTTGTATATATTTTTTATACAAATTTTCATTATTTTATGTATATTTTGTATATTTATTTTCCTAGAAATATACGTTTCTTTTACCAAATTTTGTTTATTCATTTGATACGAATTTACTTTATTTTAGGTGTATTTGGTATATATATTTTCATACTTATTGATATCATTTTATATGTATTTTGTATGTATATTTTTATAGAAATTTACTCTATTTTATTTGTATTCGAATATATATTTTGATACAAATTTACATTATTTATGTGTATTTTGCATACCTATTTCAATACAAATTTACTTTATTGTACGTGCATTTTGCATATTTATTTTAATACAAATTAAATTATTTTATGTGTATTTTTGTATATATATTTTTATGCAAATATGCGTTATTATATGGATATTTTGCATCTTTATTCTCAAACAAATTTACATTATTTTATTGATATTCTGTTTATTGATTTTCATACGATTTTACATTATTCCATGTGTATTTTGTATATATATTTTTATACATTTTTAAATCATTTAATGTTTTTTTGAATATGAATTTTATCTAAATTTACGTTATTTTATGTGTATTTGTTCATATATTTTCATACAAATTTACATTATTTTATGTGGGTTTTGTATATGTATTTCAATACAAATTTGCCTAATTTTATGTGTATTTTATATATCTATTTTCAAACAAATATAGATTATTTTTGTGTATTTTTGTATATATTTTTATACAAATTTTTGTTATTTTATTTGTATTTTGAATATATATATTCCTACAAATATACATTCTTTTATTGGAATTTTGTTTATTTATTTTGATACGAATTTACATTATTTTATGTGTATTTTGTATATATATTTTTTCTACTTATTTACATTATTTTATGTGTATTTTTTATAAATATTTTCATAAAAAAAAGTACGTTATTTTATTGTGTGTATTCGTATATAATCTGTTACAAATTTTATACAAATTCTTGTTATTTTATGTGTATTTGTATATATATTTTCATACAAATCTATATAATTTTATGTGTATTTTTACATATATTTCATTACAAATTTACCTTATTTTATGTTTATTTTGTGTATTTAATTCATTCAATTTTAAATTATTTTATGTGCATATGTGTATTTGTATTTACGTTATTTTATGTGTATTTTCTATATATATTTTCATCCAAAAATACATTATTTTATTGTTATTTTCTTAATTTAATTCGATACGAATTTAGATTATTTCATAGGTATTTTGTATACATATTTTTATACTCATTTACATTATCTAATGTGTGTTTTGTATATATTTTTTTATGCAAATTTATTTTATGTGCATTTTTGTACATATATTTTTATAGAAATTTGCGTTATTTTATGTGTATTTTGTATATGTTTTCTCTTACAAATTTACATTATTTTATTGGTATTTTGTTTATTTACTTTGATACGAATTACATGATTATGTGTATTTTGTACATATTTTTTTATACATATTTACATTATTTAATGTGTATTTTGTTTATATATTTTTATACAAATTTACGTTATTATATGTGTATTTGTAAAAATATTTGATACAAATTTAATTTATTTTATGTATTTTGTATATATATTTCAATTCAACTTTAGCTTATTTTGTGTGTATTTTGTATATCTATTTTCATACAAATTTAATTACTTCTCTGTACTTTTGTATATAGTTTTATATAAATTTACGTTATTTTATGTGCATTTTGTATATATATATATATATATATATATATATATATATATATATATATATATATATATATATATATATATATATATATATATATATATATATATATATATATATATATATATATATATATATATATATATATATATATATATATATATATATATATATATATATATATATATATATATATATATATATATATTTATTATTTTTTAGTTTATATTTATACGAATTTACATTATTTTTTGTGTATTTTATATACATTTTTTTATACATATTTACTTAATTTTATGTGTATTTTGTATATGTATTTTTATAGAAATCTACGTTATTTTATGTGTATTCGTATAAATATTTTGAAACAAATTTACACTTTTTTATATGTATTTTGCATATCTATTTCAATACAAATTTACCTTATTGTATGTGCATTTTGTATATTTATTTTAATACAAATTCAAATATTTTATGCGTATTTTGGTATATATATTTTTTTAAGAAATGCGTTATTTTATGGGTATTTTTCATCTTAATTTTCATACCAATTAACATTATTTTATGAATATTCTGTGTATTTATTTTGATACGATTTTACATTATTCTATTTGTGTTTTGTATATATTTTTTTACACATGTTTACATTATTTAATGTGTATTTTGTATATATATTTTATACAAATTTACGTTATTTTAAGTGTATTTGTTTATATATTTTCATCCAGATTTACATTATTTTAAGTGGTTTTTGTAAATGTATTTCAATACAAATTTACCTAATTTTATGTGTATTTTGTATATTTATTTTCATACAAATTTGAATTATTTTTGTGTTTTTCTGTATATTGTTTTGTACAAATTTAGGTTATTTTATGTGTACTTCGTATATCTATTTTCATACAAATACGCATTCTTTTATTCATATTTTGTTTATTTATTTTGACGCGAATTTACATTATTTAATGTGTATTTTGTATATATATTTTTATACGTATTTACATCATTTCATGTGTATTTTGTATATATATTTCTATAGAAATATTTGTTATTTTATGTGTATTCGTATTTAGATTTTGAAACAAATTTACAGTGTTTTATGTGGATTTTGCATACTTTTTCAATACAAATTTACCTTATTGTATGTGCATTTCGTATGTTAATTTTAATACATATTTAATTATTCTATGTGTATTTTTGTATATGTATTTTTATAAAAATATGCTTTATTTTATGGATATTTTTGCATTTTTGTTTTCATACAAATTTACATTATTTTATTGATATTCTGTGTATTTATTTTCATACGATTTTACATTATTTTGTGTATTTTGTATATATATTTTATACAAATGTACGTTACTTCATGTGTTGTTTTCATTTCAAACAAATTTATATTATTTTACATGTATTTTGTACATGTATTTAAATACAAATTTAACTATTTATATGTGTATTTTGTATATCTATTTTCATACAAATTGAAATTATTTTTGTTTATTTTTCTATATATTTTTATGTAAATTTTCGTTATTTTATGTGTATTTTGTTTATTTATTTTCCTATATATATACGCTCTTTTATCAGATTTTTGTTTATTTATTTTCATACAATTTACATTATTTGAGGTATATTTGGTATATATATTTTATACTTATTTACATCATTTTATATGTTTTTGTATGTATTTTTCATAAAATTTATTCTATTTTATGGTATTCATATATATATTTTGATACAAATTTACATTATTGATGTGTATTTTGCATATCTATTTCAATACAAATTTACCTTATTGTATGTGTATTTTTTTATTTATTTTAATACAAATTTAATTATTTTAAGTGTTTTTTTGAATATATATTTTTTTAATATGAGTTATTTTATGGGTATTTTGCATCTATATTTTTATAAATTTTTACATTATGTACATATTTTTTATACGTATTTACATTATTTAATATGTATTTTGTTTATATATTTTTATACAAATTTACGTTATTATATGTGTATTTGAATAAATATTTTAATACAAATTTACATTATTTCATGTATTTTGAATATATTTCTCAACTCAAATTTAGCTTAATTTATGTGTCTTTTTTATATCTATTTTATTACAAATTTAATTATTTTTGTTTATTTTTTGTACACAGTTTTTTTTACAATTTTACGTTATTTTATGTGTATTTTGTGTATTTATATTTATACAAATACAAATTCTTTTATTAGAATTTTGTTTATTTTTTTTGATTCATTATTTTATGTGTATTTTGTACACATTTTTTTTATACGTATTTACTTCACTTTATGTGTATTTTGTATATATATTTTTTATTAAATCTACGTTATTTTGTGTATTCGTATATATATGTTGAAACAAATTTACATTTTTTTATATGTATTTTGCATATCTATTTCAATACAAATTTACTTTGTTATGTGCATTTTGTATATTTGTTGTAATACAAATTTAAATATTTTATGTGTATTTTGGTATATATATTTTTATAAAAAAATGCGTTATTTTATGGGTATTTTGCATCTTAATTTACATACAGGTTTACATTATTTTATTAACATTCTGTGTTTTTATTTTGATACAATTCTATATTATTCTGTTTGTGTTTTGTATATATTTTTATATACATATTTACATTATTTAATGTGTATTTTGTATATATATTTTATACAAATTTACGCTTTTTAAGTGTATTTGTTTATATATTTTCATTCAAATTTACATTATTTTATAAATATTTGTATATGTATTTCAACACAAATTTATCTAATTTTATGTATTTTGTATATTTATTTACTAACAAATTTAAGTATTTTGTGTATTTTTTGTATATAGTTTTATAAATTTGGGATTTATATATTTTGTATATCTATTTTCTTAGAAATACACTTTCTTTTATTGATATTTTGTTTATTTATTTTAACGCGAATTTACATTATTTAATGTGTATTTTGTATATATATTTTTATACATATTTACATCATTTCATGATTATTTTGTATATATATTTCCATAGAAATCTACGTTATTTTATGAGTATTCGTATATAGATTTTGAAACAAATTTATGTGTATTTTGCAAAATTTTTCAATACAAATTTCCCTTATTGTGTATCCATTTTGTATATTAATTTTAATACAAATTTAATTATTCTATGTGTTTTTTTTTTATATGTATTTTTATAAAAATATGGTTTATTTTATGGGTTTTTGCATCTTTATTTTCATACAAATTTACATTATTTTATTGATATTCTGTGTATTTATTTTGATACGATTTTACATTATTCTATGTGTATTTTGTATATATTTTATACAAATGTACGTTTTTTATGTGTGTTGTTTCATTTCATACAAATTTACATTATTTTATGTATATTTTGTACATGTATTTAAATACAAATATAACTAATTATATGTGTATTTTGTATATTTATGTTCATTCAAATTGAAATTATTTTTGTTTTGATTTTTTGTATATATTTTTATACAAATATTCGTTATTTTATGTGTATTTTGTAGATTTATTTTCATACAAATATACGTTCTTTTATCAGATTTTGTTTATTTATTTTGATACGAATTTCCATTATTTTAGTTCTATTTGGTATATATATTTTTATACTTATTTACGTCATTTTATATATATTTTGTATGTATATTTTTATAGAAATTTACTCTATTTTATGTGTTTTCGTATATATATTTTAATACAAATTTACATTATTTATGAGTATTTTGTATATCTATTTCAATACAAATTTTCTTTGTTGTATGTGCATTTTGTATATTTATTTTAATACAAATTAAATTATTTTACGTGTATTTTTGTATATATATTTTTAAGCAAATATGCGTTATTATATGTGTATTTTGCATCTTTATTTTCATACATATTTATATTATTTTATTGATATTCTGTTTATTTATTTTGATACGATTTAACATTATTCTATGTTTATTTTATATATATATTTTTTTATACATATTTACATTATTAAATGTTTATTTTGTATATACATTTTATCCAAATTTACGTTATTTTATGTTTATTTGTATATATTTTTTCACACAAATTTACATTATTTTATGTGTATTTTGTATATGTATTTCAATACAAATTTGCCAAGTTTTATGTGTATTTTGCATACCTATTTTCAAAAAATTTAAATTATTTTTGTGTTTTTTTTTATATATTTTTATCCAAATTTTAGTTATTTTCTTTTTCTTTTGTATATATATTTTCCTACAAATATACATACTTTTATTGGAATTGTTTATCTATTTTTATACGAATTTATATTATTTTAAATTATATTTTGTACTATATATTTTCTATATTATTTAAATTATTTTCTTTGTATATTTCATAGATATTTTTCTTATAAATTTACTTTATTTTTATTGTGTGTATTCGTATATATTTTGAAACAAATTTTATCCAAATTCATGTTATTTATATTATTGTACTGTTTGTATACATGTTTTCATACAGTATTTTTACATATATTTCATTTACAAATTTACCTTATTTTATGTTTTATTTAACAAAATATCAATAAAAGAATGTGTATGTTTGTATGAAAATAGATATAGAAAATACACATGAAATAAATTAAATTTGTATAAAACACACATAAAATTAAAACAAATTAGCATTGAAAATATAAAGTACTAAAATTAGATTTGTGAAAATGAAATATAAAACAAATACTACTAAAACTTAAATTTGTTTAAATATATATACAAAATACATTGAATTATATATAAAAAATATATACAAGCTACAAATAGAATATTATGAGTCATGTCAGAAATAAAAGTATTTATAAAATAATGTAAATTTAACCTGAATTGATGAAAATAAACCATAAAATAACGCATTTTGATCAAATAATATGTACCAAAATCATACATAAAATATATGAATTTGTATTAATTAATAAATATACAAAATACTTGTACACAAATAGTAAATTTGTGTTGAAACAAACTGTGTAAAATACATAGAACAATCAGCAAATTTACATTTCAGAACTATGCATTCGAGATATGCATAAAATAACATCAGATTTCTGAAAAAAGAAATATAAAATGCACATAAATAAGTAGAATTCGTATAAAAAATGTATACAAAATACATATAAAATAATGTAAATTTAATAGATAAACAATTACCAACATAAAGTAATGTGTGACTGTATAAATATAAATATACAAAATACATAAATAACGTATTATATAGGCATATGCAAAATACCTACAAAAGTATTTAAATTTGTATGAAAATAGATATAAAAAATACTTATAAAGGCTAAATTTGAATTGAAATATATATACAAAATACATAAAATAATATACATTTTTATCAAAATATTTATACAAATACACATATAATAACATCAAAATTTCATTTTAAATATAAAAATATGCACATAAATAATGTAAATACGTATAAAAATATGTATAGAAAACATATACAAAACACACATAAAATGGTGCAGAAATTTCTGTAAAAAACGAGTTAGTAATGTACAAAAATGCATAAAATGGAAATACACGATTAAATAAATGTAAATGCGTATAAACAAAGTATCTGTACAAAATACCTGAGAATAATCTGAAATTCGTATCAATTAAATTAACCGAGCTACCAATAAAATAAATAGCAATTTTGGACAAATATGTAAATGCAAGTAAAATAATGAAATACAAATATAGATATATACATCAAATATTAAAATTAAATGAAATAAATATAAAATAAACATAAAATAAAAGAGTGATTTGGCAATGAAACTCATGTGCAAAATACCATAAAAATAATGTAAATTGTGTATCAAATATGCAAATACACATAAAACAACCTGCTTAAAATATATATTCAAAATAAATATTAAAATGTATGAAATACGTATATAAAAATATATAACACAAAGTACTATAAAAATAGTAGCATATTCATCATCAAATAAATCAACAAATACCAATAAAATAATATATGTTGAATGAAAATAAATTTCTAAGCCACATATAATTAAATTTTGATAAAATATACAAAAATACCTAAAAATAAATTTGAATTTGTGTAAATAGAATGTACAAAATACATAAAACAAAATTTCTTTTGAAATATATATAAAATACCCATAAATATTAACAAATTTGTGTCAAAAATATATAAACAAATACACATAAAATAACATAAATTTATGAAAATATATATATAACACAAATAGAATAATGTAAAATCATATCGAAATAAATACACAGAATATTGATAAAATAATGTAAATTTGTATGAAAATTAAGATTCAAAATACCTATAAAATAACGCTTTTTTTTTTTTTAAATATATACAACAAAATATACATAAAAAATTTGAATTTGTATTAAAATAAATATTCAAAATGCAAATACATTAAGGTAAATTTGCTTTGAAATAGATATGCAAAATTCATATAAAACAATGTAAATTTGTTTCAAAATATATATACGAATGCACATAAAATAACGTAGTTTTCTATATAAATATATATAAAATACACATAAAACTAAGTAAATACGTATAAAAAAATGTATACAAAATACACATAAAATAATGTAAATTCGTATCAAAATAAATAAACAAAATACCAATAAAAGAATGTGCATTTGTATAAATATAATTATACAAAAACCACATAAAATTAATTAAATTTGTATGAAATAGATACACAAAATACAAAATAAATATACAAAATACACATAAAATTAATTAAATTTGTGTTAAAATAGATATACAAAATACATAAAATAATTAAATTTGTATAAAATATATATACATAAATATATAAAATAATATATTTATATAAAATATATATATATAAATGCACATATATATATATAAATATATATATATATATATATATATATATATATATATATATATATATATCTATATATATATATATATATAAATATATATATATATATATATATAGATATATATATAATATAATATATATATATATATATATATATATATATATATATATATATATATATATATATATATATATATATATATATATATATATATATATATATATATATATATATATATATATATATATATATATATATATATATATATATATATATATACGAATAGAAATAAAATAACCTAGATTTCTATACAAATATATATACAAAATACACATGAAATGATGTAAATACGTGTAAAAATATAAATACAAAATAAACATTAAATAATGTAAATTCGTGTCAAAATAAATAAACAAAATATCAATAAAACAATATGGATTTGTATGAAAATAGATATAAAAAATACATATGAAACAACGTAAATTTGTATAAACTATATACAAAAATACACAAAAATAATTTAAATTTGTATGAAAATAAATATGCAAAATACACATAAAATTAGGTAAATTTGTATTTATATACATATACAAAATACACTTAAAATAACGTAATTTTGTATAATATATATATATATATATATATATATATATATATATATATATATATATATATTTATATATATATATATATATATATATATATATATATATATATATATATATATATATATATATATATATATATATATATATAAAGAAAAGACACATTAAATAATGTAAATATGTATAAAAAAATATATAAAAACACAAATAGAATTATGTAAAATAGTGTCAAAATAAAAACACACAATATTAATAAAATAATGTAAAGTTGTATATACAAAATACACATAGAATAATGTTAAATCGTATCAAAATAAATAAACAGAATATCAATAACATAATGTAAATTTGTATGAAAATAAAGATGCAAAATACCCATATAATAACGCATATTTGTATAAAAATATATATACAAAAATAAATAAATATTTAAATTTGTATTAAAATAAATATACAAATGCACATACAATAATGTAAATTTGTATTGAAGTAGATAAGCAAAATACACATCAATAATCTAAATTTGTATCAAAATATATATAGGAATACTCATAAAATAGAATAAATTTCTATGAAAATATATATAAAAAATACATATAAAATGATGTAAATAAGTATAAAAGTATATTTACCAAATATACCTCAAATAATGTAAATTCGTATCAAAATAAATAAACAAAATTCCGATAAAAGAACGTATATTTGTAGGAAAATAAATATACAAAATACACATAAAGTAACGAAAATGTATTTAAAAATATATATAAAAATATATATACAAAATACACATAAAATAACGAAAATATATATACAAAATATATATAAAATAAGGTAAATCTGTATAAAATATATATACGAATACATATGAAATAACGTAAATCTATAAAATATATATATAAAAATATATATATATATATATATATATATATATATATATATATATATATATATATATATATATATATATATATATATATATATATATATATATATATATATATATATATATATATATATATTATATTTATATATATATATATATATATATATATATATATATAAATATAATATATATAAATGTGGAAGAGATATATATGAAGAGATATATACAAAATACACATAAAATAGCGTAGTTTGAAAAAAAACTATAAACAAAAATAAACAAAAATAATTTAAATTTGTATGAAAATAAATATTCAAAATACACATAAAATTAGGTAAATTTGTATTGAAATACATATACAAAAAACACATAAAATAATAATTAATTTTTAATGAAAATATATAAACAAATACACCTAAAATAACGCAACTTTGTATAAAATATATTTACAAAATACACATTAAACAATGTAAATATGTATAAAAAAAATATATACAAAACACAAACAGAATAATGTAAAATTGTATCAAAATAACGACACAGAATGTTAATAAAATAATGTAAATTTGTATGTAAATTAAGATGCAAAATACCCATAAAATAACGCTTTTTTTTTAAATATATATACCAAAATATACATGAAATATATGAGTTTGTATTAAAATAAATATACAAAATGCACATACAATAATGTAAATTTGTATTGAAATAGATATGCAAAATACATATAAAACAATGTAAATTTGTTTCAAAATATATATACGAATACACATAACATAACGTAGATTTCTATAAAAATATATATACAAAATACACATTAAATGAAGTAAATACGAATAAAAAAATGTATACAAAATACACATAAAATAATAAAAATTCGTATCAAAATAAATAAACAAAATGCCAATAAAAGGATGTGTATTTGTATAAATATAAATATACAAAATACACATAAAATAACGTAAATTTGTAAAAAACTATATACAAAAATACACAAAAGTAATTAGATTTGTATGAAAATAGATATATAAAATACACATAAAATAAGCTAGATTTGAATTGAAATATATATACAAAATACATAAAATAATGTAAATTTGTATCAAAATATTTATACAAATACACATATAATAACGTAAATTTATAAAAAAATATATAAGCAAAATTCTCATTAAATAATGTAAATACGTATAAAAAATATGTACAAAATACACATATAATAATAATTCAAAAAAAAAAAAAAAAAATAAAATAATATAAAAATAATGTAAAAAATAAATAAAAAAATAAATATAAAATAACTTAAATAATTAAAATTTAAAAAAAAAATATAAAAAAAAAAAAAAAAAAAATAAAAAAAAAAATATATATCGCCCAGAGATATATATATATATATATATATATATATATATATATATATATATATATATATATATATATATATATATATATATATATATATTTATATATATATATATATATATATATATATATATAACACATATTAAATAATGTAAATGCGTATAAGAATATGTATACAAAATAAATTAACAAAATACCAATAAAATAGTGTAATTTTTTAATGAAAATATATATAGAAAATACACATAAAATAACGTAAATACAAATACAAATATACACATAAAATAATTTAAAATTGAATGAAATTAATATACATTATAAACATAAAATAAGGTAAATTTGTAGTGAAATATATGTACAAAATACACATAAAATAAGGTAAATTTGTTTCAAAATATATATACGAATACACATAAAGTAACGTAGTTTTCTATATAAATATATATAAAATACACATAAAATTAAGTAAATACGTATAAAAAAATATATACAAAATACACATAAAATAATGTAAACTCGTATCAAAATAAATAAACAAAATACCAATAAAAGAATGTGCATTTGTATAAATATAATTATACAAAAAACACATAAAATAACGTAAATTTATATAAAACTATATACAAAAATACACAAAATTAATTAAATTTGTATGAAATAGATATACAAAATACACGCAAAATACCCATAAAATAAAGCATATTCTTATAAAAATACATATACAAAAATACACATAGAATAATTAAATTTGTATCAAAATGAATATACAAAATGCTCATACAATAAGATAAATTTGTATTGAAAAAATATGCAAAATACACATACAACAAAGTAAATTTGTTTCAATATATATATACGAATAGACATAAAATAACGTAGATCTCTATACAAATATATATACAAAATACACATGAAATGATATAAATATGTGTAAAAATATAAATACAAAATACACATTAAATAATGTAAATTCGTGTCAAAATAAATAAACAAAATATCAATAAAAGAATGTGTATTTGTATGAAAATAGATATAAAAAAATACACATGAAATAACGTAAATTTGTATAAAACTATATACAAAAATACACAAAAATAATTTAAATTTATATGAAAATAAATATGCAAAATACATATGAAATTAGGTAAATTTGTATTGATATACATATACAAAATACACTTAAAATAACGTAATTTTGTATTATATATATATATATATATATATATATATATATATATATATATATATATATATATATATATATATATATATATATATAGATAGATAGATAGATAGATAGAGAGAGAGAGAGAGAGAGAGAGAGAGAGAGAGAGAGAAAATACACATTAAATAATGTAAATATGTATAAAAAAATATGTAAAAACACAAATAGAATTATGTAAAATAGTGTCAAAATAAATACACAGAATATTAATAAAATAATGTAAATTTGTATATAAAAAATACACATAGAATAATGTTAAATCGTATCAAAATAAATAAACAGAATAACAATAAAATAATGTAAATTTGTATGAAAATAAAGATGATAACGCATATTTGTATAAAAATATATATACAAAAATACATAAATATTTAAATTTGTATTAAAATAATATACAAAATGCACATACAATAAAGTAAATTTGTATTGAAGTAGATATGCAAAATACACATCAATAATGTAAATTTGTATCAAAATATATATACGAATATTCATAAAAAAGAATAAATTTCTATGAAAATATACATACAAAATACATATAAAATGATGTAAATAAGTATAAAAATATATTTACCAAATATACCTCAAATAATGTAAATTCGTATCAAAATAAATAAACAAAACTCCGATAAAAGAACGTATATTTGTAGGAAAATAAATATATAAAATACAAATAAAGTTACTAAAATTTATTTAAAAATATATAAAAAAATATATTGCAAAATATATATACGAATACACATAAAATAACGTAGATCTCTATAGAAATATATATATATACAAAATACACATGAAATGATGTAAATACGTATAATATATATATATATATATATATATATATATATATATATATATATATATATATATATATATATATATATATATATATATATATATATATATATATATATATATATATATATATATATATATATATATATATATATATATATATATATATATATATATATATATATATATATATATATATATATATATATATATATATATATATATATATATATATATATATATATATATATATATATATATATATATATATATATATATATATATACATATATATATATATATATATATATATATATATATATATATATATATAAAATACACATTAAATAATGTAAGCTCGTGTATGAAGAGAAAAATACAAAATACATATAAAATAGACTAAATTTGAAAAAAAACTATATACAAAAATAAACAAAAATAAATTAAATTTGTATGAAAATAAATATTCAAAATACACATAAAATTAGGTAAATTTGTATTGAAATACATATACAAAATACACATAAAATAATAATTAAATTTGAATGAAAATATATAAACAAATACACCTAAAATAACGCAAATTTGTTTAAAATATATATATACAAAATACACATTAAACAATGTAAATATGTAAAAAAAAATATATACAAAACACAAACAGAATAATGTAAAATTGTATCAAAATAACGAAACAGAATGTTAATAAAATAATGTAAATTTGTATGTAAATTAAGATGCAAAATACCCATAAAATAACGCTTTTTTTTTAAATATATATACCAAAATATACATAAAATATTTGAATTTGTATTAAAATAAATATACAAAATGCACATACAATAAGGTAAATTTGTATTGAAATAGATATGCAAAATACATATAAAACAATGTAAATTTGTTTCAAAATATATACGAATACACATAAAATAGCGTTGATATCTATGAAAATATATATACAAAATACACATAAAACGAAGTAAATATATATATAAAAAAATCTATACAAAATAAAAATAAAATAATGTAAATTCCTATCAAAATAAATAAACAAAATACTAATAAAAGAAAGTGTATTTGTATAAATACAAATATACAAAATACACATAAAATAACGTAAATTTATATAAAACTATATACAAAAATACACAGAAGTAATTAAATTTGTATGAAAATAGATATACAAAATACACATAAAATAATATATATTTGAATTGATATATATATACAAAATACATATAATAATGTAAATTTGTATCAAAATATTTATACAAATACACATATAATAACGTCAATTTGTATAAAAATATAAAAACAAAATACACATTAAATAATGTAAATACGTGAAAAAAATATGTTCAAAATACACAAATAATCATGTAATTCGTATCAAAATAAATAAACAAAATACCATTATAATAATGTAAATTTGTATGAGAAAACCTATACAAAATACACATAAAATAAGGCAAATTTCAATAAAAATGTATGTACAAAAATGCACATAAAAAAATTAAATTTGCATAAAAATATATATACAAAACACACATTAACAAATGTAAATGCATATCAAAATATGTATACAAAATACCTATGAAATAATCTAAATTCGTATCGAATTAAGTTAACAAAATACCAATAAAATATTGTAATTTTGGATGAAAATATGTATAGAAAATATACATAAAATAACCTAAATATAAATAGAAATATACACATTATATAATTTTAAACTGAATGAAAGAAATATACAAAATAAACATAAAATAAGGTAAATTTGAAATGAAATATATGTAAAAATACACATAAAATAATGTAAATTTGAAGGAAAATATAAATACAAATACACATAAAATAATATAAATTTGTATAAAATTTGTATCAAAATATAAACGAATACACACAATAAAATAAAGTAAATTTTAATGAAAATATATATACAAAATACATATAAAAAAATGTAAATACGTAGAAAAATATATATACAAAATACTCATAAAATAATGTAAATTCGTGTCAAAATAAATAAACAAAGTTCCAATAAAAGAATGTATATTTGTAGTAAAATATATAAACAAAATACAAATAAAATAACTAAAATTTGTATAAAAATATATACAAAAATACACAAAAATAATTTAAATTTGTTAGAAAATAGATATGCAAAACACACATAAAATTAGGAAAATTTGTATTGAAATACATATACAAAACACACATAAAATAATGAAAATTTGTATGAAAATGTATAAACAAATACACATAAAATAACGTAAATTTAGATAAAATATATATACAAAATATATATAAAATTTTTAAAAATGTATAAAAATATATATACAAAATACTCATAGAATACTGTTAAATCGTATCAAAATAAATAAACAGAATATCAATAGAATAATGCAAATTTGTATGAAAAAAAAGATGCAAAATACCCTTATAATAACGCATATTTGTATAAAAATATATATACAAAAATACATATAAAATAATTTAATTTGTATTAAAATAAATATACAAAATGCACACAAAATAAAGTAAATGTGTATTAAAATAGATATGCAAAATACACATCAATAATGTAAATTTGTATCAAAATATATATACGAATAATCATAAAATAGAGTAAATTTTAATGAAAATATACATACAAAATATATATAAAGTGATGTAAATAAGTATAAAAATATATATACCAAATATACCTCAAATAATGTAAATTCGTATCAAAATAAATAAACAAAATTCCGATAAAAGAACGAATATTTGTAGGCAAATAAATATACAAAATACACATAAAGTAACGAAAATTTATATAAAAATATATACAAAAATACACAAAAATAATTTCATTTTGTATGAAAATAGATATACAAAATACAAATATAATTAGTTAAATTTGTATTAAAATACATTTCTTAAAATATATATATATATATATATATATATATATATATATATATATATATATATATATATATATATATATATATATATATATATATATATATATATATATATATATATATATATATATATATATATATATATATATATATATATATAGATATATATATATATATATATATATATATATAGAATAATGTAAAATCGAATCAATATAAATACACAGAATATCAATAAAATAATGTAAATTTGTACGAAAATAAAGAAGCAAAATACCGATAAAATAAAGCATATTTTAATAAAAATACATATACAAAAATACACATAGAATTATTAAATTTGTATTAAAATTAATATACAAAATGCACATACAATAAGATAAATTTGTATTGAAAAAATATGCGAATATACGAGTAATCATTAAATAACGTAGATTTCTATAGAAATATATATACAAAATACACATGAAATGATGTAAATACGTATAAAAATATATATACAAAATACACATTTAATAATGTAAAATCGAGTCAAATTAAATAAACAAAATATCAATAAAAGAATGTGTATTTGTATGAAAATAGATATACAAAATACACATGAAATAAGCTAAATTTGTATAAAACTATATACAAAAAAACACAAAAATAGTTTAAATTTCGATGTAAATAGATATACAAAATACACATAAAGTAACGAAAATTTATAAAAAAAATATATACAAAAATACACAAAAATAATTTCAATTTGTATGAAAATAGATATACAAAATACAAATATATATATATATATATATATATATATATATATATATATATATATATATATATATATATATATATATATATATATATATATATATATATATATATATATATATATATATATATATATATATATATATATATATATATATATATATATATATATATATATATATATATATATATATATATATATATATATATATATATATATATATATATATATATATATATATATATATATATATATATATATATATATATATATATATATATATATATATATATATATATATATATATATATATATATATATATATATATATATATACACACACACACAAAATACACATAGAATAGTGTAAAATCGAATCAATATAAATACACAGAATATCAATAAAATAATGTAAATTTATATGAAAATAAAGATGCAAAATACCGATAAAATAAAGCATATTTTAATAAAAATACACATACCAAAATACACATAGAATAATTAAATTTGTATTAAAATTAATATACAAAATGCACATACAATAAGATAAATTTGTATTGAAAAAATATGCGAATATACGAATAATCATTTAATAACGTAGATTTCTATAGAAATATATATACAAAATACACATGAAATGATGTAAATACGTATAAAAATATATATACAAAATACACATTAAATAATGTAAAAATCGCGTCAAAATAAATAAACCAAATATCAATAAAAGAATGTGTATTTGTATGAAAATAGATATACAAAATACGCATGAAATAACCTAAATTTGTATAAAACTATATACAAAAAAACACAAAAATGTAAATAAATATATAAAATACACATAAAATTAGGTAAATTTGCATTTAAATACATATACAAAATACACTTAAAATAATGTAAATTTGAATGAAAATATATAAACAAATACACGTAAAATAATGTAAATTTGTATAAAATATATATACAAAATACACAGAATAATGTAAATATGCATAAAAAAATAAATACAAAACACAAATAGAATAATGTAAAATAGTATCAAAATAAATACACAGAATATTAATAAAATAAGGTAAATTTGTATGAAAAAATACCCATAAAATAACGCATTTTTTATAAAAATATATATACCAAAACAAACATAAAATATTTGAATTTGGATTGAAATAAATATACAAAATTCACATACAATAAGGTAAATTTGCATTGAATTAGATATAAAAAAAACATATAACACAATGTAAATTTGTTTCAAAATATATATACGAATACACATAAAATAACGTAGATTTCTATAAAAACATATATACAAAATACACATAAAATTAATTAAATACGTATAAAAAAATGTATACAAAATACACATAAAATAATGTAAATTCGTATAAAAATAAATAAACAAAATACCAATAAAAGAATGTGTATTTGTATAAATATAAATATACAAAATACACATAAAATAACGTAAATTTATATAAAACTATATACAAAAATACACAAAAGTAATTAAATTTGTATGAAAATAGATAAACAAAATCCACATAAAATAAGCTAATTTTGAATTGAAATATATATACAAAATACATAAAATAATGTAAATTTGTATCAAAATATTTATACAAATACACTTATAATAACAAATTTGTTTAAAAACATATAAACAAAATACACATTAAATAATGTGAATACGTATAAAAAAATATGTACAAAATACACATATAATCATATAGTTCGTATCAAAATAAATAAACAAAATACCAATAAAATAATGTATATATGTGTGAGAAAACATATACAAACTACACATAAAATAACGCAAATTTCTATAAAAATATATGTACAAAAATGCACAAAAAATAAAGTAAATTTGCTTAATTCGTATATATATTTTGAAACAAATTTACATTGTTTATATTTATTTTGCATATCTATTTTTGTGTATTCTGTATTTTTTTTTATACATATTTACACTATTTAATGATTATTTTGTATATATATTTTATCCAAATTTACGTTATTTTATGTGTATTTGTTTATATATTTTCAAGAAACTTACTTTATTTTATGTGTATTTTGTATATGTATTTCAATACAAATTTTCCTAATTTTATGTGTATTTTGCATATCTATTTTCAAAGAAATTTAATTTATTTTTTGTGTATTTTTGTATATATTTTCATACAAATTTTACTTCTTTTATTTGTATTTTGTATATATATTTTCCTACACATATACATTCTTTTATTGGAAAATTGTTCATTTATTTTGATACGAGTTTACATTATTTTATGTGTATTATGTATATATAATTTTCTACGTATTTAAATTATTTTATGTGTATTTTGTATATACATATTCATAAAAATTTACGTTATTTTATTTTGTGTATTCGTATATATTTTGATACTAATTTTATACAAATTCATGCTATTTTATGTGTATTTGTATATATATTTTCATACAAATTTATATTATTTTATGTGCAGTTTTACATTCATTTCATTATTAATTCACCTTTTTTTATGTTTATTTTGTATATGTATTTCATTAAATTTTAAATAATTTGATGTGTATATTTGTAATTGTATTTAGGTTATTTTATATTTATTTTCTATATATATTTTCATTCAAAATTACATTATTTTATTGGTATTTTCTTAATCTAATTCGATACGAATTTAGATTATTTCATAGGTATTTTGGATACATATTTTTATACTTATTTACATTATCTAATGTGTGTTATGTATATATATTTTTATGCAAATTTATTTTAATGTGCATTTCTGTACATATATTTTTATAGAAATTTATGTTATTTTATGTGTATTTTGTATATGTTTTCTCATACAAATTTACTTTATTTTATTGGTATTTTGTTTATTTATTTTTATACGAATTACATGATTATATGTGTATTTTGTATATATTTTTTTATACGTATTTACATTATTTAATGTGAATTTTGTTTATATATTTTTAAACATATTTACGTTATTATATGTGTATTTGTATAAATATTTTGATACAAATTTGCTTTATTTTATGTATTTTGTATATATATTTCAATTCATATTTAGCTTATTTTGTGTGTATTTTATATATCTATTTCCATACAAATTTAATTACTTCTGTGTATTTTTGTATATAAATTAGTATTATATAAATTTACGTTATTTTATTTGTATTTTTTATATTTATATTTATACAAATACACATTCTTTTATTGGTATTTTGTTTATTTATTTTGATACGAATTTACATTATTTTATGTGTATTTTGTATACATTTTTTTATAGTTATATTTATATTATATATATATATATATATATATATATATATATATATATATATATATATATATATATATATATATATATATATATATATATATATATATATATATATATATATATATATATATATATATATATTTTCATAGAATTCTACGTTATTTTATGTGTATTCGTATATATATTTTGAAACAAATTTACATTGTTTTATATGTATTTTGCATATCTATTTCAATACAAATTTAAATTAATGTATGTGTATTTTGTATATTTATTTTAATACAAATTTAAATTTTCTATGTGTATTTTGGTATATCATTTTTTTTTTAAATGGGTTATTTTATGGGTATTTTTCTTCTTTATTTTCATGCAAATTTACACTATTTTATTAATATTCTGTGTATTTATTTTGATACGGTTTTATATTATTCTATTTGTGTTTTGTATATATTTTTTTATACATATTTACATTGTTTAATTTGTAATTTATATATATATATATATATATATATATATATATATATATATATATATATATATATATATATATATATATATATATATATATATATATATATATATTTTATACAAATTTACGTTATTTTAAGTGTATTTGTTTATGTATTTTCATTCAAATTTACATTATTATATGTGTATTTTGTATACGTATTTCAATACAAATTTACCTAATTTTATGTGTATTTTGTATATTTATTTTCATACAAATTTAAAATATATTTGTGTATTTTTGTATATAGTTTGATATAAATTTAGGTTATTTTATGTGTATTTTGTATATCTATTTTCATACAAACACACATTCTTTTATTGATATTTTGTTTATTTATTTTGACGCGAATTTACATTATTTAATGTGTATTTTGTATATATATTTTTATACGTATTTACATCATTTCATGTGTATTTTGTATATATATTCCTATAGAAATCAACGTTATTTTATGTGTATTCGTATATATATTTTGATACAAATTTACACTGTTTTATGTGTATTTTGCGTATTTTTTCTGTACAAATTGATCTTATTGTATGTGCATTTTGTATATTAATTTTAACACAAATTTTATTATTTTATGTGTATTTTTGTATATGTATTTTTGAAAAAAATATGCTTTATTTTACGGGTATTTTGCATCTATTTTCATACAAATTTAAATTATTTTATTGATATTCTGTGTACTTATTTTGATACGATTTTACATTATTCTATGTGTATTTTGTATATATATTTTATACAAATGTACGTTATTTTAAGTGTATTTGTTTTCATTTCATACAAATTTACATAATTTTATGTGTATTTTGTACATGTATTTAAATACAAATTTAACTAATTATATGTGTATTTTGTATATCTATTTTCATACAAATTGGTATTATTTTTGTGCTTTTTTTATATATTTTTATACAAATTTTCGTTATTTTATGTGTATTTTGTATATTTATTTTCCTACATATATACGTTTTTTATCGGAATTTTGTTTATTTATTTTGATACCAATTTACATTATTTTAGGTGTATTTGATATATATATATTTTTATACTTATTCACATCATTTTATATATATTGTGTATATATATTTTCATAGAAATTTACTCTATTTTAGGTGTATTCGTATATATATTTTGATACAAATTTACATTACTTATGTGTATTTTGCATATCTATTTCTATACAAATTTACTTTATTGTGTATATATATTTTTATACATTATTTACTGTTTATTTTTAATATATATTTTTATACTAATTCATGTTATTTTATGTGTATTTGTATATATATTTTCATACAAATTTATATTATTTTATGTGTATTTTGTACATATATTTCATTACAAATTTACCTTATTTATGTTTATTTTGTATATTTATTTCATTGAATTTTAAATTATTTTATGTGTTTATTTGTATTTAGGTTATTTTATGTGTATTTTCTATATATATAATTTCATCCAAAATTCCATTATTTTTTTGGTATTTTGTTAATTTGATTCGATACGAATTTAGATTATTTCATTGGTATTTTGTATACATATTTTTATAAGCATGTACATTATTTGTTGTGTGTTTTGTATATATATTTTTATGCAAATTTACTTTATTTTATGTGCATTTTTGTACATATATTTTTATAGAAATTTGCGTTATTTTATGTGTATTTTGTATATGTTTTCTCATACAAATTTACATTATTTTATTGGTATTTTGTTTATTTATTTTGATACGAATTACATTTTTATATGTGTATTTTGTACAAATTTCTTATACGTATTTACATTATTTAATGAGTATTTTGTTTATATATTCTTATACAAATCCATTTTATTAAATGTGTATTTTTATAAATATTTTGATACTAATTTACATTATTTTATGTACTTTGTATATATATTTCAATTCAAATTTAGCTTATTATATGTGTATTTTGTATATTCATTTTCATACAAATTTAGTTACTTTTGTGTATTTTTGTGTATAGTTTTATACAAATTTACGTTATTTAATGTGTATTTTGTATTTTTATATTTATACAAATACACATTCTTGTATTGGTATTTTGTTAATTTATTTTGATACGAATTTACATTATTTTATATGTATTTTGTATACATTTTTTTATACGTATTTACCTAATTTTATGTGTATTTTGTATATATATTTTTTATAGAAATCTACCTTATTTTATGTGTATTCGTATATATATTTTGAAAGAAATTTACATTGTTTATATGTATTTTGCATATCTATTTAAATACAGATTTACCTTATTGTATGTGCATTTTGTAAATTTATTTTAATACAAATTCAATTATTTTATGTGTATTTTGGTATGTATATTTTTATAAAAAATGAGTATTTTATGGTTATTTTGCATCTTAATTTTCATACAAATTTACATTATTTTATTAACATTCTGTGTATTCATTTTGATACGATTTTACATTATTCTTTTTGTGTTTTGTATATATTTTTTTATACATGTTTACATTATTTAATGTGTATTTTGTATATATATTTTATAAAATTTTACGTTATTTTAAGTGTATTTGTTCATATATTTTCATTCAAATTTACATTATTTTAATTGTATTTTGTATATGTATTTAAATACAAATTTACCTAATTTTATGTGTATTTTGTTTATTTATTTTTATACAAATTCAAATTATTTTTGTGTATTTTTGTAAATAGTTTTATACAAATTTATATTATTTAATGTGTATTTTGTATATCTATTTTCATATAAATACACATTCTATTATTGATATTTTGATTATTTATTTTGACGCAATTTACATTATTTAATTGTGTATATGTATTTTTATAAAAATATGCTTTATTTCATGGGTATTTTGCATCTTTATTTTCATACAAATTTACATTATTTTATTGATATTCTGCTCATTCATTTTGATACGAATTGACTTTATTCTATGTGTATTTGTATATTATTTTCATACAAATTTACATTATTTTATGTGTACTTGTTTATATATTTTGACACAAATTTACAATATTTTATGGTTATTTTGTATATATATTTCAAAAGAAATTTACCTAGTTTTATGTGTACTTTGTATATCTATTTTCATTTAAATTCAAATTATTTCTTGGTATTTTTGTTTATATTTTAAAACAAATTTGTTATGTTATGTGTATTTTGTAAATTTATTTCATTCAAATATATATTACTTTATTGGTATTTTGTTGATTTATTTTGATACGAATTTACATTATTTTATATGTACTTTGTATATATAATTTTATACGCATTTACATTATGTAATGTTGTATTATATTTATTTTGCATATCTATTTCAATACAAATTTACCTTAATGTATGTGCATTTTGTATATTTATTTTTATACAAATTCAAATATTTTATGTGTATTTTGGTATATATATTTTTAAAAAATGGGTATTTTGCATCTTAATTTACATACAAATTTATATTATTTTATTAAGATTCTGTGTATTTATTTTGATACGATTTTACATTATTCTATTTGTGTTTTGTATATATTTTTTTATATACATATTTACATATATATATATATATATATATATATATATATATATATATATATATATATATATATATATATATATATATATATATATATATATATATATATATATATATATATATATATATATATATATATATATATATATATATATATATATATATATATATATATATATATATATATATATTACTATAGAAATCTACGTTATTTTATGTGTATTCGTATATATATTTTGAAACAAATTTACACTGTTTTATGTGTATTTTGCATATTTTTTCAATATAAATTTACGTTATTGTATATGCATTTTTTATGTTAATTTTAATACAAATTTAGTTATTTTATGAGTATTTTGCATCTTTATTTTCATACAAATTTACATTATTTTATTGATATTCAGTGTATTTATTTTAATTCGATTTTATATTATTTTATATGTATTTTGTATATATATTTTATACAAATATACGTTACTTTATGTGTATTTGTTTTCATTTCATACAAATTTTTATTATTTTATGTGTATTTTGTTCATGTATTTAAATGTGTATTTTGTATATTTATTTTCCAACATATATACGTTCTTTTATCGGAATTTTCTTTATTTATTTTGATACGAATTTACATTATTTGAGGTATATTTGGTATATATATTTTTATACTAATTTACATCATTTTATATGTATTTGTATGTATATTTTCATATAAATTTACTCTATTTTATGAGTGTTCGTATATATATTTTGATACAAATTTACTTTATTAATTTGTATTTTGTTTATCTATTTCAATACAAATTTACTTCATTGTATGTGCATTTTGTATATTTATTTTAATAAAAAATTAATTATTTTTATATGTATTTTTGTATATATATTTTTATACAAATATGCGTTATTATATGGGTATTTTGCATCTTTATTCTCATACAAATTTACATTATATTATTGATATTCTGTTTATTTATTTTGATACGATTTTACTTTATTCTATGTGTATTTTGTATATATATTTTTATACATATTTAAATTATTTAATGTATATTTTGTATATATATTTTATTCAAATTTACGTTATTTTATGTGTATTTGTTTATATATTTTCATACAAATTTACACTATTTTATGTGGGTTTTGTATATGTATTTAATACAAATTTGCCTAATTTTATGTGTATTTTCCATATCTATTTTCAAACAAATTTAAATTATTTTTGTGTTTTTTTGTATATATTTTTTTACAAATTTTAGTTATTTCATTGGTATTTTGTATATATATTGTCCTACAGATATACATTCTTTTATTGGAATTTTGTTTATTTATTTTGATACGAATTTACATTATTTTATGTGGTTTTTGTATATATATTTTTCTACGTATTTATATTATTTTATGTGTATTTTGTATATATATTCTCATAAAAATTTACCTTATTTTATTGTGTGTATTCGTATATAATTTGTTACAAATTTTAAACAAATTCATGTTATTTTATGTGTATTTGTATATATATTTTCATACAAATTTACATTATTTGATGTGGATTTTTACATATATTTCATTAGAAATTTACCTTATTTTATGTTTATTTTGAATATTTATTTAATTCAATTTTAAATTATTTAATGTGTATATTTGTATTTGTATTTAGGTTATTTTATGTGTATTTTCTATATATATTTACATCCAAAATTACATTATTTTATTGGTATTTTGTTAATTGAATTCGGTACGAATTTAGATTATTTCATAGGTATTTTGTATACATATTTTTATACGCATTTACATTATTTATTGTGTGTTTTGTATATTTATTTTTATTCAAATTTAATTTAATTTATGTTCATTTTTGTACATCTTTTTTTTTTTTTTAAACTTGCGTTATTTTATGTGTATTTTGTATATGTTTTCTCATATAAATTTACATTATTTTATTGGTATTTTGTTTATTTATTTTGATACGAATTACATAATTATTTTTATATTTTGTACATATTTTTTTATACGTATTTACATTATTTAATGTGTATTTTGTTAATATATTTCTATACAAATTTACGTTATTATATGTGTATTTGTATAATTATTTTGATACATATATACATTATTTTATGTATGTTGTATATATATTTCAACTCAAATTTAGCTTATTTTATGTGTATTTTGTATATCTATTTTCATACAAATTTAATTACTTCTGTGGATTTTTGTATATAGTTTTATATAAATTTACTTTTTTTATGTATATTTTGTATACATTTTTTATACGTATTTACTTCATTTTATGTGTATTTTATATACATATTTTTATAGAAATCTACGTTATTTTATGAAATATACATAAAATAACCTAAATTTGAATAAAACTATATACAAAAATACACAAAAATAATTAAAATTTCTATGAAAATAAATATACAAAATACACATAAAATTAGGAAAATTTGTTTTGAAATACATAAACAAAATACACATAAAATATTAAATAAATTTGAATGAAAATATATAAACAAATACACTTAAAATAACGTAAATTTGTATAAAATAAATATACAAAATACACATTAAAAATGTAAATATGTATCAAAAAATATATTTACAAAACACAAATAGAATAATGTAAAATCGTATCAAAATAAATACACAGAATATCAATAAAATAATGTAAATTTGTATGAAAATTAAGATGCAAAATACCCATAAAATAACGCATTTTTTATAAAAATATATATACCAAAATACACATAAAATATTTAAATTTGTATTAAAATAAATATACAAAATGCAAATACAAAAAGGTAAATTTGTATTGAAATAGATATGCAAAATACATATATAACAATGTAAATTTGTTTCAAAATATATATAGGAATACACATAAAATAAGGTAGATTTCTATAAAATATATATACAAAATACACACAAAATGAAGTAAATAAGTATAAAAAATGTATACAAAAAACACATAAAATAATGTAAATTCGTATCAAAATAAATAAACAAAATACCAATAAAAGAATGTGTATTTGTATAAATATAGACATACAAAATACACATAAAATAACGTAAATTTGTATAAACTATATACAAAAATACACAAAAGTAATTAAATTTGTATGAAAATAGATTTACAAAATACACATAAAATAAGCTAAATTTGAATCGAAAAATATATACAAAATACATCAAATTCAAATTTGTATCAAAATTTTTATACAAATACACATATAGTAACGTAATTTTTTATGAAAATATATATACAAAATACACATAAAATAATGTAAATACGTAGAAAAATATATAAACAAAATACCATTAAAAAAATATGCATTTGTAGAAATGTAAATATACAAAATATACATAAAATAACGTATATTTATATATAATTATATAAAAAAATACACAGAAGTATTTAAATTTTATGAAAATAGATATACAAAATACACACAAAATAAGCTAAATTTGAATTGAAATATATATACAAAATACATAAAATAAAGTAAATTTGTATCAAAATATTTATACAAATACACATATAATAACGTAAATTTGCATAAAAATATATAAACAAAATACACATTAAATAATGTAAATATGAATAAAAAAAATATGTACAAAATACACATATAATCATATAACTCGTATCAAAATAAATAAACAAAATAGCAATAAAATAATGTAAATTTGTATGAGAAAACATATATAAGTACACATAAAATATGTATACAAAATACCTATGAAGAAATCTAAATTCGTATCGAGTTAAATTAAGAAAATACCAATAAAATAATGTAATTTGGAATGAAAATATATATAGAAAATACACATAAAATTACCTAAATACAAATAGATATATACACATAAAATAATTTAAGATTGAATGAAATAAATATACAAAATAATCATAAAATAAAGTAAATTTGTAATGAAAAATATGTAAAAATACACATAAAATAATATAAATTTGTATGAAAATATATATACAAATGTACATAAAATAGCATGAATTTGAATAAAATTTGTATCAAAATAAATACGAATACACACTACAAAATAATGTAATTTTTTATTAAAATATATATATATATATATATATATATATATATATATATATATATATATATATATATATATATATATATATATATATATATATATATATATATATATATATATATATATATATATATATATATATATATATATATATATATATATATATATATATATATATATATATATATATATATATATATATATATATATATATATATATATATATATATATATATTTAAAATACACATAAAATAATGTAATCTCGTATCAAAATAAATAAACAAAATTCCAATAAAAGAATGTATATTTGTAGGAAAATATATATACACAATACAAATAAAATAAATAAAATTTGTATAAAAATAAATACAAAAATACAAAAAATTATTTAAATTTGTTTGAAAATAGATATGCAAAATACACAAAAAGTTAGGCAAATTTGCATAGAAATACACATACAAAATACACATAAAGTAATGTAAATTTGTATGATAATATATAAACAAATACACATAAAATAACGTAAATTTGGAAAAAATATATATACAAAATATACATTAAATAATGTAAATATGTATAAAAATATTTATACAAAATACGCATAGAATAATGTTAAATCGTATCAAAATAAATAAACAGAATATTAATAAAATAATGTAAGCTACAAATTTACGTTATTTAATGTGTATTTTTTTTTTTTATTTATACAAATATACATTCTTCTATTGGTGTTTTGTTTATTTTTTTTGATACGAATTTACATTATTTCATGTGTATTTTGTATACATTTTTTTTATACGTATTTACTTAATTTTATGTGTATTTTGTATATATATTTTTATAGAAATCTACCTTATTTTATGTGTATTCGTATATATATTTTGAAACAAATTTACATTGTTTATATGTATTCTGCATATCTATTTAAATACAGATTTACCTTATTGTATGTGCTTTTTGTAAATTTATTTTAATACAAATTCAATTATTTTATGTGTATTTTGGTATGTATATTTTTGTAAAAATGCGTAGTTTATGGGTATTTTGCATCTTAATTTTCATACAAATTTACATTATTTTATTAACATTCTGTGTATTCATTTTGATACGATTTTACATTATTCTATTTGTGTTTTGTATATATTTTTTTATATATATTTACATTATTTAATGTGTATTTTGAATATATATTTTATACAATTTTACGTTATTTTAAGTGTATTTGTTTATATATTTTCATTCAAATTTACATTATTTTAAGTGTATTTTGTGTATGTATTTAAATACAAATTTACCTAATTTTATGTGTATTTTGTATATTTATTTTCATACAAATTTAAATTATTTTTGTGTATTTTTGTATATAGTTTTATACAAATTTATGTTATTTCATGTGTATTTTGTATATCTATTTTCATATAAATACACATTCTTTTATTGATATTTTGTTTATTTATTTTGACGCGAATTTACATTATTTAATTGTGTATATGTATTTTTATAAAAATATGCTTTATTTCATGGGTATTTTGCATCTTTATTTTCATACAAATTTACATTATTTTATTGATATTCTGTTCATTCATCTTGATACGAATTGACTTTATTCTATGTGTATTTTGTATATTATTTTCATATAAATTTTTATTATTTTATGTGTATTTGTTTATATATTTTGACACAATTTTCAATATTTTATGGGTATTTTGTATATATATTTCAAAAGAAATTTACCTAGTTATACGCGTATCTTGTATATCTATTTTCATACAAATTCAAATTATTTCTATGTATTTTTGTATATATTTTAATACAAATTTTAGTTATGTTATGTGTATTTTGTAAATTTCTTTTTATTCAAATATATATTATTTTATTGGTATTTTGTTGATTTATTTTGATACGAATTTACATTATTTTATATGTACTTTGTATATATATTTTTATACGCATTTACATTATTTAATATTTATTTCTAATATATATTTTTATAGAAATTCATGGTATTTTATGTGTATTTGTATATATATTTTCATATAAATTTACATTATTTGATGTGTATTTTGTACATATATTTCATTACAAATTTACCTTATTATATGTTTATTTTGTATATTTATTTCCTTTAATATTAAGTTATTTTATGTGTATATTTGTATTTGTATTTAGGTTATTTTATGTGTATTTTCTATATATATTTCCATCGAAAAATTACATTATTTTATTGGTAGTTTGTTAATTTAATTCGATAAGAATTTAGATTATTTCATAAGTATTTTGTATACATATTTTTTTACGCATTTACATTATTTAATGTGTGTTTTGTATATATAATTTTATGCAAATTTAGTTTATTTTATGTGCATTTTTGTACATATATTTTTATAGAAATTTCCGTTCTTTTATGTGTATTTTGTATATGTTTTCTCATACAAATTTACATTATTTTATTGGTATTTTGTTTATTTATTTTGATACGAATTACATTATTATATGTGTATTTTGTACATATCTTTTATACGTATTTACATTATTTAATGTGTATTTTGTTTATATATTTTTATACAAATTTACGTTATTATATGTGTATTTGTATAAATAGTTTGATACAAATTTACATTATTTTATGTATTTTGTATATATATTTCAATTCAAATTTACCATATTTCAAGTGAGTTTTTGTATATCTATTTTCATACAAATTTAATTACTTTTGTGTATTTTGTATAAAGTTTTATACAAATTTTCGTTATTTTATGTGTATTTTGTATACAAGATTCACATAAAATAATGTAAATTTGAAAGAAAATATATAAACAAATACACATATAATAACGTAAATTTGTATGAAATATATATACAAAATACACATTAAATAATGTAAATATGTATAAAAAAATATAAACAAAACACAAATAGAATAATGTAAAATCGTATCAAAATATGTACACAGAATATTAATAAAATAATGTAGATTTGTATGAAAATTAAGATGCAAAATACCTATAAAATAACGCATTTTTTATAAAATTATAGTTACCAAAATACACATAAAATATTTGAATTTGTATTAAAATAAATATACAAAATGCACATACAATATGGTAAATTTGTATTGAAATAGATATGCAAAATACATATAAAATAATGTAAATTTGTTTCAAAATATATACACGAATACACATAAAATAACGTAGATTTATATAAAAATACATATACAAATAACACATAAAATTAAGTAAATACGTATAATAAATATATACAAAATACAAATAAAATAATGTAAATTCGTATAAATATAAATAAACATTATACCAATAAAAGAATGTTTATTTGTATAAATATAAATATACAAAATGCACATAAAATAAAGTAAATTTATATAAAACTATATACATAACGCAAATTTCTATAAAAATATATGTACAAAAATGAACATAAAATAAATTTGCATAAAAATATATATACAAAACACACATTAGATAATCTTTGTTTCCTTTTTTATATTACTTTATTGATATTCTGTACATTTATATTGATACAATTTTACATTATTCTAGGTGTATTTTGTATATATTTTCCTTACATATTTACATTATTTTATGTGTATTTTGTATATTTATTTTCATAAAAAAGTACGTTATTTTATTGTGTATTCGTATATATTTTGATACAAATTTTATACAAATTCATGTTATTTTATGTGTATTTCTATATATATTTTCATTCAAATTTATATTATTTTATGTGTATTTTTACATATATTTCATTACAAATTTACCTCTTTTTATGTTTATTTTTTATATTTCTTTCTTTTAATTTTAAATTATTTTATGTGTATATTTGTATTTGTATTTAGGTTATTTTATGTGTATTTTCTATATATATTTTCATCCAAAATTACATTATTTTATTGGTATTTTCTTAATTTAATTCGATACAAGTTTAGATTATTTCATAGGTATTTTGTATACATATTTTTTTACTCATTTACATTATCTAATGTGTGTTTTGTATATATATTTTTATGCAAATTTACTTTATTTTATGTGCATTTTTGAACATATATTTTTATAGAAATTTGCGTTATTTTATGTGTATTTTGTATATGTTTTCTCACACAAATTTAAATTATTTTATTGGTATTTTGTTTATTTATTTTGATACGAATTACATGATTATATGTGTATTTTGTACATATTTTTTTATACGTAGTTACATTTTTTAATGTGTATTTTGTTTATATATATTTTTTTTTAAATTTACGTTATTATATGTGTATTTGTATTAATATTTTGATACAAATTTACATTATTTTCAGTATTTTGTATATATATTTCAATTCAAATTTAGCTTACATTTTTATAAAATATATATACAAAATACACATAGAATAATGTAAAATTGTATCAAAATAAATACACAGAATGTCAATAAAATAATGTAAATTTGTATGAAAATAAAGATGCTAAATTCCCATAAAATAAAGCATATTTTTATAAAAATATGCTTTACAAAAATACACGAAGAATAATTAAATTTGTTTCAAAATTAATATACAAAATGAACAAATAATATGGTAAATTTGTATTGAAATAGATATGCAAAACACACATAAAAGAAGGTAAATTTATTTCAAAATATATATACGAATACACATAAAAAAACGTAATTTTCTATAAAAATATATAAAAAAAAATACATACAAAAATACACAAAAATAATTTAAACTTGTATGAAAATAGATATACAAAATACACATAAAATTAGGTAAATATGTGTTGAAATACGTATACAAAATACACATAAAATAATGTAAATTTGAATGAAAATACATAAACAAATACACTTAAAATAACGTAAATTTGTATAAAATATATATACAAAATACAAACTAAATAATGTAAATATGTATAGAAAAATATATAGAAAACACAAATAGAATATTGTAAAATCGTATCAAAATAAATACTCAGAATATTAATAAAATAATGTAAATTTGTATGAAAATAAAGAAGAAAAATACCCATAAAATAACGCATTTTCTTATAAAAATATATATACCAAAATACACATAAAAAATTAAAATTTGTATTAACCCTTTGGCTGCGGTACTCGACTATAGTCGCCGGGAGTGATTGCGCCAGGTTGCGAAAGTCGACTATAGTCACCATCGGTATAAAAATGTTTACCATTTAGATTATTGATCCGTTTTCATCTAAAAGTACACACAGAAAGCCACAGGTCGATAGCTACAACTGTCTGCCGACGGCATAGGGAACAGTAAACAAACAATGCTACAGCTGATCGGCGCCCACGTGTGTGATGAAGTTCTTCTATCACAACTTCCTTGTATTTCTGCTCATAACAGAGGTAAGT
Organism: Eriocheir sinensis; assembly: GCF_024679095.1. Taxonomy (NCBI): domain Eukaryota; kingdom Metazoa; phylum Arthropoda; class Malacostraca; order Decapoda; family Varunidae; genus Eriocheir; species Eriocheir sinensis. The sequence continues at coordinate 17,470,081 of NC_066515.1, read as the reverse complement.
TTTATCAATTATATTATTGCATTTGTGTCATAAACAATGCCTGATTGTTATATAAGCATATATGATGTAAACAAACGAAGATGTATTAGTGTGACCTTGAATAAAGACGTAAGGTTTTTAACTGGGCATTTAACTCTATGAAAAGGGCCATTTTACTAAAACAATATGTGCGCACACACAGATACTTATGTATAATGCATGTATACATGTCTCATTCTCTTTTTCACTCTCCTTCTCTCTCATTTTACAAAACCTAGGCTAGACAAGTCTCTTTTATATTGTAAGTCTCTTTTATATTATTTATGTCCTAGGCTAGACTGGGCTGATTATAATTGTTGTCTCTTTCTTGTATGCATGTTCCTTGGGCTAGACTAGGATGGTGATAACTATTGTCTCTTGCATATATGTACGATGTCCTTTTTGATTACACATATACATATATTTGTTTTCAAGATTACCATGGAGTAAGCAAGAAAGATGACTAAATTTCTGAAGACAGATGAAAAAATTCAAAGAACACTTGAAGAACTAAGAGCATCAGACAGTGAAAATGAAGATGAAATGTCTGAGGAAAAAACTGATGACTGGCTGCATGAGGCTGAGGATGACTTCAATGATAATAGTGTGGAGTTAGAAGAGGAGGATACTGTTGCTCCCTCCACCAAGATTCCTTCAAGTAAGGAGCATGTAAGCATGATTTGGCATAAAGTGTTACTTCAGAGAGCCCCACTGAATTACAGAACATGATATATTTCACAGATAATCATGGAAGGGAAGGCATTGAAAATCTCTCACCCTATCAGTGTTTATAAAACTGTTTCCTGAATAAATTTTTGAGCTATATTTTTCTATATTTGGTACATTGTTGCAATTTATATGTCTGATGAATTGAATTTTATAGGATATAATTTCAGAATATTTTTTTCATATAATAAATGCTATGTGGTAAGAAATTTGTTTGATTTTCCGTCTTTCCTCCAAGGAAATTTTACATAAATGGTGCCAACTTTATATCAATAAAAAAAGGTTTTGCACTGAGTAAAGTGTCACAATATGGCAGCAACACCAATTTACAAGCCTTTTCTTTAGTCTAAGTCCCCAAACAATGAAGTGAATGAAGTATTTTACATTTTAGCATGATATATTTTATCATTTTTTTTGCCAGTTTTGTAACAATTTTGGACTTTTTTCAAAACTTTACACATTTTCTAAGAAAAATAAATGTCATTTATGAAAAAGGTAAGGTCTTTTCTCGATGTAAAAATCATATAAAGCCAATTGGTTCATTTTCTTTTTTTGAGGGTATATGACGCAACCTTGAAAAAAACCAAAAATGCCCTACCGCAGCCAAAGGGTTTTAAAATAATTATACAAAATACACATACACTAATTTAAACTTGTATTGAAATAGACATGCAAAATACATATAAAACAATGTAAATTTGTTTCAAAATATATATTCGAATACACATAAAATAATGTAGATTTCTATGAAAATATATATACAAAATACACATAAAATGAGGTAAATACGTCTAAAAAAAATGTATACAAAATACACATAAAATAATGTAAATTCGTATCAAAATAAATAAACAAAATACCAATAAAAGAATGTGTATTTGTATAAATATAAATATAAAAAATACGCATATAAAAACGTAAATTTTTATAATACTATTTACAGCAATACACAGAAATAATTAAATTTGTATGGAAATAGATATATAAAATACACAAAAATAAGCTAAATTTGAATTGAAATATATATACAAAATACATAAAATAAAGCAAATTTGTATAAAAATATTTATACAAATACACATATAATAAGGTAAATTTGTATAAAAATATATAAACAAAATACACATTAAATCATGTTAATACGTATAAAAAAATATATACAAAATATACATATAATCATGTAATTCATATGAAAATAAATAAACAAAATACCAATAAAATAATGTAAATTTGTATGAGAAAACATATACAAAATACACATAAAATAACGTAAATTTCTATAAAAATATATGTACAGAAATGCACATCAAATAAATTTGCATAAAAATATATATACAAAACACACATCAGATAATATAAATAAGTACTAAAATATTTATACAAAATACCTATGAAATAATCTAAATTCGTATCGAATTAAATTAAGAAAATACCAATAAAATATTGTAGTTTTGAATGAAAATATATATAGAAAATAAATATAAAATAACCTAAATACAATTACAAATATACACATAAAATAATTTAAAATTTAATGAAATAAATATACAAAATAAACATAAAGAAAGGTAAATTAATAATGAAATAAATGTAAAAATACACATAAAATAATATAAATTTGTATGAAAATATATATACAAATAAACATCAAATAACATGAATTTGTGCAAAATTTGTATCAAAATATATACGAATACACATAATAAAATAACGAATTTTTTTATTAATATGTATATACAAAATACACATAAAATAATTTAAATACGTAGAAAATTATATATACAAAATACACATAAAATAATGTAAATTCGTATCAAAATAAATGAACAAAATTCCAATAAAAGAATGTATATATGTAGGAAAATATATATACAAAATACATATAAAAGAACTAAAATTTGTATAAAAAATATATACAAAAATACACAAAAATAAATTAAATTTGTTTGAAAATAGATATGCAAAATACACATAAAATTAGGAAAATTTGTATTGAAATACATATACAAAATACTCTTAAATAAAGTAGATTTGTTTGAAAATATATAAACAAATACACATAAAATAACGTAAATTTAAATAAAATATATAAACAAAATAAACATTAAATAATGTAAATATGTATAACAAAAATAAATACAGAATACACAAAAATAAATATGCAAAATACATATAAACAATATAAATTTGTTTCAAAATATATTTACGAATACACATGAAATAAGGTAGATTTCTATAAAAATATATATACAAAATACACATAAAATTAAATAAATACGTATAAAAAAATGTATACAAAATATACATAAAATAATGTAAACTCGTATCAAAATAAATAAACAAAATACCAATAAAAGAATGTGTATTTGTATAAATATAAATATACAAAATACACATTATATAATGTAAATTTGTTTAAAACTATACAAAATACACATGAAATGATGTAAATACGTATAAAAATATATTTACAAAATACACATTAAATAATGTAAATTCGCGTCAAAATAAATAAACAAAATATCAATAAAAGAATCTGTATTTTTATCAAAATAGATATACAAAATACGCATAAAATAACCTAAATTTGTATCAAACTATATACAAAAATACACAAAAATATTTTAAATTTGTACGAAAATAAATATACAAAATACACATAAAATTAGGTAAATTTGTAGTGAAATACATATACAAAATACAAATAAAATAATGTAAATTTGAATGAAAATACATAAAAAAATACACTTAAAATAACGTAAATTTGTATAAAAAAATATGTACAAAATACAAATAGAATAATGTAAAATCGTATTAAAATAAATACACAGAATATTAATAATATAATGTAAATTTGTATGAAAATAAAGAAGCAAAATACATATAAAATAACGCTTTTTTTTTTAAATATATATACCAAAATACACATAAAAAAATTAAATTTGTATTAAAATAATTATACAAAAAACACATACAATAAGGTAAATTTGTATTGAAATAGATCTGCAAAATACATATAAAACAATGTAAATTTGTTTCAAAATATATATACGAATACACATAAAATAACGTAGATTTGTATAAAAATATATATACAAAATACACATAAAATTAAGTAAATACGAATAAAAAAATGTATACAAAATACACATAAAATAATGTAAATTCGTATCAAAATAAATAAAGAAAATACCAATAAAAGAATGTGTTTTTGTATAAATATAAATATACAAAATACACATAAAATAACGTAAATATATATAAAACTATTTACAAAAATACACAGATGTAATTAAATTCGTATGAAAGTAGATATACAAAATACACACAAAATAAGCTAAATTTGAATTGAAATATATATACAAAATACATGAAATAAAGTAAATTTGTATCAAAATATTTATACAAATACACATATAATAAGGTAAATTTGTATGAAAATATATAAACAAAATACACATTAAATGATGTAAATATGTGTAAAAAAATTTGTACAAAATACACATATAATCATGTAGTTCGTATCAAAATAAATAAACAAAATACCAATAAAATAATATAAATTTGTATGAGTAAACGTGTATGTTGCATATTTTTTCAATACAAATTTACCTTATTATATACGCATTTTGTATATTAATTTTAATACAAATTTAATTATTCGATGTGTATTTTTGTATCAGTATTTTTATAAACATATGCTTTATTTTATGGGTATTTTGTATCTTAATTTTCATACAAATTTACATTATTTTATTGATATTCTGCTCATTCATTTTGATACGAATTGACATTATTCTATGTGTATTTTGTTTATATTTTTCAAACAAATTTACATTATTTTATATTTATATATTTTGACACAAATTTACAATATTTTATGGCTATTTTGTATATACATTTCAAAAGAAATTTACCTAGTTTTATGTGTATTTTGTATACTATTTTCATACAAACTCAAATTATTTCTATGTATTTTTGTATATATTTTAATACAAATTTTAGTTATGTTATTTGTATTTTGTAAATTTATTTTCATTCAAATATATATTATTTTATTGGTGTTTTGTTGATTTATATTGATACGAATTTACATTATTTTATATGTACTTTGTATATATATTTTTATACGCATTTACATTATTTATTATTTATTTTGAATATATATTTTTATGCAAATTCATGGTATTTTATGTGTATTTGTATATATATTTTCATATAAATTTACATTATTTTATGTGTATTTTGTACATATATTTTATTACAAATCAACCTTATTTTATGTTAATTTTGTATGTGTATTTTGTATGTTTATATTTATCCAAATACACATTCTTGTATTGGTATTTTGTTTATTTATTTTAAATCGAATTTAAATTATTTTATGTGTATTTTGTATACTTTTTTATACGTATTTACTTAATTTTATGTGTATTTTGTATATATATTTTATAGAAATCTAAGTTATTTTATTTTTATTATTATATATATTTTTAAAAAAATTTAAATTGTTTTATATGTATTTTTGCATATCTCTTTAAATAAAAATTTACCTTATTGTATGTGCATTTTGAATATTTATTTCAATACAAATTTAAATATTTTATGTGTATTTTGGTATATATGTTTTTATAAGAAATGCGCTATTTTATGGGAATTTTGCATCTTTATTTTCATACAAATTTACATTATTTTATTAATATTCGGTGTATTTATTTTGATACGATTTTACATTATTGTATTTGTTTTTTGTATATACTTTTTTATACATATTTACATTATTTAATGTGTATCTTGCATATATATTTTATACAAATGTATTATCTATTATCTATTTTCATACAAATACACATTCTTTTCATGATATTTTGTTTATTTATTTTGACACGAATTTACATTATTTAATATGTATTTTGTATATATATTTTTATACGTATTTGCATAATTTCATATGTATTTTGTATATATATTTCTATAGAAATCTACTTTATTTTATGTGTATTCGTATATATATTTTGAAACAAATTTACATTGTTTTATATGTATTTTTGAATATCTCTTTCAATACAAATTTACCTTACTGTATATGCATTTTGTATATTTATTTCAATACAAATTTAAATATTTTATGTGTATTTTGGTATATATATTTTTATAAAAAATGCGATATTTTTGGGGAATTTTGCATCTTTATTTTCATACAAATTTACATTATTTTATTGATATTCTGATTTTACATTATTCTATTTGTTTTTTGTATATATTTTTTTATACACATTTACATTATTTAATGTTTATCTTGCATATATATTTTATACAAATTTACGTTATTTTAAGTGTATTTGTTTATATATTTTCATTCAAATTTACATTATTTGATGTGTATTTTGTATATGTATTTCAATACAAATTTACCTAATTTTACGTGTATTTTGTATATTTCTTTTCATACAAATTTAGATTATTTTTGTGTATTTTTGAATATAGTTTTATACAAATTTAGGTTATTTTATATACTCATTTACATTATTTAATGTGTGTTTTGTATATATATTTTTATGCAAATTTACTTTATCTTATGTGCATTTTTGTACAGATATTTTTATAGAAATTTGAGTTATTTGTTTATGTTTTCTCATACAAATTTACATTATCTTATTGCTGTTTTGTTTATTTATTTTGATACGAATTACATGATTATATGTGTATTTTGTACATATTTTTTATATGTATTTACATTACTTAATGTGTATTTTGTTTTTATATTTTTAAACAAATCTACGTTATTATATGTATTTTTATAAATATTTTGATGCTAATTTACATTATTTTATGTATTTTGTATATACATTTCAATTCAAATTTAGCTTATTTTAGCTGTATTTTATATATCTATTTTCATACAAATTTAATTACTTTTCTGTATTTTTGTATATAGTTTTATACAAATTTACGATATTTTATGTGTATTTTGTATATTTATATTTATACAAATACACATTCTTTTAATGGTATTTTGTTTATTTATATTGATACGATTTTACATTATTTTATTTGTTTTTTGTATTCATTTTTTTATACGTATTTACTTCATTTTATGTGTATTTTGTATATATATTTGATATAAATTTACGTTATTTTAAGTGAATATGTTTATATATTTTCATACAAATTTCCATTATTTTATGTGTATTTTGTATATGTATTTCAATACAAATATTCCTAAATTTATGTGTATTTTGTATATTTATTTTCATACAAATTTAAATTATTTTATGTGTATTTTTGTATATAGTTTTATACAAATTTAGGTTATTTTATGCGTATTTTGTATAACTATTTTCATAAAAATACACATTCTTTTATTGATATTTTGTTTATTTATTTTGACGCGAATTTACATTATTTAATGTGTATTTTGTATTATATTTTTATACGTATTTACATCATTTCATGTGTATTTTGTATATATATTTCTATAGAAATCTACGTTATTTTATGTGTATTCGTATATAGATTTTTAAACAAATTTCAATACAATTCTACCTTACTGTATATGCATTTTGTATATTAATTTTAATACAAATTTAATTATTCTATGTGTATTTTTGTATATGTATTTTTATAAAAAAATATGCTTTATTTTATGGGTATTTTGCATCTTTTTTTTTCATACAAATTTACATTATTTTATTGATATTCTGCTTATTCATTTTGATACGATTTGACATTATTCTATGTGTATTTTGTATATATTTTTCATACAGATTTACGTTATCTTATGTGTATTTGTAGTTTACAATATTTTATGGGTATTTTGTATATATATTTCAAAAGATATTTACCTAGTTTTCTATGTATTTTGTATATATATTTTCATACAAATTCAAAAAAAATTTATGTATTTTTGTATATATTTCAATACAAATTTTAGTTATGTTATTTGTATTTTATAAATTTATTTTCATTCAAATATATATATATTTTTTTTTGTTGTTGATTTATATTGATACGAGTTTACATTATTTTATATATACTTTGTATATATATTTTTATACGCATTTACATTATTTAATATTTATTTTGAATATTTATTTTTATACGAATTCATGGTATTTTATGTGTATTTTTATATATATTTTCATATAAATTTACATTATTTTATGTGTATTTTGTACATATATATCATTACAAATTTATCTTATTTTATGTTTATTTTGTATGTGTATTTTGTACATTTATATTTATACAAATACATTCTTTGATTAGGGTTTGTTTATTTATTTTGATTCGAATTTACATTATTTTATGTATATTTTGTTTATATTTTTTTATACGCATTTACTTAATTTTATGTGTATTTTGTATATATATTTTTATAGAAATCTATTTTATTTTATGTGTATTCGTATATATATTTTGAACAAATTTACATTGTTTTATATGTATTTTGCATATCTATTTCAATACAAATTTACCTTATTGTATGTGCATTTTGTATATTTATTTTAATACAAAGTCAAATATTTTATGTGTATTTTGTTATATATATTTTTTTTTAAAAATGCGTTATTTTATTGGTATTTTTCATCTTAATTTTCATACAAATTTACATAATTTTATTAATATTCTGTGTATTTATTTTTAAACGATTCTACATTATTCTATTTGTGTTTTGTATATATTTTTTATACATATTTAATTTATTTAATGTATATTATGTATATATATTTTATACAAATTTACATCATTTTATGTGTATTTGTTTATATATTTTCATTCAAATTTACATTATCTTAAGTGTATTTTGTATATGTATTTAAATACAAATTTACCTAATTTTATGTATATTTTGTATATTTATTTTCATACAAATTTAAGTTATCTTTGTGTATTTATGTATATAGATTTATTCAAATTTAGGTTATGTTATATGTATTTTGTATGTCTATTTTCATACAAATACACATTCTTTTATTGATATTTTGTTTATTTATTTTGAAGCGAATTTACATTATTTAATGTGTATTTTGAATATATATTTTTATACGTATTTGCATCATTTCATGTATATTTTGTACATATGTTTCTCTAGAAATCTACGTTATTTTATGTGTATTCGTATATATATTTGAAACAAATTTACAGTTTTATTTGTATTTTGCATATTTTTTCAATACAAATTTACCTTATTGTATGTGCATTTGTATATTTATTTTAATAAAGTCAAATATTTTGTGTATTTTGTTACATATATTTTTTAAAAAAATGCGTTGTTTTATGGGTATTTTGCATCTTAATTTTCATACAAATTTACATTATTTTATTAATATTCATTGTATTTATTTTTAAACGATTTTACATTATTCTATTTCTGTTTTGAATATATTTTTTATACATATTTACATTATTTAATGTATATTTTGTATATATATTTTATACAAATTTACATCATTTTATGTGTATTTGTTTATATATTTTCATTCAAATTTACATTATTTTAAGTGTATTTTGTATATGTATTTAAATACAAATTTACCTAATTTTATGTGTATTTTGTATATTTATTTTCATACAAATTTAAGTTATTTTTGTGTATTTATGTATATAGATTTATACAAATTTAGGTTATTTTATATGTATTTTGTATATCTATTTTCATACAAATACACATTCTTTTATTGATATTTTGTTTATTTATTTGAAGCGAATTTACATTATTTAATGTGTATTTTGTATTTATATTTTTATACGTATTTACATCATTTCATGTGTATTTTGTACATATATTTCTATAGAAATCTACGTTATTTTATGTGTATTCGTATATATATTTGAAACAAATTTACAGTTTTATTTGTATTTTGCATATTTTTTCAATACAAATTTACCTTATTGTATGTGCATTTTGTATATTAATTTTAATACAAATTTAATTATTCAAAGTGTATTTTTGTATATGTATTTTTATTAAAATATGCTTTATTTTATCGGTATTTTGCATCTTTATTTTCATACAAATTTAAATTATTTTATTGATATTCTGTGTACTTATTTTGATACGATTTTACATTATTCTATGTGTATTTTGTATATATATTTTATACAAATGTACCTTATTTTATGTGTATTTGTTTTCATTTCATACAAATTTACATTATTTTATGTGTATTTTCTACATGTATTTAAATACAAATTTAACTAATTATATGTGTATTTTGTATATGTATTTTCATACAAATTGATATTATTTTTGTGTTTTTTTTTTGTATATATTTTTATACAAATTTTCGTTATTTTATGTGTATTTTATATATTTATTTTTTTTACAAATATACGTTTTTTATCGGAATTTTGTTTATTTATTTTGATACGAATTTACATTATTTAGGTGTATTTGATATATATATTTTTATACTTATTTACATCATTTTACATGTATTGTCTATGTATATTTTCAAAATTTACTCTATTTTATGTGTATTCGAATATATATTATGATACAAATTTACATTATTTAAGTGTATTTTGCATATTTATTTCAATACAAATTTACTTTATTGTATGTGCATTTTGTATATTAATTTAATACAAAAATAAAATATCAATAAAAGAATTAGCATATGAAAATATATACAAAATACTTAAAATAACGTAAATTTGTATAAAACTCTATACAAAATACACAAAATAATTTAAATTTTTTGAAAACAAATATACAAAATACATAAAATAATGTAAAATTGTGTGAAATACATTTACAAAATACACATAAAATAATGTAAATTTGAATGAAAATACATAAAAATATACACATAAAAAAACGTAAATTTTTATAAAATATATATACAAAAAACACATTAAGTAATGTAAATGTGTATAAAAATATATATACAAAACCTAAATAGAATAATGTAAAATCGTATCAAATAATATACAGAATGTTAATAAATAATGTAATTTATGAAAATATAAAAGGAAAATACACATAAAATAACGCATTTTTTATAAAATATATATACCAAAAATATATAAAAATTTAAATTTATTAAAATAAATATACAAAATACTTACATAAAATAGATGAGTTTATAAATGGATATGCAAAATGCATATAAAACAATGTAAAATTTGTATAAAATATATATACGAATACACAATTTAAAAATATATATACAGAGTAAACGTATAAAATGTATACAAAATACACATAAAATAGTTAAATATCAAATAAATAAACAAAATATAAATAAAAAATGTGTGTTTGTATAAAAATAAATATACAAAATATACATAAATATAAACTATATAAAACTATATATAAAAATACACAAAAGTAGTTAAATTTGTATGAAATATATATATATAAATATATATAAAATAATATAAATTTATATTGATATATATATATATATATATATATATATATATATATATATATATATATATATATATATATATATATATATATATATATATATATATATATATATATATATATACAAAATATATCAAATAATGTAAATTTGTATCAAAATATTTACACATATAATAACGTAAATTTGTATGAAATGAAAAAAATATACATAAAGTAACGTACATTTGTATAAAATATATATACAAAATACACATAGAATAATGTAAAATCCTATCAAAATAAATACACAGAATATCAATAAAATAATGTAAATTTGTATGAAAATAAAGATGAAAAATACCCGTAAAATAAAGCATATTTTTATAAAAAATACATGTACAAAAAAACACATAGAATAATAAAATTTTTATTAAAATTAATATACAAAATGCATATACAATATGGTAAATTTGTATTGAAAAAATATGCAAAATACACATAAAAAAGTGTAAATTTGTTTTAAAATCTATATACGAATACACATAAATCAACGTATATTTCTATAGAAATATATATACAAAATACACATGAAATGATGTAAATACATATAAAAATATATATACAAACTACACATTAAATAATGTAAATAATGTAATAAACAAAATATCAATAAAAGAATGTGTATTTGTGTGAAAATAGATATACAAAATACATATAAAAAAACCTAAATTTGTACACAAAAATAATTAAAATTTGTATGAAAATAAATATACAAAATACACATAAAATTAGGTAAATTTGTATTGAAATACATTTACAAAATCCACATCATATAACGTAAATTTAAATGAAAATATATATATATATATATATATATATATATATATATATATATATATATATATATATATATATATATATATATATATATATATATATATATATATATATATATATATATATATATATATATATATATATATATATATATATATATATATATATATATATATATATATATATATATATATATATATATATATATATATATATATATATATATATATTACATGTATTTAAATACAAATTTAACTAGTTATGTGTGTATTTTGTATATCTATTTTATGTATATTTTCGTGAAATTTACTCTATTTTATGTGTGTTCGTATATATATTTTGATACAAATTTACATTATTGATGTGTATTTTGCATATCTATTTCAATACAAATTTACTTTATTGTACGTGCATTTTGTAAATTTATTTTAATACAAATTTAATTATTTTATATGTATTTTTGCATATATATTTTTATGCAAATATGCGTTATTATATGGATATTTTGCATCTTTATTTTCATACAAATTTACATTATTTTATTGATATTCTCTTTATTTATTTTGATACGATTTAACATTATTTTATGTGTATTTTGTATATATATTTTTATACATATTTACATTATTTAATGTTTATTTTGTATATATATTTTATCAAAATTTACATTATTTTATGTATTTGTTTATATATTTTCATTCAAATTTACATTATTTTGTGTTTTTTGTATATATATTTTTCTACGTATTTAAATTATTTTGTGTATTTTGTATATACATTTTTATAAAAAATGACGCTATTTTATTGTGTGTAATCGTATATATTTTGATACAAATTTTATACAAATTCATGTTATTTAATGTGTATTTGTATATATATTTTCATACAAATTTATATTATTTTATGTGTATTTTTTCATATATTTCATTACACATTTACCTTATTTAATGTTTTTTTTTATACATATTTACTCTATTTAATGTGTATTTTGTATATATATTTCACAAATTTACGTTATTATATGTTTATTTGTTTATATATTTTCTTTCAAATTTACATTATTTCATGTGTATTTTGAATATGTATTTCAAAACAAATTAACCTAATTTTATGTGTATTTTGTATATTTCTTTTCATACAAATTTAAATTATTTGTGTGTATTTTGTATATAGTTTTATACAAATTTAGGTTATTTTATGTACGCATTTACATTATTTAATGTGTGTTTTGTATATATATTTTTATCCAAAGTTACTTTATTTTACGTTCATTTTTGGACATATATTTTTATAGAAATTAGCGTTATTTTATATGTATTTGTATATGTTTTCTCATACAAATTTACATTATTTTATTGCTATTTTGTTTATTTAGTTTGATACGAATTACATGATTATATGTGTATTTTGTACATATTTTTTATACGTATTTAGAATACTTAATGTGTATTTTGTTTATATATTTTTAAACAAATTTACGTTATTATATGTATTTTTATAAATATTTTGATACAAATTTACATAATATTATGTATTTTGTATATACATTTCAATTCAAATTTAGCTTATTTTATCTGTATTTTGTATATATATTTTCATACGATTTTAATTACTTCTGTGTATTTTTGTATATAGTTTTATACAAATTTACGTTATTTTATGTGTATTTTGTTTATTTATATTTATACAAATACACATTCTTTTATTGGTATTTTGTTTATATATATATGTTCAAAATACATAAAAAATTATTTAAATAAGTATAAAAAAAAAAATATATATATATATATATATATACATATATATATATATATATATATATATATATATATATATATATATATATATATATATATATATATATATATATATATATATATATATATATATATATATATATATATATATATATATATATATATATATATATATATATATATATATATATATATATATATATATATATATCAAATACACCTAAAAAAATGAAAATTCGTATCAAAATAAATAAAAAAAATTCCGATAAATTTTGTATATATTCTCCTTACATATTTACATTATTTTATGTGTATTTTGTATATATATTTTCATAAAAAATTACGATATTTTATTGTGTGTATTCGTATATATTTTGACACAAATTTTATACAAATTCATGTTATTTTATGTGTATTTGTTTATATACATAAAATAATGTATATTTGTAGCAATACACATAAAATATTTAAATTTGTATTGAAATAAATATACAAAATGCACATACAATAAGGTACACTTGTATTGAAAGAGATATGCAAAAATACATATAAAACAATGTAAATTTGTTTCAAAATATATATACGAATACACATAAAATAACGTAGATTTCTATAAAAATATATATACAAAATAAACAAAATTAAGTAAATACGTATAAAAAAAATTAAACAAAATTCGAATCAAAATAAATAAACAAAATACCAATAAAAGAATGTGTATTTGTATAAATATAAATATACAAAATACTCATACAAAATAAACATAAAATAAGGTAAATCTGTAAAGAAATATATGCACAAAATACACATAAAATAATGTAAATTTATATGAAAATATATATACAAATACACATAAAATACCATGAATTTGTATAAAAATATATATTCAAAATAAATGTTAAATAATGTAAATGCGTATAAAAAAATATATATATACAAAGTACATATAAAATAATGTAAATTCGTATCAATATAAATCAACAAAACACCAATAAAATAATATATATTAGAATGAAAATAGATTTACAAAATACACATAACATAACAAAAATTTGCATTAAAATATATACAAAAATACATAGAAATAATTTGAGTTTGTATGAAAATAGATATTCAAAATACTCATAAAACTAGTTAAATTTCTTTTAAAATATATATACAAAATACCCATAAAATATTGTATATTTGTGTCAAAATATATAAACAAATACACATAAAATAACGTAAATTTGTATGAAAATAATATAGAAAATACACATAGAATAATGTCAAATACCAATAAAATAATGTAAAGTTGTGTGAGAAATCATATACAAAATACACATAAAATAACGCAAATTTCTATAAAAATATATGTACAAAAATGCACATAAAATAAAGTAAATTTGCATAAAAATATATATGCAAAACACACATTAGATAATGTAAATGAGTAAAAAAATATGTATACAAAATACCTATGAAATAATCTAAACTCGTATCGAATTAAATTGAAAAATACCAATAAAAATAATTTAATTTTGGATGAAAATATATATAGAAAATACACATAAAATAACCTAAAAAGAAATACAAATATACACAATTTTTTTTTTAAATTAAAAAGAAATAAATATAAAAAATAAACATAAAATAAGATAGATTTGTAATGAAATATATGTAAAAATACACATAAAATAATATAAATTTGAATGAAAATATATAAACAAATACACATAAAATAACATGAATTTGTATAAAATTTGTATCAAAATATATACGAATACACACAATAAAATATCGTAATTTTTTATGAAAATATATATACAAAATACACATAAAATAATGTAAATATGTAAGGAAAATATATTCAAAATACACCTAGAATAATGTAAAATTGTATCAATATAAATGTACAGAATATCAATAAAGTAATGTAGAAATGAAAACAAAGATTATGTAATGTGTGTTTTGTATATATATTTTTATGCAAATTTATTTTATGTTCATTTTTGTACATATATTTTTATAGAAATTTCCGTTATTTTATATATATAGTTTTATATAAATTTACTTTATTTTATGTGCATTTTGTATATTTATATTTATACAAATACACATTCTTGTATTGGTATATTGTTTATTTATATTTATACGAATTTACATTATTTTATGTGTATTTTGTATATATTTTTTTATACGTATTTACTTAATTTTATGTGTATTTTGTATATGTATTTTTATAGAAATCTACGTTATTTTATGTGTATTAGTGTACATATTTTTAAACAAATTTACATTATTTTATATGTATTTTGCATATCTATTTCAATACAAATTTACCTTATTGTATGTGCATTTTGTATATTTATTTTAATACAAATTCAAATATTTTATGTGTATTTTGCTATCTATAATTTTATAAAAAAAATGCGTTATTTTATAGGTATTTTGATTCTTAATTTTCATACAAATTTACATTATTTTATTAATATTCTGTGTATATATTTTGATACGATTTTACATTATTCTATTTGTGTTTTGTATATATTTTTTTATACATATTTACATTATTTAATGTGTATTTTGTATATATATTTCATATAAATTTACGTTATTATATGTGTATTTGTTTATGTATTTTCTTTCAAATTTACATTATTTTATGTGTATTTTGTATACAAAATACACATAAAATAACGTAAATTTGTATAAAACTTTATACAAAAATACACAAAAGTATTTAAATTTGTATGAAAATAGATATACAAAAATACACTTAAAATATGCTAAATTAGAATTGAAATATATATACAAAATACATAAAATAATGTAAAATTGTATCAAACTATTTATACAAATACACATATAATAACGTAAATTTGTATAAAAATATATAAACAAAATACACATTAAATAATGTAAATACGTATAAAATATATGTACAAAATACACATATAATAATGTAATTCGTATCAAAATAAATAAACAAAACACCAATAAAATAATGTAAATTTGTATGAGAAAAAACATACAAAATACTCATAAAAGAACGGAAATTTCTATAAAAATATATGTACAAAAATGCACATAAAATAAAGTAAATTTGCATAAAATTATATATACAAAACACACATTAAATAATGTAAATGCGTATAAAAAATATGTATACAAAATACCTATGAAATAATCTAAATTCTTATCGAATAAAATTAACAAAATGCCAATAAAATAATATAGTTTTTCGATGGAAATATATATAGAAAATACACATAAAATAACCTAAATTCAAATACAAATATACACATAAAACAATTTAATATGAAATGAAATAAATATACAAAATAAACATAAAATAAAGTAAATTTGTAATGAAATATATGTACAAAATACACATCAAATAATGTAAATTTATATGAAAATATATATACAAATACACATAAAATACCATGAATTTGTATAAAAATATATATTCAAAATAAATATTAAATAATGTAAATGCGTATAAAAATATATATATACAAAGTACATATAAAATAATGTAAATTCGTATCAAAATAAATAAACAAAATACCAATAAAATAATACATATATGAATAAAAAGAAATTTACAAAATACACATTACATAACTAAAATTTGTATTAAAATATATACAAAAATACTTAGAAATAATTTGAATTTGTTTGAAAATAGATATACAAGATACGCGTAAAACTAGGTAAAAATTTTTTGAAATATATATACAAAATACCCATAAAATATTGTAAAATTGTGTCAAAATATATAAACAGATACACATAAAATAATGTAAATTTGTATGAAAATAATATACAAAATACACATAGAATAAAGTAAATTCGTATCAAAATGAATGAGCAGAATATCAATAAAATAATGTAAATTTGTGTAAATAAAGATGCCAAAATACCCATGAAATAAAGCATATTTTTATAAAAATACATATACACAATTAAATAATGTAAATTCAACGTCAAGAAATAAATAAACAAAATATCAATAAAAAAGAATGTGTATTTGTATGAAAATAGATATACAAAATACACATAAAATAACGTAAATTTGTATAAAACTATATACAAAAATACACAAAAATAATTTAAATTTGTATGTAAATAAATATACAAAATACACATCAAATTATGTGAATTTGTTTTAAATACTTACACAAAATACATATAAGATAATATAAATTTGAATGAAAATATATAAACAAATACACTTAAACTAACGTAAATTTGTATAAGATATATATACAAAATACAAATTAAATAATGTAAAAATGTATAAAAAAATATATACAAAACACAAATAGAATTATGTAAAATCGTATCAAAATAAATACAGAATGTTAATAAAAATAATGTAAATTTGTATGAAAATTAAGAGTGCAAAATACCCCGTAAAATACGCATTTTTATAAAATATACATACCAAGACACACATATAAAATAATTGAATTTGTATTAAAATAAATTTACAAAAGCA
>NC_066515.1:17370280-17451887 GCF_024679095.1 Eriocheir sinensis | reverse complement strand
TCCAAGAAATCTTAAGCTGAACGAAAACCAAAGCAATAGATTACGTCTTAAGGCCACATTCTTTAACATTTCATCGACCAAGCACACGTATCTCACAAGGCTTTCGTAGGCGTTGTGGGTATTTCCAAGGGTAGTTTTATGGCCCTGGTGGTAGTTTGACCCTTCCTCTGTACCCTGAACCTAAAAAGACACTCAAGAGGACCCGATTGATCTCCTTTCTGACCTTTGGAAGTAGTTGATGTGGGAGGCGGAAGCGTGGGAGAGTGCCGACCTTAATGCCATGGAAAAGAGCGAAGCATAAGAATAACCGTCTTTTTATTTATACCGAGAAAAACGAGAAATACCAGGAAAGAAAAAAAAAAGAGTCGTGAAGGAAGGAAAGAAAGAGTTTGAGTCGAGGAGGGAGTTGGAATGTGTACCTGATGTTTGAGAGGGAGAGAGTGGGATTCGAACCCTCTTATGGAGAATTGAATAGCATAAAGAAGACTGCTGGTACGAATGTGTCGGGAAATGTAGACTTGTGGACTGAGAGCAGGATTCGAACCCTTCCATTAACTTAGCAAAGAAAAGGAGGGTTGAGAAGGGTAGAGAAGAGTGTTGGTACCTCTCTTTCGGCCACCTCTTTTGATTCTTTTTTGTAGGAGCAGCGAGTAGCGGGCTTTTTTATTATTGTTTCCTTTTTTTGTGCCCTTGTGCTGTCTCCTTTGTTGTAAAAAAAAATGTGTACGAAAATATTTGATAACCTAAGCACTAAGAGAAAAACAGACAGACAGACAGACAGACAGGCAGACAGAGAGACAGCGTTAGAGTGGGCATTTGTAGCTTATAATTTGGGAGGTAAAAGAGACATGCGTTTGTCTTTGTGTGTGACTGTGTGTGTTTGTCTCTTTGCTTGTCTCTTTGTCTGTCTCCCTCTCTCACTCTCCCTAAAAGCAGTATCTAGCGAGGAATAAAATTAATAACAGCCACAAATACAAAGGGATTTATGTATCATGAGAAAGGGTATTATATATATCACGGGAGAGAGAATTATGTACCACGAGAGAGACACAACGCGGCCAATTAGTGGAGGCGGAAAGGTGGGTACGAGAGCCCAGGTGACTCTGATTGCTGCTGCTTTACTGTTACACGTATCCAGCATTTATAATCACGCTCACGAAACAAAACATATCAAACAAACACACAGTAGTAGTAGTAGTAATAGTAGTAGTAGTAGTAGTAGTAGTTTATTGACCACAGCTTTACAATATTTTTTTTTCGCACACGCCATGACCTGAACATGAATAAGCTGAATTCCGTGTTATGCATGATCAAAATACTGTAGTCCACAATAATTATAGGTAACACATCACATAGAAAAGAAAATAACAACAGCGAGCTAGTGTGAAAGGTAATGGGGAGGACAGGTGAGAAGTGGACGGGGGGAAGGTGGGGGAGGAGAAGAAGGAGGAAAAGAAGAGGAAGTAAAAAATATGAGGAAATAGAGAAGGTAAGAATCAAGATATGTATATACATTTACTTAGTCACATATAATTAGACGAACACACACACACACACACACACACACACACACACACACACACACACACACACACACACACACACACACACACACACACACACAGTCATACACAGTTAGGCACACAGACTGAGTGACTGTAAAATTGATAGACAGACAGACAAACAGACAGACAGAAAGACACACTCACACGTAAAGACAGTAATAGGTAAGGCAGGACAGGTAAACATGGGGACAGGTAAGGGAAGTTTTACCTCAAGGTCCCCAAAATTATCTTCCTCCATTTTCGTGGTATTCGGAAAGGGAAAGTTTGGAATGTGGGGTGGAGGGGAAAGGTACGGGGAGGACAGGTGAGAAATGGACGGGGGGGGGGGGGGGGGGAGGAGGAAAGGAGGAGGAGGAGGAACACAAAGAAAAAACAAACAACAGCAGACCTGCTGGTCCTTACGAGGTTGTTTGTGACAAGCTACACTAACTATCAAATCAAAGGTGGAAGATGAAGGACAGCAAAGGCGAAGGCTCCTCCCCACCCCCCAATCCCTCCAGCCAAAGCTGGCAGGAAAGGAAAAAGAACCATGCAGCATGGAAAAACTGCATGGAAATTATGTAGGAAAGAGGAAAGAACTACCATTACTGCTACCACTAACCGGGCGATAAAAGCGGACAAGGACACCAGTATTCGAAAGAACTTAACGTTGTTACGACAATGAGTAATATCTTAGTTGCTGGTTGGATTCAAAATACTTGTCTAATCTATTATTGAAGGCCGTAACTGTTGTACTATCAACGACATCACAGGGTAGAGAATTCCAAACATTAACGACTCGATTGAAGAAGAAGTGTTTAGCTTCGTGCGACGAGAATCTTTTACCACTTATCTTGAAATTGTCATTTCTTCTTGTTCTATTTGATCGATCAATTGGAAAGTAATTTTCCGCATTAATATCACTGAATCCTTTAAACATTTTAAACACTTCTATTAGATCGCCTCGCATTCTTCGTTTTGATAGACTGAATATATCTACTTCTTTAAGCCTTTTTCCATAAGATAAATTTCACAACCTAGGAATCATTTTTGTTACTCTCCGTTGAACCCGTTCCACTTTTCTATGTCTTTTCTGTGATAGGGAGACCAAGACTGTACACAGTACTCTAGACGGGGTCGAACCAGCGAATTATACAGTTTTAATATTACTTTTTTCCGATTTATTATTAAAGACTCGTCCGATGAAGCCAACCAATTTGTTTGTGGTTTTAACTACCACTGAACAGTGCTGGCCGGGCTTTAAATCGCTTAATATTGTGATTCCAAGACCCTTTTCTTTACCTACTGCAGAAAGCTGTTGGCCATTCATCATGTACTGAACGCAATTGTTATTGTTATTGTTATTGTTATTGTTATCTTTTCACTAGGAAGTTAAAGTCTCCCACAATTACTGCCTCGCAACTGCTACTTGTTTCCAATATTAATTCACTCAACGCGTGGTCGATGTCAAGAGTCTGCCCTGGCGGTCTATAGAGGATGTGGAGGAGGAGGAGGAGGAGGAGGAGGAGGAGGAGGAGGAGGAGGAGAAGGAGGAGGAGGAGAGGAGGAGGAAGAGGAGAAGGAGGAGGAAGAAAAGAAGTGGAGGTAAAAAAAAATATAGGAAAATGAGAGAGGAAAATGAGAGAAGAGGAAAAGGAGGAAAAGAAGAGGAAGTAAAAGAACATGAGGAAATAGAGGAAACTGAGCGATAGATAGATATATAGATAAATAGATAGATAGATAGGTAGGTAGATAAACACTTAGGAATATAGATAGATAGATAAAAGAAAAGTAGAGAGCAACATATTTTCTTTATTTCCTCTTCATCTTTCTTTATTTCTCATCTTCACCCCAACACACACACACACACACACACACACACACACACACACCTTACCAATTCCACCTGTCCTTACTTTCCACCCCAACGCAAAACAAACACACGGACCGACACACTCAGACCAGGACAAAAACGTGTCTATATGTGGAAGGGAAAGTGACGGCAGGTAATTAAGCTCTCGGGCAGGTAGGAGGAAAGGTGTGCACAGGTAAAGAGTGAGAAACTACCTGTGGAGTGTAAAGAGGAGAGAAGTAGAGTAGTCTTGTGGTTAGGGAGAGGAGGAGAAGGAGGAGGAGGAGGAGGAGATGAAGAAAGTAATGGCAGAAGTGGGAAGAAGGCAGAAAGTGGAGAATAGAAGGAGGCGAAGAAATAGGAGAAGGAAGATGATCAGGAGGAGGAGGAGAAGAAGTAGGAGGAGGAGATAAATAAAGTAATGGCAGAAGTGTGAGGAAGACAGAAAGTGGAGAATAGAAGGTGGGAAAGAAATAGGAGGAGGAAAATGATCACGAGGAGGAGAAGGAGAAGGAAGACGGGGAAAATATTGATGTGGAAAGTGAAGAACTTATTAATATGAACCAAAAATGAATGAGAGAAAATGTAACGAATGAATAATATTAACACACAAGGTGAGTGAATATAATCGTGCCTCAGGGCCAAAATTAGGGAGAAATAAAGGCGAAAGAAATATTAATGTGCAAAATACAGACTGTTAAAAATTAATGAAAAAATCGAATGATAGAATTTACGATAAAAGAATAATATTTACGTTCAAGGTTGTGAATGAAATTGCGACTTAGATGAAAAGAGAGAGGAAAAAATGTAAAAGAAAATATTGAAGTGCTGAGTGATGAATGTAAAAGATATGAATGAATTAAAAATGAATTAGAGAAAGATATGAAAGAATAATATTAGCATGCAGAGCGGTGAGTGTAATCAGGACTTAGATATAAAAAAAAACAGAGAGGTTTGTGTGAAAGAAAACATTGACGTGCTGAGTGATGAATGTAAAAGATATGAATGAATTAAAAATGAATTAGAGAAAGATATGAAAGAATAATATTAGCATGCAGGGCGGTGAGTGTAATCAGGACTTAGAGGAAACAAGAAAGGGGAAATAAGTGTGAAAGAAAATACTGACGTGCCGAGTGATAAAGGGAAAAATAAAATGAATGAAAGAAATAACGGAAGAATGATATTAAGAAGGTAGTGATTATAATTGCGTGTTAGAGGAAAAAAAAATATGGGAAAGAAAATTGTAACGTTCAAGGTGAAAATGTGAAAAAATAAATTATAGATGAATGAAAGAAAATAACGAAAGAATAATATTAACGAGGCGGTGAATGGAGTTATGCATCAGAGCCAAAATTAGAGAGAGGAAAAATATGCCAGGGAAAAGAACAGGAGGTGAAAAAATATAAAAGCAAAAGGAGGAAAGAAAATGAGATAAGAGAGAAGAAGCAGAAAAAGGAGGAAAAGAAAAGGAATTAAAAAATATGAGAAAATAGAGAGAGAAAAATGAGCGATAGATTGATAGATAGAAAGTATTGAGTGTAGAAATATTAATGAAAAAAAATTATCAGACGAAAGAATAAAATTAACAGGGCGGTGAATGTAATTTTGGGGTGGAGGCAAAACAAGAGAAAAATATTTAATCTCTGCCTCAAAAGACGAAAGAGAGAAAACGTGAAGGAGGAAAGAACTCGAAATTAATTTAAGAAAGCATCAAAGGAGTGAATTAAGGCCAGCGAGAGAAAATATATATATAAGGTTTTGCTGAAGTCGAACATGAGTCAAAAGAAGCGTTCGAGTGTTGAAAGAAAACATTAGGAATTCAGAATAATAAAAATGAAAGGGAATAGAAAATAAAAATAAAAAAGAAAGGAAAAGAAAAGAAAAGAAGTAAAATAGAAAAAGAGAGCAGTGAGTATACAGTGAAGTGAAAAGGGAACTGTGAAAAGGGTAAACGCCTTAAAAAAAAGAGGAAAAGAGGAGGAACAGAAAACTTTAAGAAGGAAATATTTTAAGGAGGAGGAGGAGAAAGAAGAAGAAGCAGAAGAAGAAGAAGAAGAAGAAGAAGAAGAAGAAGAAGAAGAAGAAGAGGAGGAGGAGGAAGAGGAAATAGAAAAGGAAAAGGAAGAAAAAGAGGAAAGAAAGAAAGAAAGAAAGAAAGAAGAAATGAAAGAAAGGAAATTAAAAAGAAAAGACGAAAAGAAAAAGGAAAAGGATAAGAAGAAAAATACAAAAACAAACAAATAAATAAACACGTAAATAAACAAATGAATAGATAAATGAATAAATAAAAGTCTGAGATCTTAATTAAAAGCAGACTTCCTCTAAATCTCTTCTCCGCAGGTGTTCGAATCATTAATCAACGACAGGTACACGTAGGCCATCAACCCATCCAGGTGTACCCAGGTGTTCAGTCCTTCACCTGCCCGTCCTCACGCACCTTTGGGCTCGCAGGTGTGGACTCAGTGACCTCAGAAGAAAGGGAAAGGAAGAGAAGAAGAAGAAGAAGAAGGGATAGAAATGGAAGAATAAAGGGAAAGATTGAAGAGGTAGAAATGGAAGAAGACGGGAAAAGAAAGAGATAGATATGCAAGAAGAAGAAGAAGAAGACGAAGAAGAAGAAGAAGATGAAGAAGAAGAAGAAGAAAGAAAAAGAAAAAGAAGAAGATGATGATGATGATGATGATGATGATGAAAAAGAAAATGTAGAGAAATAAAGAAATAAAAGTGAAGACAGAAATGCGACAAGAAGAAGAAGAAGAAGAAGAAGAAGAAAAGAGAGAAGAAAACGTAGAGATAGAAACGCAAAAAAAAAAAAGTGTTAAAAGTAAATTAACGGCTGACAAGTTTTATGGGTATTCGAGAGAGAGAGAGAGAGAGAGAGAGAGAATGAATGAAAACGATTTAGATTCACGAACAGGAAATGTG
Source organism: Eriocheir sinensis (assembly GCF_024679095.1). NCBI lineage: Eukaryota > Metazoa > Arthropoda > Malacostraca > Decapoda > Varunidae > Eriocheir > Eriocheir sinensis. The sequence goes on along the minus strand of NC_066515.1, from coordinate 17,445,566 downwards.
TGGTGTAAAGGATGATTGATGAGAGAGAGAGAGAGAGAGAGAGAGAGAGAGAGAGAGAGAGAGAGAGATGTTAGGGGGACTATTGTAGAGGCGTGGGGAAGACGGAAGGGAGTGGATTGCGCCCTAATTTTTCCCCAGGGATTCCAATGCTAACGTGTGGAGCCCCAGGGGAAATTTCAGATATTTCTTCCCTCTCTCTCTCCCTCTCTCTCTCTCTCTTTCTATCTCTCTCTCTATTTCTCTATTCGTTCCGTCTCCTCGTCTCTTTCATCTCACTATATTGCTGTCTCTGTGTCGTGGGTGAGACGGGGGAAGGGGGGGGAGGGGGAGGGGGGGTTCGTGGGTGTGGGTGTGGGTGGATGGGTGTGGGAGGAGGAGGAGGGGGGGGAAGGTAAGGACATATGTGTAGTTTTTTTTTTTTTTTTTTTTCCTTTCTGCTCTTTTTATATCAAACTCCTTTTTTTACTTTTTTTGTTTTCTTCCTCCTCCGTTTCTTTTCCTTTTTTTCTTTTGTTTTGCTTGCTTTCTTATGTAGGGTTTTTTTTAATTCACTCCGTCCTCCCTCTTTTCCTTCCTGCTTTCCTTTGTTTTCCTTAGTTTTTCATTTGCTTTCCTTTCCTTTCGTTTCCTTCCTTTGTTTTGTACTTTTTAATTCACTCCGCCTTTTCCTTTCTGCTTTTTATGCATCATTTTCCTTTTGCTTTTGTTATAGTAGGATATCAATGTATCCTTTCCTTTCCTTTCCTTTCTTTTGCTTTCCTTTTTTTTCATTTTCTTTCCTTTGGTTTGCTCCCTCTCTGTTTTCTTTTCTCTTGTCTTAATATCATTTTTGTTTGCTTTCCTTTCCTTTCTTCTCTTTTTTCCTTTGCTTTCTTTCCTTTGTTTTGTAATGTTTAATTCACGCCATCCTGCCTACATTTACTTTTTCTGCTTTTCTAATATCACTTTCCTCTGATTTTAATTATTTCCCTTTCTCTTGTTCTAAAATCACTTTCTCTTGCTTTAAACTCCGTAATGTTTAAATCACTCCATCCTCCCTCGTGTCCTTTCTTTTCCAACGTAACTCTCCTCTTTTAAATTCCGTAATACTTAAATCACTCCATCCTCCCTCTTCTCCTTTCTTTTCTAACGTAACTCTCCTCTGTTTTAAATTCTGTAATGTTTAAATTCTGTAATGTTTAAATTCTGTAATGTTTAAATCACTCCATCCTCCCTCTTGTCCTTTCTTTTCTAACGTAACTTTCCTCTTTTAAATTCCGCAATGTTTAAATCACTCCATCCTCCTTTTTTTCCGTTTCTCCTCACCTAATATCACTTCTGCAATAATTTCCGTAATGTTTAAATCACTACATCCTCCCTTTTTTCCACTTATATTCCTCCATTTCCAATACCACTTTCTCTTACTATGAATTCTATAATCACTCCATCCTCCCTTTTTTCCCTTTCTCCTTTCCTAATATCACTTTCTCTTGCTATAAATTCCGTCAGTTAAAATCACTACGCCTCCCCCTCACACTACCCCTCCCAAGCCAGTCAGCCCAGGTACATTTCACAGGTAAGCTATCACAGGTATTCTCACGGCAGGTGCTCGTAACGTTGTGTAAATATAAGCCTTTCGCCCTCCTAATGAATGGGGTATAAGGTAATGTTTATTCTGCCCGTAAAAACACCGCCGGTTGTTATTATTCTTAAGATAAATTTAGGTGGACCGTGAAGTGGTGTTATGATTATTTTCTATTTTTTTCTCTTTCTTTTTGTTTGTTTGGTTTATTCTCCTCTCATCACATCTTTTTTTTACAGCTCAAGATACAGCTCAAGGCCAACAAAAATGGTGTAAAAAAAAAGCCCGCTAATCGCTGTTCCTACAGAGACAAAAGTTATGAGCGGCCAAAAGAGAGGTCATTTTTTTTTTAGAGGAGAGGTGTCTTGATACACTCCTCTTGAAAGCAATAAAGTCAAAGGCAGGAGGAATTATAGACGAAGGAAGGCTGTTCCAGAGTTTATCAGTGTAAGGGATGAAAGAATGAAGATGCTGGTTAAATCTTGCATAAGGGGTTTGAACAGTATAGGGATGAGCATGAGTAGAAAATCGTGTGCAGCGGGGCCGCGGGAGGGGGGGAGGCATGCAGTTAGCAAGCTCAGAAGAGCAGTCAGCGTGAAAATATCGATAGAAGATAAAAAGAGAGGCAACATGGCGGCGGAATTTAAGAGGTAGAAGACTTTCAGTAAGAGGAGGAGAGCTGATGAGACGAAGAGCCTTAGCCTACACTCTGTCCAGGAGAGCTATGTGAGTGGAGCCCCCCCACACATGAGATGCATACTCCATACGAGGGCGAACAAGGTCCCTGTTAATGGATAGCAACTGTGCGGGGGAGAAGAACTGGCGGAGACGGTAAAGAACGCCCAGCCTCGAGGAGGCTGATTTAGTAAAGAAGAGATATGAAGTTTCCAGTTGAGATTTTGAGTTAAGGATAGACCGAGGATGTTTAGTGTTGAAGAAGGTGATAGTTGAGTGTTGTCAAAGAATAGGGGATAGTTGTTTGGAAGATTGTGTCGAGTGGATAGGTGGAACAACAGTGTTTTTGAGGCGTTGAAGGACACCAGGTTCTTCTTGCCCCAATCGGATATAATAGCAAAGTCTGAGGCTAAGCGTTCTGCAGCCTCCAGCCTGAATCGTTTAGTTCCTGTTGAGTGGGTCTTCTATTAAAAGACCCACCCAGCAGGAACTAAACGATTCCTTACTTTCCTCTTTCTCTCTTCTGCTCCTCTTTCTCTTTCCTTCCACTCCTCCCTTCCTCCTCTCTCCCTTCATTACTATTCTCCACTTTCTCCTTACCGTTCTTCCCCTCCAATCATCTCCTCTCCTTACTTTCCTCTCTTTCCTGTTCCTCCTCCTCTTTCCTCTCCCTGATCCCTTCCTCCTCTCTCCCTTCATTACTGTTCTCCATTTTCTCTTTACTGTTCTTGACCTCCAATCATCTCCTCTCCTTACTTGCCTCTCTCTCCTGGTTCACCTTCTCTTTCCTCCCCATCATCCCTTCCTCCTCTCCCTTTACGACTCTTCTCCGTTTTTTCTTTTCAATTCTTCCTCTCTTCTCATCTTCTCACCTTCTTTTCCTCTCTCTCTCTCTCTCTCTCTCTCTCTCTCTCTCTCTCTCTCTCTCTCTCTCTCTCTCTCTCTCTCTCTCTCTCTCTCTCTCTCTCTCTCTCTCTCTCTCTCTCTCTCTCTCTCTCTCTCTCTCTCTCTCTCTCTCTCTCTCTCTCTTTTCTCTCTCCCTCCTTCTCTCTTCTCTCTTTCTCTCTCTCTCCTCTCTCTATTCTCTCTTCTCTCTTGCTCTTGCCTTTCGATTCAACTAAAAAATCTAACTTATTTTTTTTATTATTAGTCAACTTCAGTCTGTTAACTCGTATGGCATTGTTTTTTTTATTCCTCTTTTATTCTTCTACTTTCTGATATATCTTTCCTTTCCTTTCCTTCCTTTTCTTTATCCTTTCCTATTATTTCCTCTGCTTCCCTTCCTTTCATTTATTTTTTTAATTCTTGTTTAGCCACTGGAATTTTTTTAACCTCTAGTCAACTCCCACTTGTTAAAACTCATTAGGTATTGTTGTTAGTATATACAAGCTATTTATTTGACTCTTATTTGCTATTATTTGACAGCGTTCATTTGGTGACAGCTTTCTCGTGACGTTCTGTGCAGTATTAATAGAGCAGAGGAATAGTGCGAACAAATAATTTCCCTGCTTTTCAATTGTTTCGTAATATTACATCAGATTCGTTTCATACCGGCACGCAGCTCACGAGTAACAATATGCGAAGCTCGTTAACAAATTGCATTCACATTATTACCGAAGTGTTCAGATTGTAGCACACACACACACACACACACACACACACACACACACACACACACACACACACACACACACAAATAGGAACAAATATGATAAAAAAATAAAAATTAAAAAGTCGGGAAAGTTTGTGTGATGAGAAAATATAATTCGATTTGAAAAGCTTGAGAATCTGAAGTGTAAAAATCAAACAAATAAACAGATAAGCAAATAGATAGATAGAAGGATAGATAGATGAATAGATAGATGAATGGATGAGAGTATGAACAGATAGACAAACAGAAAAACAGGAAGATAAACCGGGAAATAAAGAAAAAGGAGAGAGAGAGAAAAAAAAATGGCGCAAAAATGGAGGGAAAAAATGATACCGTTTCACTTAATCCAATGTAAACCTCAAACCTCACCTTTTTCCCCTCCAATACCTCGTTCACCTGCCCCTCACCTGTCCACCCACGCACACACACACACACACACACACACACACACACACACACACACACACACACACACACACACACACACACACACACACACACAACCTCGTATCCGTTTTCCATCAGTCCGGAATTCAGGTAAGGAAGAAGAGGAGGAGGAGGAGGAGGAGGAGGAGGATTGTTGTGGAAAAGTGACCGTTGACTTTTTTTTCTTCCTCCCTCTCCTCCCTTCTCCCTTCCCTCCCTTTTTTGTCTCTTCTTGCCCCCTTCCTTCCTCTCTTTTCCTCTCCCTTCCCTCCCTTTTTGTCTCTTTTTGCCCCCTTCCCTCCTCCCTTTTTCTCTCCCTTTCCTCCCTTTTTCGTTCCTTTTTGCCCCCTTTCTTCCTCCTTTTTCCTCTCCCTTTCCTCCCTTTTTCGTTCATTCTTACTCCCATCCTTCCTACCTGTCTTTCCTTCTCCCTTCCCTTTCATCTTCGTTCTTACCCTCTTCCTCCCTCTCTTCCTTTCTTCCTTCTCCCTTCCCTCCCTTCTTACCCGTTCCCTCCTCTCTTCCCTTCTCCTTTTCCTCCCTTCTTCCTAATTTCCCTCCTTGTGTTGGTGGTGACTTCTTCCCCTCCCTCTCCCTCCCTTCTCTCCTCTCCCATCTCGTCTCCTTCCTCCCTCTCCCTCCCTCTCTCTCCCTTTCCTCCCTTCGTAATCTTCCTCCTCGTGTTGTGTCTCTACCTCGGGGACATTAGCGGTCAGGGGTCATGTTGTGTGTCAGTGGCCAGGTGTCAAATTAGCTCAGGTGTGTTAGTCAGGTTTGCCCCCCCCCCCCCACTCCCCCCTACCCACCCGGACCGCTGCCTTCACACCTGAACTTCAAGGCATAAGGCACACGTGGCGTTCATTAGCAGGTGACTTAAGGGGAAAGGTGCCAGGTGTGAAGGTGGAAAAGGTGTGATTGACGGCTGCCAGGTGTGTTGGGAGACATGAAGGAAGCTGATGAAGAAGGAGGCGAAGGAAAAGGTAAAAGGAAGGGTTGAAGGAGACGGAGGAGGGTATGAAGGAAGGGTTGAAGGAAGAGCTGAAGAGGTTGGGTGAAAGGTATGAGAAGGGTGATGGCGAAGAAGGGGGTGAAGGAAGGGGCGAAGGAGAAGTTGGAGGAAGGGGTGAAGGAAAAGGTGAAGGTGGGGGTAGCAAAGAAGGGGGAATAAAGGAAGCGCTGACGAAGGAGATGAAGGAGGAAAAGGTACGAAGAAGAGGGTGAAGGAGAGATGTGAAGGAAGGGGTGAAGGAAAAGGTGAAGGTAGGGGTGACAAAGAAGGGGGAATAAAGGAAGCGATGACGAAGGGGATGAAGGAGGAAAAGGAGGAGGTAGAAGGAAGGGTACCGAAGAAGAGGGTGAAGGAAGGGGTGAAGGAAAAGGTGAAGGTAAGGGTGGCAAAGAAAGGGGAATAAAGGAAGCGATGACGAAGGGGATGAAGGAGGAAAAGGAGGAGGTAGAAGAGGGAAGGAAGGGTACCGAAGAAGAGGGTGAAGGAGAGATGTGAAGGAAGAGGTGAAGGAAAAGGGGATGACAAAGAAGGGGGAATAAAGGAAGCGATGACGAAGGGGATGAAGGAGGAAAAGGAGGAGATAGAAGAGGGAAGGAAGAGTAATGAAGAAGAGGGTGAAAGAAGGGGTGAAGGAGACGAAGAAAGGGAATGAAGGAGAAAGGGAAGGTAGGTAGATTTCTTTCCTCCCTATCATCCCTTCCTCCTCCATCTCCTAGTTCAATCTCCTCCTTTCCCCATTTACCTTCCTCTTCAACCCTCTTCTTCTATCCCTTCCTTTCCTCCTCCTCCTCCTTCTGTCCTTTCTCGTTCCTCTTCCTTAATTCTCCTTTCCTCTCTCCTTTCCCTTTCATTCTCTCCAAAATCTGGCTCTTAGTTTCCTCCATGGTTCCCTCCCTCCACCTCCCCACCCTCTCTCTCCCCCTCCTTTCTCTCCCCCCCCCCCTCCTTCCACATACACAGGCAGAGTATATTAAAGTATTTTTTTCCCACTCAGCGCCGTTGTGATTCCAATAACGAGCGAATGAAAAGGATAAAATTTTATTAGCGGAATACAAATGCTGCCAATATACTGCGGGTTGTGGGGCTAAACAGGACTCAATTAAATACCAGAGTGACCCCCCCCCCCCCTCTCTCTCTCTCTCTCTCTCTCTCTCTCTCTCTCTTGGATGAGTCACGGTTCCAGGTGTGTGTGCGTTACCTGGTCGGCTCAGGTAATTATGCAGGTGTGCTTTTTGATGGTCATTAGCGGAGGTGAGCTTTTTACCTGCCCTTTGAAATCCGTGTCTTGCTCAATTAGGTAATACAGGTTCGATAATTAACGGCGATATACCTGGGCCGGCGCGCGCAGGTGTAAAAAGTGTGTTCAGTCTCGTCTCTTCGTTTTGAGTTTGTTCGTTTGTTTGTTTTCTCGTTCCCTCTTCTTCTTCGTCCTTGTTCTAACCTCTTTTGTTTTTCTTTCGTATCTCTCTCCTCTTCCTCCTCTTCTTTTTTCCTTCTTCTTGTCTTGTCTTCCTCGTTTTCTTCTCGTATGTTTCTCTTCCTTATCTTTTTGTTTTGTTTTTTGTTTGTTTTTTGTGGTGTGATAAATTTAACTTATGAGAACCACGTTTCCTTTTTTATTTGTTTTTTGCTTCTTTTATTTATTTATTGTGTGGTGTGACTGATTAGCTTAACTTGCTCACTGAAATCAATATAAAGGTATTTTTTTCTGTTATTGATTTCTTTATTAACTTTTTTTTGTTTTGTCTCATTTTCCGAATGATGTTGTTGTTGTTTTTTGTGTTTTTTGTTTTTTTACATTCCCGCCTATAGCGCCGGTAGGTTTTCTTCATGGGCCAGATGGTCGGCCCAAGCCCGCCGTGGCGCAGGCAATTTTTATAGTTGCGCCAGCTATGCTTGGCTCATGCTGCCCCCCGGAGCTCATTCTTGATTCACTGGACGGTTTCTTCTAGAGTCCGAGTTGATGGGTGGTCTTCAGGACAGCATGTGGGTAGTCTCAGGCCACTCGGCGGTGACTGAAAAATCCCAGGTGGTAGCGTGGGGACTCGAACCGACGTTGTCCATGGCGTGGTGAATGGGAGCCCAGCACGCTAACCACTCAGCCACCACCCACCCTGTGTGTGTGCAGGAGGGAGGCGATGATTGCCAATCTGTCTGTCTGTCTGTCTTTCTTTCTTTCAATTTATCTGTCTGTCTGTCTGCCTGCATAACATCTGCTTTTGAGGCATTAACTCTTGCTGGTTTTGGGTCATTCCTTCGCCCGCCGGAGAATGACAGGACTCGTAGGCACGTCAGGAATGGAAGGAGTGGATGAGTGGCACGCTTTAGACTTTTCCCTGTTCTTCATGAGCCAACGTTCCGAGCCGGTGTTTACGCCTACGAAACCTAACCTGTCCTTTGCTCTCCCCCTCGTATTTCATTTTCTTTATTACCGTCATTATCATCATCCTCTTCTTTGTTCTGGCATTTCTAGTTTTCCTTTTATATCTTTCTTTTTCCCTTCTTAGTTTTTCTTCTCCTCGTCCTTGCATTCCATTTTCTTTATTATGGTCATTATCATCATCCTCTTCGTCTTTGTTCTGGCATTTCTAGTTTTCCTTTCATATCTTTCTTTTCCCCTTCTTCTTCGTTTTTCTTCTCCTCGTTCTTGTATTCCTTTTTCTTTATTATGGTCATTATCATCATCCTCTTCTTTGTTCTGGCATTTCTAGTCTTCCTTTCGTATCTTTCTTTTTCCCTTCTTCGTTTTTCAAGTCCTCGTCATCGGATTACTTTTTCTCCATTATCGTCATCATTATCATTCTCTTCGTCCTTGCTCTAGTCTATTTCCTTCCCCCTTCTTCGTTTTCCGTTGCTTTCTTCTCCTTTTCTTCTTCATCCTTTTTCCAGCCTTCCTCCTTCCCCTACCGTGTCTTTCTCCTCTCCCTCTTCTTCATTAATTGTTTTTCCACCTTCTAGGTTTTTTTTCACATCTTTTTCCTTCTTATCTTCTTTTTCGTCCTTGTTTAACTTCCCTCTTTTTCCTTTTCATCTTTCTCCTCCTCCTCCTCCTCCTCCTCCTTCTCTTCCTCCTCTTTTTCCTTCTATATGTTTCTCCTCTTCCTTCCTCTTTTTTTTCCTTTCTCCTCCTCCTCCTCCTCCTCCTCTTTTCCCTTCTGTATCTTTCTCCTCTTCCTTCCTCTTTTTTTCCTTTCTCCTCCTCCTCCTCCTCCTCCTCTTTTCCCTTCTGTATCTTTCTCCTCTTCCTTCCTCTTTTTCCTTTCTCCTCCTCCTTCCTCTTTTTTTTCTGTATCTTTCTCCTCTTCCTTCCTCTTTTTTTCCTTCCTTCTCCTCCTCCTCATATTAGTCATTGTTCTTGCCCTCTACATTCTCCTTTTTCTTTATCATCCTCATCATCATTCTCTCTTCTTCGCCCTAGTTCTGTATCTTTCTCCTTCCCTTCTTCCCTATTTCTTATCTTATCGTTTTCCCTTCGTATCTTTCTCCTCCTCCTCTTCTTCTTCTTCGTTGTTTTTACCCTTCTCGTTTTCCTTCCTTATCCTCCTTCTCTTCCTCTTATCCCTCATCATCATCATCATCTATTTCATATTTGTTTCAGCCTTCTTTCTCCTTTTTTTCCATCCTCCTCCTCCTCCTCCTCTTCTTCTTCTTCGTTGTTTTTACCCTTCAAATTTTCCTTCCTTATCCTCCTTCTCTTCCTCTTGTCCCTCATCATCATCATCATCATCTATTTCATATTTGTTTCAGCCTTCATTCTCCTTTTTTTCCATCCTCCTCCTCCTCCTCCTCTTCTTCTTCTTCGTTGTTTTTACCCTTCAAATTTTCCTTCCTTATCCTCCTTCTCTTCCTCTTGTCCCTCATCATCATCATCATCATCTATTTCATATTTGTTTCAGCCTTCATTCTCCTTTTTTTCCCTCCTTCTCCTTCTCCTACTCCTTCCTTTCCGGCCTCTTGTAGTCTCCTAATGTGTGTTCCTTCCTTCACTTCACCGCCAAGCACCGTCTCCCACACGTCTCCAGTCTCAGTGAAGCAGTGTCTTGTCTCCTCCTTATCCCGACTCCTTCATCAGCCTCACCCAGTTCTGTCTCGCCACGCTGATGTCCGCTAGGCACCCGCAATCCTTAATTCTCCTTTTATTTCCTCGCTTACGTGTCCTTGTTCTCGTTCTCGGCTTAGTCCTTGTCCTGATTGTCTTCCGTTGGCCTTGTTATCTTCGTCATCCTCTGTTTCGCCCTTGTTCTAGTTTTTTTTTCTCTCTCTCGTTTTCCTTTTTTTATCTTTCTCGTTCTCCTCTTCCGTTTTCTCTTCTCTTTAGTCCTCTTTCTAGTCTTTTCTCGTTTTCTTTAGTTTATCTTTCTCGTTTTCCTCTTCCGTTTTCTCTTCTCTTTAGTCCTCTTTCTATTTTTTTCTCGTTTTCTTTAGTTTATCTTTCTCGTTTTCCTCTTCCGTTTTCTCTTCTCTTTAGTCCTCTTTCTAGTTTTTTCTCGTTTTCTTTAGTTTATCTTTCTCGTTTTCCTCTTCCGTTTCCTCTTCTCTTTCGTCCTTATTCTAGTTTTATTCTCGTTTTCTTTATTTAACTTTCTCGTTCTCCTTCTCTTTCCCCTTTATTCTCTTTCTCCTCACCTTCATCATCATCCCCTTCTTCGTCCTTATTCTAGTTCTCGTTTTTCTTTCCTATCCTCCCCCTCTTCATCTTCCTCTTCTTCCTCCATCTCCTCCTCCTTTTCCTCTTCCGCCTCCTCCTCCACTTCCTCTTCTTCCTCTTCGTCGTCACCCTCCTCCATCTCTTCCTTCTTTCCTTCTCCTACTTGACTCAGTTCTTCTCTTCTCTCCTCGTGTGTGTGTGTATGAGAGAGAGAGAGAGAGAGAGAGAGAGAGAGAGAGAAAACTGAATCGGGGAAATAAAAGACAGCACTGACAGCCTCTCTGGACGCTGACAGATCCCGAAGGCTGACACGGCTATCTTTTGTCCTTGTCTTCCTTTTCGCAGCTTTCTCTTCTCGTCCTTCTTCTTGCGCGGCGATGACAAGACGTTTCGCTCGGAATTCTTGGCTTCGTGACGACGAGAGTAATGAAAAAAGTTGGCTGCGTTGTTTTGAAAGTTGCTGTTGTTGCTGTTGTTGTTTCTTGCGTTCTACCTGATGTTAATTAAGTCCAGGTGTAGGAGGATTAAAAGTGTATGGGGGTGCTTATAAGGGTCGTAAGTTTTGCTGTTGCTGTCAGTGTTGTTGTGGAAGTTGTTGATATTATTGTATTACTGTTATTATTCTACCTGGTGTTAATTTAGAAAAGGTGTGGGAGAATGGAAAGTGAATGGGGGTGCTTATAAGGGTCGTAAGTTTTGCTGTTGCTGTCTGTGTTGTTGTTGGAGTTGTTGATGTTATTGTTATTATTATTGCTGTCGTTCTACCTGGTGTTAATTAAGGCCAGGTGTAGGAGGATGGAAAGTGAATGGGAGTGCTTATAAGGGTTGTAAGTTTTGTTGTGGTTGTCTGTGTTGTTATAAAAGATGTTGATGTTATTGTTACCATTACTGTTATTATTCTACCTGTTGTTAATTAAGTGAAGGTGTAGCAGGATGGAGAGTGAATGGGAGTTTATAAGAATCGAAAGCAAGAGTGCCAGATTAGCGTTCTTAGCACATTATATTTCCGGCATTCTGACTTATAACTATTGCAAAAAAACATCAATAATTGAAGTTTTGTTAATAATAATTTTAATTGAATACTGTTGTGTGTGTTGGTGCGACAGTTTTGGCTCTGAAATGATTAGTGCGATGTGCTGAGTATGGTAATCTCGCGCCGCTGATAGAAAGTTTTGCTGTTTTTTTGCGTTGTTTAAAACGAAACACTGTTCTCTCTTGCCTCTTTTACCTTGTCATTTCGCTAATTAAAAACAGGCGAGTTGACAAAAGTGGAAAGTTTATAAAGAATGATATTATTTTTCTTTTGTTGTTGTTGTTGTTGTTGCTCACTAATTATTTTTTTTTATCATCCCAATACTAATTCTGAAAGTTATTCAAAACATTTATTGTAAGTAGTATGTGATCATAACGAATAAAGTTTGTTCAGATAAACAGATAGAAAGATAGATGAAGAGAGAGAGAGAGAGAGAGAGAGAAAGGGAAGACACATCACTGACCTACTCTGTAATTTCCTGGCCCTCGCTCAACCCCCAGCCCCCGAGGCGACAACGGTCAATGTCTGTGTCTTCCACGCATCCCTTTCGGCCCTCGAGCTGCCTGTGTGGCTCTATGTAGCTGCTGACCTGCTGACACAGACACAGAAATACCAATAACAATACCAATACGAATACTAACACTAATATCAATACCAATACTAATACTAATACCAATACAAACACCATTACCAATACTAATACTAATACCAATATCAATGTTAATACCAATATTAGTACTAACACTAATACCAATACTAATACCGATACCAATTCTAATAGCAATACTAATGCTAATACCATTAATCATACTAATACCGATACCAATACAAATACAAATACCAATTCTAATATCAGTACTAAGACCAATACCATCAATCATACTAATACCGACACCAATACTAATACCAATACTGATACTAATACCATTACTAATACTAACACTAATACTTCTACTACTAATATTGTTACTGATTCTAATACTAATACTTACGAGAGAGAGGCGGACAGTCGGACAGACACACAGACAGACAGAAACGAAAAAACAGACAAACACACAAACAGCAGTAGAGTGAACCCAGGCCAAGCAATCAGTCAATCTCTGCACGTAACCCAATCCCGAGTAGAGTGAGAGAAAGAGAGGGAGAGGGAGAGAAAGAGAGGGAGAGAGAGAAAGTAATCAGGAAAACACTATCTTATTTCAAGTTAATTTAAGAGATCAGAGTTCATTTTTCCTCCCCGTTGCCCCTTTCTCTCTCTCTCTCTCTCTCTCTCTCTCTCTCTCTCTCTCTCTCTCTCTCTCTCTCTCTCGTACCCTCAGACAAAAAAGATGGAAGAAAAAGACAGAAATCATGGAAGAGAGAGAACGAGAAGGAAGAAAGTAGAGAAAGGGAAAGAAAAAGGAACCGAAAAAGAGGAAGAAGTGAAAGAAAGAAACTATGGAAGAAAGAAAACAGCAAGAAAGGAGCACAAGACGGAAGGAAGGAAGAGGAGGAAAAAGGACGAAACGAAAAAGAGGAGGAAGTGGAAGAGAGCAAAACAAAGAGTGGGAAGTGAAAGAAAAAAACACTATTGAAGGAGGAAACAGGAAGAATCAAGATGGAGGAAACGAAGGAAGAAGCGAAGGAAGGAAGGGGGAAGCGAAGGAGGAAGATGTGAACGTGAAGGTGAACGTGGAGGTGAACGTGGAGGTGAAGGTGACCACATCAATCAAGCGATGTCTCAGCTGTGACCTGCATCCCCCTCCCCCCCACCCCCCCACCCCCCCACTCCCCCATGCTATAACTCATTCCATGCACAGCTGGCTACCCGCACCCCGCCCCAACCAGCATCACTCTCCCTTCCTCCCTTCTTCCTCTCCTCTCCTCTCCCTCCATCCTTCTCTTCCACTAACATCCCTCTCTCTCTCTCCAGCATCCTTCTCTCCCTTCCTTCTATCCCCCTCCCTTTTCCTCCCTCCCTTCATTCCTCCCTTCTTTCTCTCCTCTCCTCTCCCTCCATCCTTCTCTCCCACCAACATCCCTCTCTCCCCAGCATCCATCTCTCCCTTCAGACTATCACCCTCACTATCCCTCCTCCCATCCTTCCTCCCTTCTTTCTCTCCTCTCCCTCCATCCTTCTCTCCCACCAACATCCCTCTCTCCCTCCAGCATCCTTCCCTTCCCTCCTTTTATTCCCCTCCCCTTCCCTCCCTCCCTTCCTTTCTCATTTCCTTTCTTCCATTATCTCTCCTCTGCCTTCATCTCTCCCTTCTACAAGCATCCCTCTCTCTCCCTTCCTCCTTTCTTTCTTCCCTCCCCTTTTCTCTCCTTCTGTCCTTCTATCTCCCTTTTCCTCTCCCTCCATACCTCTCTCCTTCCAGTCTCTCTCCTCTCCTTTCCTTTACCAGCATCCTTCTCTCCCTCCTTCCATCCCTCTATTTTTTTCTACCTCCCTTTTCCTCTCCTTCCACCTTCCCTCTCTCTCCCTCTCTTCCTTCCTCCCATTCTTCTACCTCCTCCGCCTCCTTATCCTCATCCTCCTTCTCGTCTTCCTCCTCCTTCTCTTCTCATCTCCTTTGCTCTTCGTCTCGTTTTCTTTTTCTGCATTGCTTTCCTTTCTCTTCTATCCCCTGACCCTCATCCTCTTATCTCCTCTTCCTCCTCTTCTTCCTCATTTTTCTCATCCTCTTCAATCGCTTCTTCTCCTTCTCCTCCTTCTTCAATTCCTTCTCCTCATCATCATCCTCATCCTCATCCTCTTCATTCGCTCTAACTCCTCCTCCTCCTCCTCCTCCTCCTCCTCCTCCTCCTCGGCTCGTTTCCCCCGGCCCGTTCCTCAGCCTCAGACTATAAGTACCATTACAGGATCGAACCCTCCACGATTTAACCGGCGAAAGGCGAGGAAGACATAAGAAAGAGGCCTTAATCCCTTCCTTTATGCCGGCCCGATCCTCTTTTGTTTCACCGCCCGAGTCGACGTTTGCGCCAGCTCACTCTTTCTCGCTCTCTTTTTCTTTCTTTTTTCTTTTTCTTTTTCCTTCGTCTTTTTCTTTTTCTTTCACGTGAGTTTTCTTGTTTTGTTTTCTTTTGTTTTCTTCTTATCTTTTAAGTGTTTTCTTTTTCTTTTTGCGTTTGTCTTTTGTTATTTCTCTCTATCTTTTCTTTTTTCTTCGTTTTCTTTCTCTTTTTCAGTTACGATTTTGCTTTTGTCTTTTTCGTTTTTCTTTTGTTCTTTTTCCTTTTTCTTATTTTTACCTCCGTTTTCTCTTTCCTTCTTTTACGTGAGTTTTCTTTTCTTTTACGTTTTTCTTTTATTTCTTGTTCTTTTCTTTTTAGTCAGTTTTCTTTTTTACGGGTTTTTCCTTTGTTTTCTCTGTTATTTTCTTTTTCGTCTTTTTCTTCCTTTCATTTACGATTCAGCTTTCTTTTTTGTACGTTTTCCCATATTTGTTTTCTCTTTTGTTTCACTTTCGCTTTCTTTCATTTACATGATTGAGTTTTCTTCTTTCCTTCCTCTTATTTTTCCTTCCTCTCTTCACCTCGTCTTCCTTTCTTTCCTTATCTCTTATATTTTTCTTTCTTATTAATATTTTCTTTCTTTCCCTATCGTTTTCTTATTCACATGTTCTCTCTCCCTTTTTATTTTTTTCCTTCTCCCCATTCTCTCCCTCATCTCCCCCTCTTCCTTACGCTCCTTCCCTCTCTCTTTTTTTATCTTTTTTTATCTTTTCTTCCGTTCTTTCTCCTCTCTTTTTTCCTTCTTTTCTCTCTCCCTTGTTCAGATTGCATTGAGATTCCTACAAATATGAAGTGAATTATAGATTGAAGGAGGAAGAGGAGGAGGAGGAGGAGGAGGAGGAATAAGAAGAAGGAGGAGGAGGAGGAGGAGGAGGATTCTTTCTGTCTTCTTTTCTTCTTTTTTTCTTCTCTCTCATGGTCTTCTGAAAGCCGTTGTGTTAAATTTACGAACCTGATCCTTTTAGTCGTGTTTTTATTCCCTTTTTTTGTATGTTTTTTGCAGAAGAATCCAATGTCTTTTTTTTTGGGGGGGGAAGGGGGGAGGGATAGGTGGAGTTAGGTCAAAGCCGGATCAAGGAAGAAGAGAAAGATTCGAAAAAGAGAGGAAAAAAAACGCTCTTCCTGGAACTCTCTATTCTTTTTTTTCTTATGTTCTTATCATATATATATTTTTTTTTGTCTTTTTTAGGAAGGTAAATTTAAGTCAATCATGTTAAGAATGTAGAGAATAGGTGGGCATTTTTACGTACCTCCTCATTTTGTTACTTTTTTCTTTAATTTCGCATTGTTTTTAACTGTAATCAATGTGTCTTATGTTTTAGGCAGGTGATGGGACTGATAGGGGAAAGGGAAAGGGAGAGGAAGGGGCGGCTGGCGGTCAGGGGAAGATGAGGAGAGGGGTGGAAGAAGGGGTGAGGGAGAGAGGCTTGGGATAGGGGAGGAGGGAGTAAGGGGAAGGAGTCTGGGGAGGGAAGGTTCTGGGAGAGGGGAGAAGGGTTAGAAGAGTGAGTTGGGGAGGGAAAGGAGATAATGCTGTACTGTGTGTGTGTGGGGGTGGGGGGGGGGTGTCTGTGTGTGTGTGGGTGTGGGTGTGTGCGTCTCATACTACACGTCAACACACACACACACACACACACACACACACACACACACACACACACTCCTGCCTCGGGGTCATTCATTACCTACCCTTGACACCTGCGAATATTTTTGGTCGTTTATCTCAGGAAAAAGTTTGTAAATGATTGTTAATTGTTGCGTGGACAGTACAGGTGCATGACGCGAGGTGGTACATGGTTTAACTTTGCACCTGTTGATTAATTTACCTGGGGAGTTCATTAGGGCATTTTCTAACACTTTCTTTCGTAGTTTGTTAATGAATCACTCGGGGGTCTGAGTTCTGGTTTTTCCCTTGCCACTGTTTGTTGCTATATTCGTACTAACTTGCTTTTTGTTTTGTTTTTGTTTTTATACATTTTTATATGCATGCCTTGACTTCCCCCCTCCTCCTTCGCGCTACATAGCTATACAAAACCTTCATGCCTATGCTCTCCAACTTCCAAATGCAAGAGTTAAATAGTATCTTCACTCTTTCACCTCTTCCACAATTTTCTGTTCAGTGTGTTTCTCATTGCACAGAGCGTTCACACTTATGCTGTCCAACTTCCTAATGCAAGAGTTAAATAGTATGTTCACTCTTTCACCTCTTCCACAATTTTCCGTTCAGTGTGTTTCTTATTGCACAGAGCGTTCACACTTATGCTGTCCAACTTCCTAATGCAAGAGTTAAATAGTATCTTCACCCTTTCACCTCTTCCACAATCTTCTGTTCAGTCTGTTTCTTGTTGCACAGAACGTTCACACCTGTGCTGTCCAACTTCCTAATGCAAGAGTCCAGTTTAGAATGGTTTTCACTCCTTTTCCTTCCCTCTCCTTCCTCCCTCCCCACTTCACTCCTCTCCCTCCTGTTCCCTACCATTTCCACTTTTCTTTCTTTTTCTCCTTTGTCTCTCCCCCTCTCCTCCTCCTCCTCCTCACAGCATCTTCCTACCTTTCCTCTCATTTTCCTTTTATCTCTCTTTCGTCTCCTTCCCCATTCTCTTCTTCGCCGCTTCTCCCTTTCTTTCCATTCCTTTCCATTCCTTTCCCTTCTATATCACCTTCTTCTTCTTTGTCTCCGCCACTCTCACTCCTTTCTCTCTCTCTCTTCCCTATCTTTCCTTGTCCTTTTCCTTCTCTGTTTCCCATTCGTCTCCTCCCCCACCCCCTTTTGTCACCTTTCTTCCATTCCTTTCCCTTCTATATCACCATCTCCCTCTTCTTCTCCTCCCTTCTCACTCCTTTCTCTCTCTCTCTCCCCTATCTCCTTTCCTTCTCTATTTCCCATACGTCTCTTCCCTCCCCCACCCCTTTCGTCACCTTTCTTTCTATTCTTTTTCCTTCTCTCTCACCATCTTCCTCTTCGTCTCCTTCCTTCTCACTCCTTTCTCTTTCTTCCCTATCTTTCCCCTCCTTTTCCTCGTTTATCTCCCCTTCGTCTCTCTCACCTCCACCCCCTCGTAACCCCCCTCTCAAGTCCCCACTTCTGAACCACAATACATCTCCTCCTCCTCCACTTCTCCACTCCAACTCCACTCCACTCCAATTCCTCTCCACAACAAAGGCACTTCATCCACATTACCAGAGATTCAAACTGTGTTGCTGACGGACGAATGGCAGCGAGAGAGAGAGAGAGAGAGAGAGAGAGAGAGAGAGAGAGAGGGAGAGGGAGAGGGAGAGAGATGCATGGCCGTCATTATACTTTACGAACATGTATTGGTAATTAGTCTCATTGTAGTGTAATGAGAGTGATGATAATTTGATAATGGGTGAACAGGTGAACTCGCGCAGGCTTGATTAAGGCATTTACAGGTAACTTGATTCTTTTTTTGTTTTTTGTTTTGTTTTCTTTGTTTCTGTTTTTTGTTTTTGTTTTTGTTATTTTCCATTTTACTTTATTAGCGGAGACTCGAATTCCAAGGTTTTTTTTTTCTATTCTATTTTCATTTACCTATTTTTTTTTTTCGTTTGTTTGTTTGTTTTCTTTTATTCTTTGGTGTGTTTTTTTTTTTTTTTTTTTTTTTTGCTTTTTACTTTTTTCTTTTTTTTGCCATCTTCCATTTTACTTTATTAGCGGAAACTCGAATTGCGAGCTTTTTTTTTTACTTACTTGTTTTTTTTGTTTTCGTTTATTCTGTGGGTGTTTTTTTTTTTACTTTTTCCACTTCTTTTTTTACCTTTTCTTTTTCTTTTTCCCATCTTCCAGTTTACTTTATTAGCGAAGACTTGAACTCCGGGACTTTTTTTTTTTTTTTAGTATTTTATTTTGAGTTTGATTCATTTCTATTACCAATAAAAAGAGAGCTAATTGAAAAGTCAGGTCAAGTTACGCTTTTGAAAGGAACGTGAACGTAAACCGATCCAGGAAGGTAACAAATAGACAGAGAGAAAGAGACAGACAGACGGGAGGGAAATGAACGTGGAAAGTGAAAAGTTACATAAATAATTGAAACCAGCACACACGTAGCGGCTGGCAGTGAATGATGAGAGTGAGAGGTATGAAGAGCGTGGAAAGTTGTAAATTAAATAACGTCACCGAGCATCCCACAGTCGCAGAGGAACGAAAGCGAAAGGAAGGCAGGCGTGAATACATTGAACCACAGGTAAATACAGAGTGGTTCATATAAAACTAACACATTCCGTTTTCCTTTCATTCCCCAGAAATATACCTACGTGACACGGGACATCTGGGAGTTTCACATTATATTTTTTTACAACAAAGGAGACAGCTCAAGGACACACAAAAAAAGGAAACAATAATAAAAAAAAGCCCGCTACTCGCTGCTCCTAAAAAGAATCCAAAGAGGTGGCCGAAAGAGGGGTCAATTTCGGGAGGAGAGAGAGGCAGGGTTTGGTAGCCATCACCGTTATGTTGCCTGTAATGAGAACGATATATGACTGTTGTGTATCAATAGTCGTCTACATTGAAATACAGGTGTGATCGATGTCATAAGTGTGAGGGGTGTGATGGTGTGATGAATGTAAGGATGTAATAGGTAGTTTTGTTTTGTTTTGTTTTTCGTTTGTTTTGTTTGTTTGTTTTGTTTATTTGTTTCATTCATTTTTTTGGTGTAAGTATATGAATGATTTTACGTATTATTATTTTATTATTATCATCGTTATTAATGGGTTAGGTTAGGTTAGGTTAGGTTAGGTAAGAAAATAAATCACGATGGAAGATTAGGGAAAATAACAGTTAAGTAAAAATAAATGCAACAAAACTGAATTAGGCTCCATTTTCCCCTTACCTTTCCTCATCTCTTCCCCTCCCCTCCCTCCCTTGCCTTCCTTGACTATCCCTTGCCTGCCTCCATTCACTCCTCTTCCTCCCTTATCTCCCTCTACCCCTTATCTCTTCTCCTCTCTTCACTCCCTCATTTTTTCCTTCATTAGTTTACCCCTTCCTTCGTCTTCCTCCTTTTCCATTGACCTTCTTATCTACCTACCTGTCTACCTAGCTATTTACCCATATACAGCGAGAGAGATATTGTCTTTTATTCATTCTGTCTGTCTAACGATCTATATATACTCTCTCTTTCTGTCTATCCTTACTTGTTTATCTATCTGTCTATGTATCTATCTATCTATCTGTCTACCTAGTTATTTATCTATGTACAGCGAGAGAGATATTGTCTTTTATTAATTCTGTCTGTCCAACGATCTAAATATACTGTCTTTTTCTGTCTCTACCTACTTGTTTGTCTATCTGTCTATGTATCTATCTATCTATCTACTTATCTATTTAAACATATACACAGAGAAGGAAAGGAAAGCTGGATGACCTGTTTGGAAGAGGAATAAGAAAAGGGAAGTGAAAAAAGGTTTACATAATGTCACTTTTTGTTTCTACTTACATATTCCTCTGTCCATCTATGTAACCTACCGATCTATCTATTTATCTACCTACCTATCTATCTATCTATCTATCTACAGGTACGACGCCGAGCACTCTCTAAATTCCCGCTCATTTCCTGGCGCTCCGACCCCCGTGTGTTGATACGAGCCTGAAATATGAAGTGACGTCAACAATTTGGGAGCGATCACGTTCATTTCGGATTGCATTACGTTCACGAGGGGCAGTACTGCGTTTAGGGGTGTTTTTTTTTTTCTTTTTTTTTTTGTTGTTTTTTTGGAGGGGAGGCTTACCTATTTTTGTTTTCGTTTATTCTCATATTATGGTGTTTTTTTCCTTATTGGGTTGTTGTTGTTGTTTTTGGTTGTTTGTTTGTTTTTTAGGAGGAAGGGGGAGTTTTTTTTTGTCTTTGTTTTATTTACTTACTTTTTTTTCGTATATTCTTTGAGTGGTTTTATTATCATTACTGTTATAGCACTTTTTGTTTCTCCGTTTCTTTTCGTTTTTATTTTTTTCTCTATTTTTTTCTTTTATTTTTATTAGTTTTCTTTTTTTGTATTTTCTCGTTCTTCAGTTTTGTTGCATTTCTATATTTTTTCTTCACTTCTTTCCCAACAACTCGTCTTTTTATATATTTTTGTCTTCACTTCTTTCCCAACAACTCGTCTTTTTTATATATATTTTCACTTCACTTCTTTCCCAACAACTCGTCTTTTTATATATTTTTGTCTTCACTTCTTTCCCAACAACTCGTCTTTTTATCTTCCTCTTTCCTACCCTATTTTTCGTCTTTTCTTCATCTCCATATTTCTCCCTTTTTTTTCATTCCGTTGCGTTTTCCTCGTTCATGTTTTCTTTTCTTTTTTTCCTCTTTGCTTAATTTTCACAATATTTTTCTCTCCTCGCTCTTCGCTGTTTTCTTCCTCATTTTTCTTCGCCCTGACACTGATACCCCAAAATTTATCACTTAATCTAACTCTAATCAAGGTAAAGCAGTGTGTGTTGTTCGCCTTCTCATTTTTTTTCCTTTCATCTTTCCTATTTTTATTCAATGCAGCGTTGTGGATCGGTATGAGGGAAGTATTAAGACACCTCTCCTTCCGTAACTGATCTTTCTTTTGGCCGGTCTTTCTTTATTTACTTTTACAGACGCAGTGTTGAGTGGGTTTTTAGTTTTCCGTTTGTTTTTGTGTATGTTTTCCCCTTGGGCTGTTTCCTCTACTGTAAAAACAAAACAAAAAAACACCCTTCTAGGTATTAAGACACCTCTCCTTCCGTAACTGATCTCTCTTTTGGCCGCTCTTTCTCTATTTACTTTTACAGACGCAGTGTTGAGCGGGTTTTTCGTTTTCCTTTTGTTTTTTGTGTGTGTTTTGAGCTGTTTTCCCCTTGAGTTGTTTCCTCTGCCGTAAAAAAATAAAAAAATAAAAAAATAAAAACACCCTTCTAATTACCCCGGGCCAGCGCGCCGCCTGATTCTGTTGGTGGGTGAAAAAGAAGACAACAAATGAGTGCGAGTTTGGAGTCATTAGCGTCACGGGCGACTAAAAATTACCCGTGATCTAGGACGAGGGAATGAATGCAGCGCGCGCCTCACCTGCTGCAGCGATAGGTAAATAATAACAAATGGATGGATGGACAGAAAGAGGTAGGCAGATAGATAGATAGTTAGTTAGTTAGTTAATTAGTTTGTTTTTTGTTTGTTTGTTTGTTTGTTTGCTAGGTTGTTCTTTAGTTAATTAGTTAGTTAGTCAGGCAGGCAGGCAGTTAGATAAATAGATAGATAGATTGATAGATAGATAGATTGATAGGTTGATAGGTATATAGATTGATAGGTAGATAGATTGATAGGTAGATAGATTGATAGATAGATAGATAAATAGATAGATAGATAGATAGATAAATGACTTAGTAAATATATGCATAAAAAGAAGGGAATAGATAGGAGACAAAGCTAAAGAGAAGAAATGAAGGTAGATAAAGAAATTACGAATCTGAAAATCAAAAAAATATAGACGTGAATAAGAAAATAAAAAAGATGAAAGAGGGGAATGAACAGGAAACACTAAAATAAAGAGAAAAAAAACGAAGATACTAAATTGAGGAAAACAGAAACTGACAAACAAAAAGAAAAATCCATCAGTAACAAAATAAAAAGGACGAGGCAATACTGAAAAAAAAATAACAGAGTAGCGTTAACAAAGCCGTATCATCACCAACAACAACAACAACAACGACAGTACCAACAACAACAACATCAACAAGAGCATCATCACCACCACCACCAGCAACAACAACAACAACAGTACCACCAACAACAACAACAATAACAACAACAACAACAACAACAACAGTACCACCACCACCAACAACAACAGCAACTTCACCACCACCACCACCACCAACAACAACAACAACAACAACAACAACAACAACAACAACAACAACAACAACAACAATAACAACAACAACAGTACCACCACCACCAACAGCAACTTCACCACCGCCACCATCACCACCACCACCACCACCACCACCAACAACAACAACAACAACAACAACAACAACAACAACAACAACACCGTCACACTAGCAGCAGCGGCAGTAGCAATCCAGAACACAATTAATATCAATCTGCATCCCATCCAGCAACAACACTACGAGAGCGAGAAAAAAAAATGAAAGTACTCCGATGACAATAAAACAGGTGACATAAAAACAGCTGACTCAACATGTTACAACACGACACAACACGACACGACACGCCCGCAACCCCCCCTCCTCCCTCTCCCCCCTCCCAACCCCCTGCAGGCTTTAAGTAATTTAATCTAACAGGGTCGAGTCTGTCGGCGGAGTTTTTCTTCATTAACTCAGACAAATGGTGTGTGTGTGTGTGTGTGTGTGTGTGTGTGTGTGTGTGTGTGTTCTTGTCTGTCTATCTATCTGTATGTTTGTATCTATCAATCTGTCTGTCTGTCTATCGGTTTATATGTGTTTCTTTATATTTGTCCTTGTCTCACCTCCAGTTAGTCGTCTATTTACTCATCTCCTTCCTAAACACTTTTATTCTCATTTATCTCAATCACCTGTACATCACCTGCCCTTACCAAACACATAGCTACCATACACTCATTTATCTTACCCATTTACCTATTTTCCTATTTACCAGTCTTTACTTTATACCACCACAGACACTAAACACATTATTCCCGTTTTAAGCAACAACAAACACTGCCAGAGTACCCTTCCCTGCAGTCCCCTCCTTCTCCCCTCCTCCCAAAACGCCTCAGCAATGGTGATATAAAAGTTGAAATCCACCGTAATAAAAGCGCCCAAAGTATATAATATCCAACCTCATTTTCCGACCCGCTTTATCCTGTCCAGTGTCACCTCGCGCGCCAGGAAGTCGTTTCTCACACCTTGATAAGAGAGTTTAGAGGATATTTTGCCTCAGTTGTTGCTGCTGAGAATTTAACGTGCGGGGGGGGAACGCAAGACGACGGTGGGTGTGTGGGTGTTGCCATGGAGGGCTGGGGGCGTGGGACGTGGGGGAAGGCGTGAAGGAAGAGGGAGGAGAAGTAAAGGTGGAGGCAATATTTGAAAAAGGAAGAATACGAAAAGGAAAGGGAAGAGTTTGGGGCGCGTGGGAAGGAAGAGTGAAGGAAAGGAAAAGTGGAGGAACTGTTTGGTAGAGGAATAAGAAAAAGGAAAGGGAAAAGAGGTCTAAATGGTTTATTAATGAAGTAAAAAGGGCTAAGGAGAAGAATGAGGAATGAGAAGGGGGGAGGAAAAGAAAGAATTGAGGTGGGCTTTGTGGAGGAGATAGGAGTAAAGAGGAAGAATAAGAAAAAGGAGAGAGGAAAAGAGGGGACGAGACGAAGGATGTGCGCATGGAAATGGAATAGCAGGTAAAGAAAGAGGGAAGCAGATGTGAAGGAAACTAAATGAAAGAGTAAGAAGTAGAAGGTGAAAAAGATTAAGGTAGGAAGGATGGACAATAAAGTAGATAAAGAGAATAATGTGGGAAGGGAGTAAAGAGGAACTAAGAAGAATAAGGAAAGAGAAAGGAAAGAAGATTAAAATGACAGTTTGGAAGAGGTAAGGGAGAAGGGAATAAATGAAGATGGGCGAAGAGGAGGAGGGAGAGTGGATGGGGGAAGAAGAAGAAGAAGAAAAGAAAAAGAAGAATGGTTGCAAGCAGTGGCGTCGTTAGCCTTGGGCTTCCGGGACTTGAGCCCCGAATGTTTTGACTCTAGCCCGAACCTTTTTTCTCCCCCGGGCCCCGTGCCCCCGTCCCTCCGAAAAATAATAAATAAATATTCTCCACAAAAAAAAACCACTCACCGCCGAGCGCCGAGCGCTGAGAGAGACAGCGTGGACTGGACACTCGGCACTGCATTCAAATTTCAACTGCCATCTGCCTCATGCAGGGCTCCAGCCCTGCATGAGGCATGACAATGATACAGGCATGACAATGATAGAGCAGAGAATACAGGTCACCATACAACAACAGGTCACCTGATTCAGGTCACCATACACAACCACTGCCAGTGCCACTTCAGCCATTGGCGGATCCAAGGGGGAAGCCCAGCCCCCTCCCCTATGGTCCTGAGCGGATACAGGAAAACTAGCTCAAAAGCGCGCTGCGGCTATAACAATGCTTTTTCTCAGAGGAATCTGCCGTCTCATTCGGATCCGAAGAGGAACACTGGCCGCCCAGGAATGCTTTGGCACCAAGACCAGTCGTTATGCCCATTGATTCAGGTCAGTCCACCAGTTATTCAGGAGCAGGACTGCCGAGAATGGCGAACCGGTAATGCTAATGCCCCTCAACCCGCAAAAATCCTGGCATCGGGGCCCCCCCAAAAAAAAAAAAAAATTATTCCTGGATCCGCGCCTGACTTCAGCAGGTTGACATTGTGCAGGCGGTGGACGTGACCCTGTCTCCTGTTCTCAAGAAGTTCCAAGTTCCAACACGTGTCTCAAGTAAGATTTGTCAAACAGACAGTCCTAGAGAATATACAATTTCAACTGTGCTGATGTTAATTTATACTACTTCCTAAATGTTTTTTTTTTTTTTTCCAGGTATTGTACTGTATACGTCCGCTATTTGAACGGAGCTGATGTTATTGATGTAGTTCATACTAAAGATTATATTTTGAAGCCATATACCAGTAGTCTGAGCAGTTTGTAGTTTACTGTGCAATCTGGGAGTGTAGACGTAGGTATGTGTTTATCTTAGGTGCATGGTGGTGAACGCAAACAGGTCCCCCCCCCCCACCGCCTCCCCCAACACACACTTTTTTTTTCACTCACTGTAAACTTCAGCTCCCAATGTTTTTCTCTTAACCCCGAATGTTTTGAACCCTAGAAACGCCCCTGGTTGCAAGTACGTAATAGTTGTTCATTTAGGTTTTCTCTCCTCTTCGTTTTCTTCTTTTGCTCCTTCTTCTTCTTCTTCTTCTTTTTCTTCTTCTTCTTCTTCTTCTTCTTCTTCTTCTTCTTCTTCTTCTTCTTCCTCTTCGGTAAATATGAGATCTATTTTTATTTTCTTCACATTCGTCAGCTTTCTCCTTTGAAGCATACCGCAGAGTACCCTTAAAAATACTTCCTTTATGCGCCGTAGAAAACGAGATTCTATTGGGACACTACGATTATTTAACTTGGGACCAGTAAACGGTGAGGAATTTACTCACCTTCCTTTGGTCACTTTTGGCAGATTTTTTATGGGGGCTACCCGCTAAAGGGCATCAGAATATACAGTCTCTCTCTCTCTCTCTCTCTCTCTCTCTCTCTCTCTCTCTCTCTCTCTCTCTCTCTCTCTCTCTCTCTCTCTCTCTCTCTCTCTCTCTCTCTCTCTCGTTTACTTGATTTGTTGATGTCCAAAGAGAAACCGCCAATAGGAATAGAAAAATATAGATAACATAATAATGACAATTAAAATAAAAATAATGGCAATGGTCGAACACACAGGATAAAGGGAATAGATATGGAGGGAAAGAGTACCTTCGTGGCGCACAGGGAAATAACTGATGTAAAAGGACCCAAGGCATGTTATGCAAGCATTATGCATGAATATATTATCATCTTATTCCCGGCAACAAAACAAAAGTTAAGCACAGTTATTTTTTTCTTATTTACCAAGATTAATGTTCTTTCAGCTGTGCTCAGTGAGTATCCTGCATTTGCCCCTAGATTGTTGTTCATTTGTTCAGTCCCTGATGTCTACTCCCCTGACTAAAGCAAGGCCTTTATTTTTTTAGCACTTGTCTCCTACCATTGTGTCTTTTTAGTTTCATGGTGCTACCTCCACATGTATTCTTAGTTGTATGATCACATTATCTACTGCTCCTCCCTTCTCCTTTGTTGTTTACTTGCAACAATAAATTATCAATCAATCAATCAATCAATTTGTGAATAGTTACCATTCGAAAGACAAGAATGTTTTACCTATTCCTTTAGTTTAGCAATAGGCCATGTGTTTGACCGAGTTGAAAAAATATCTGAATTTTATACGCTAGTTTGAAATAAACAATATTTTAGATGAATGTAGGAAGTTTTATCGAGCATTTTCCCGTTTGAAAGACACTTAACACTTAACATTTAGCTGGGTCCCCCCGAGCCTTATGGGAGGGCCCCCGATGGACTGTAACATAGGTAAACTTCCTTGCCTTCACCGGTGGCTAAGAAGAACGCGTCAAATGTTACATAAGACAAACAATATCAAATTTTGACCTTGCCATGTAGCAAATAGTTTAGCAGAAGTAGTAGTAGTAGTAGTAGTAGTAGTGGTGGTGGTAGTAGTAGTAGTAGTAGTAGTAGTAGTAGTAGTATTGGTGGTAGTAGTAGTAGCAGTAGTAGTAGTAGTAGTAGTAGTAGTAGTAGTAGTAGTGGTGGTGGTAGTAGTAGTAATAGTAGTAGTAGTAGTAGTAGTAGTAGTGGTAGTAGTAGTAGTAGTAGTAGTAGTAGTAGTAGTAGTAGATGTAGTAGTAGTAGTGCGTGCCGGACATATTCCCCCCTGGACATTTACCTCTCCGGATCTTTTCCCCCTTGACAAACTCCCCCATGAACATATTCCCTTCTGGACATTTCGCCCTCCAGACATATTCCATCCTCTCAATTATATATTTAATAAGAGTGAAATAATAAATAAATGAATAATAAAACAGACGACTGAAAATAAGAAACATATAATATATATAGAAATATGGGAAATGAGAAAGAAAGAGGGAAACGGAGGGAGTTTTTGGATGCCCTGTGCGCGTTCCCGAGGCCCTTCGACCTTCCATCCCAGAAACGATAAACGCGGTGAGCAGCTCATTCACAGCATTTATGATTAATTTCATAACTCAGTCTGGTAGTTTTAAGAAGCGAGTTGCTGCGTCGCTCTCCTCGCCTCAGTGGGGGTGTGGAGCCAAGGCCTACGCTAGGGGAGGCCTAGGCGATGGGGGAGGGGCTGACCTGAGCCACTCATCAAGGTGAGGGTAAGGTTAGCCCGCACTCCTCAGTTTCTTCCCAGGTCAGGTCAGGGTCACTGCGCGCTAATCTCCAGCCATCCCTTCCCGCAAAACAGTGTATCTTTGTGGTTTATTTTTGCGATCAATGTTATTTGGTTATGCCTAACACGTGTGCAGTTCCGAATTGCAAAGGAAACTCTCTTGTCCCTAAAATATAGGAATGAAGTTAAAAGAAAATGAGAAGGACTTACCCTGCTGTGCTTGTTTGGTGTGTAACCGTCCCTCCTGATTGCGCGCAGCCATTTTTGGGAGAGTTCCTCATCTTTCAGGAAGGAAAACACGTGCACGTGTTTTCCTTCCCGAAAGATGAGGAACTCTCCCATCTATCTATCTATTACCTTTATAAATTCAATTATTCTATATATTTTATATATACATTATTTTTTGCAGGTGTCTGAGCTGCATTTTAGGCTCGAGGACATCATGCGAGAGGCAATGCACTTCGACTAGAAGACTGGAAGGAAACTTTGCGCTAGCTTGATGAAGATTCGCCTCCAGGATGGTGCTGTTCCTTCCCAATTACTTAACTGCCCTGACTATTTATCGGGACCTGCACATGTTAGAGAAGGCCCCGACATGAAGAGAACGAGGAGGGAGCAATCTGCTATACGGGTGGCAATGGAAAGATGTATATGTGAAGTGTTTCTTTACCATTAACATTTAAGAAATAAACTAAGTACGGTTCTTTTTTTTTCTTGAAAATAAGCATCATATAAGACAGCATCATGTTTTCATCAACAAAGTACAGTATCTAACACCAAATGAATAAATGAAAAAGCAGTAAGAAGGGCAGTACTATAAGCCTTAATGTCATCAAGGGTAAGTCATTATATAGTGGGACACACGGAGGTGAAAAAAAGGAGAAGACACACAGCACAGAGCGGGGAGAGGAGAGAAGAGCGGAGCGCGGGACCACACCTTGCTGACGTCACTCCCCATCGCCTAGGCCTCCCCTCTCGTAGGCCTTGGTGGAGCGCCAGCGAGCCCAAGGTCTCCCTGGTGAGCGTGGCAGTACTGGAGGGCTCCCCGAAGGACGCCTTGATGTCCCCCGGGGCGTCCGCGGAGGTAACGGAGATCTGCTCGGGTAGGTGGGGCTCGTTAGCCGTGGTAGGCAGTCCACCTAGGAGAGCAAACTCCGAACAATAAACCCGGGCAGGTGGGGCTCGTTAGCCGTGCTAGGCAGTCCACCTATATAGGAGAGCAAACTCCGATTACAAAGCCGGGCAGGTGGAGGTCGTTAGCGTGAGCATTTCACCTAGGAGAGCAAACTCCGATAACAAAGCCGGGCAGGTGGAGGTCGTTACCGTTAGCAGTTCACCTAGGAGAGCAAACTCCGATAACAAACCCGGGCAGGTGGAGGTCGTTAGCGTGAGCAGTTCACCTAGGAGAGCAAACTCCGATAACAAACCCGGGCAGGTGGAGGTCGTTAGCGTGAGCAGTTCACCTAGGAGAGCAAACTCCGATAACAAAGCCGGGCAGGTGGAGGTCGTTAGCGTGAGCAGTTCACCTAGGAGAGCAAACTCCGATTACAAAGCCGGGCAGGTGGAGGTCGTTAGCGTGAGCAGTTCACCTAGGGGAGCAAACTCCGATAACAAAGCCGGGCAGGTGGAGGTCGTTAGGGTGAGCAGTTCACCTAGGAGAGCAAACTCCGATTACAAACCCGGGCAGGTGGAGGTCGTTAGCGTGAGCAGTTCACCTAGGAGAGCAAACTCCGATTACAAAGCCGGGCAGGTGGAGGTCGTTAGCGTGAGCAGTTCACCTAGGAGAGCAAACTCCGATTACAAACCCGGGCAGGTGGAGGTCGTTAGCGTGAGCAGTTCACCTAGGAGAGCAAACTCCGATAACAAAGCCGGGCAGGTGGAGGTCGTTAGCGTGAGCAGTTCACCTAGGAGAGCAAACTCCGATTACAAACCCGGGCAGGTGGAGGTCGTTAGCGTGAGCAGTTCACCTAGGAGAGCAAACTCCGATAACAAACCCGGGCAGGTGGAGGTCGTTAGCGTGAGCAGTTCACCTAGGAGAGCAAACTCCAATAACAAACCCGGGCAGGTGGAGGTCGTTAGCCTGAGCAGTTCACCTAGGAGAGCAAACTCCGATTACAAAGCCGGGCAGGCGGAGGTCGTTAGCGTGAGCAGTTCACCTAGGAGAGCAAACTCCGATAACAAACCCGGGCAGGTGGAGGTCGTTAGCGTGAACAGTTCACCTAGGAGAGCAAACTCCGATTACAAAGCCGGGCAGGTGGAGGTCGTTAGCGTGAGCAGTTAACCTAGGAGAGCAAACTCCGATAATAAAGCCGGGCAGGTGGAGGTCGTTAGCGTGAGCAGTTCACCTAGGAGAGCAAACTCTGATTACAAACCCGCGCAGGTAGAGGTCGTTAGCGTGAGCAGTTCACCAGGAGAGCAAACTCCGATTACAAACCCGGGCAGGTGGAGGTCGTCAGCGTGAGCAGTTCACCTAGGAGAGCAAACTCCGATTACAAACCCGGGCAGGTGGAGGTCGTCAGCGTGAGCAGTTCACCTAGGAGAGCAAACTCCGATTACAAACCCCGGCAGGTGGAGGTCGTCAGCGTGAGCAGTTCACCTAGGAGAGCAAACTCCGATTACAAACCCGGGCAGGTGGAGGTCGTCAGCGTGAGCAGTTCACCTAGGAGAGCAAACTCCGATTACAAAGCCGGGCAGGTGGAAGTCGTTACCGTGAGCAGTTCACCTAGGAGAGCAAACTCCGATTACAAAGCCGGGCAGGTGGAGGTCGTCAGCGTGAACAGTTCACCTAGGAGAGCAAACTCCGATTACAAAGCCGGGCAGGTGGAGGTCGTTAGCGTTAGCAGTTCACCTAGGAGAGCAAACTCCGATAACAAAGCCAGGCAGGTGGAGGTCGTTAGCGTTAGCAGTTCACCTAGGAGAGCAAACTCCGATTACAAAGCCAGGCAGGTGGAGGTCGTTAGCGTTAGCAGTTCACCTAGGAGAGCAAACTCCGATTACAAAGCCGGGCAGGTGGAGGTCGTTAGCGTTAGCAGCTCACCTAGGAGAAGGACAACTCTGATCACGAACCCGGGCAGGTGGGGATCGTTAGACGAGGTAGGCAGTCCTCCTAGGAGAAGGAAAACTCCGAATTCAAACCAACCAACTAACAATCTATTTATAACTATCAAACCGGCTAACTCATAGCTAGCTCTTTGAATAGCAATCAAACTAACTTCCTGCCTTCCTACCTACTTAACTAATTAACTATAACTGTTTGACAATATATTAAGGTAACTATCTAACTAACTAAATAAGAAACTATACTCGCCGCAACCTTACGTGGCGAAATGGGGGCCCCATCACCCTCAGAGCGCATAGGATTGGCTGTATGTGTGTGTGTGTGTGTGTGTGTGTGATGCTTGGAGGCGTCCTTGGATGCAGTTGTTTTGCTTGCTACTGATAACACCTATTCCCGCTGGTACTGTGGTTTCCTAGCTTTTCTTTGTTATTGTTACTCTCTCTCTCTCTCTCTCTCTCTCTCTCTCTCTCTCTCTCTCTCTCTCTCTCTCTCTCCAGGCCCGTAAGTAGGCAGACTTTTTTGGGGGGGGTAAGAGGGCATCATAGGTTCATGAGTTAGAAGGGAGGGTAGCGAGAGAAACAAGTATGCCCAGGTGGAGATTTTTTTTTTTTTCTTTTCTTTTTTTAATAAACACTTTTAGGGGCATTTTAAGGCCGATATAGAAAACGTTGGCTATAAACCCCCTAGCCCCACCAGAAATTACGGCCCTGTTATATTGCCATTGTTTAGAGTTCATGTAATATAATTAAGACGAAAATGTTGTTGCCTCTTGCTTCTTACTACCTCTTAAATTTAGGATATGCTGTCATCTTTAGAGAGTTCTTGTTAAATAAAACACGAGAATGTTACCACTTCCTTTTCTTAGTGTTTATATAGCTCTTAGTGTTTGGATATGCTGTCATTTTTTAGAGTTCTTGTAATATGAAACTCGAGAATGTTACCTCTTCCTTTTCTTCTTAGTGTTTCGCTCTTAATGTTAGGATATGTTGTCTTTTATTAGTTTTTTTGTGATATAAGACGAGAATGTTAATTGTTACTGCTTGTTTCTCTTCACACTTTAGGATGTGCTGTCATTTTTTTTTCCAAGTTACATACGTTCTGTGTTTCCTCATTGAAGTTCTAACATGAGAGATGATTACGGGATATTCTTGCAAGTTTTACGTTTTATATATTTTTCATTTATTGTCTCACCATGATGTGTTTAATAAAAGGGAACTGTTCACACCAAATTCCGTTCCTTATTTTTTCTTTGTGTTATACCCGTCCACCGCTATAGAAGTTGAATAGTAGTAAACATATCGTAGTTATATAGTAGCCTTTTAACATTGTAAAAATAGTATTACACTTCAATGGAGGAAAACTAAAACATAAAATTAAGTTACATGTATTTTTCTAGCTATACTTTCTCTCCATGTCTTTATTCCTTTGTGCGGAGTAGTGTCGCGCAGCATTCCGGTTAAAAGGCGTAGCAGGAGGGGTTGTTGAGCTCACGGGACAGGAGATAAAGAGAAAGAGTGTGCGGAAGGGAGGGAGGGAGAGAAGGGTTGCCAGCGGTTGGTATTACATGACACTCCTCTACACCTTGAAAGCATCCAAGACCTGTATTTCTAAGGCTTCCATAATGATGATAACAAGCACAGTGGATAATATTACATCTTTAGAGTAAACAACAGCTGTGTTCTAAGCCTGAATATACTCACAACAATAAAAATCAGAAATATCACGAAATCACGAGACGGCAGCTTGTCAAATCGCAGTTCCCAAGTACTTAAAGTTTGCCACGGAAGAAGAGGAAGAAGGAGGAGGAATTTAAGCCCAACAAGCTGATATAATACAGAAATAACATCTTAGTGACCTTACAGAACCACATTATCGGGGAAATAGACCGTAGTATGAGTCACGGGAGATCGAAGTGGTCGAGGATGGAGGGCTGAGGGCGAATCGATACCGTGAGCCACTCAGCCCCAAAAACTCGCCCTGTCCTACCCCAACCCTTGCCCTCGCTCCCTTCCCTTCCCCTAAACAATGAGCAGAGAGCTGAATGGTGCGCAGAGAGAGAGAGAGAGAGAGAGAGAGAGAGAGAGAGCACATCTTTGTCCTCGATCGTAGCCATTCCACTCCATCGTCTATTTCTCACACAAATCTATTTGCCTTCTATCCTTCAAAAACACTCTTTCTCACATAATAGCTTAGTGTGGGGAGGCAAATGGACGTGTGTGTGTGTGTGTGTGTGTGTGTGTGTGTGTGTGTGTGCCCAGATCTTTGTCTAACTCAACATCTGTTCTTTACATAATTAATACCTATACTCCATAAACCCAACTCACTCATTTTTCTCTCCATTACAGCTTCGTGAATCATCAAAAACATGTCAGATGAAAGCTCAGGAGAGATAAGGGAACACGAATATATGTATCTAGTTAGAGCATCTCAAAACCTGCTTTCCTCTGCCCCTCCCATGTGTCTGTCAGTCAGCCCATTATTCAACATTTCGGCGCCCAAGTCCACACATTTGACAAGGCTTTCGTAAGAGTTTTAAGCATTTCTATGTATAATTACATGACCCTGGTGATAGTGTGACACTTCTTCTGCACCATGAACCTGAAAAAACATTCATTCGAACCCAATTGATCTACTTTTAGGCCATTGGAAATAGTTGATGTGAGAGGCGGAAGCGTCTGAGAATACCAACCTCGTAATATAATCCGTGGAAAATCTCAAGGCTAGTATTTGTATATATATTTCCTCACTCTCCCACGCCAATACAATCAAAATAAACTTGTTATTAACTTAATAAAACTTCTACAAAACAACCATTCATCTCAAACACAAGTATAGAGAAGCGAGGAAAGCAGGCAGACACACGCAAGCATGAAATACACAAAAATAACCTCCGTGGTGTCAACAGAGAGAGAGAGAGAGAGAGAGAGAGAGAGAGAGAGAGAAAGGTTGCCCCGAGATATGGCAACGCCGCCCCGTGCCCAGGAAAAGTGCCCTTATGTTACCAGGAAGTGACGGGGCCCCTGTTTGCTGCCCTCTGGCGGGGGGCACGGACTGGGGGGCGAGCAGGAAGAGCTGATGAGAGAGAGAGAGAGAGAGAGAGAGAGAGAGAGAGAGAGAGAGAGAGAGAGAGAGAGAGAGAGAGATTTAAATGTTACTATTAGGTATTATCACTATTGACAATCATGAACAGACCAACTGGCTATAGATATAAAATGATCATATAAATAAACAAACATAAATGGAAGTATTGCTTAGTCTGACAACTGCTGAAAAATAAATGGTTCAGTTCATTATTAGAAAAATCAATAAATCGTAGGCCTATGCTCCACACTATAATATATACACGTTTACTATGCTTCAAAGAGATAGGATGAAGTTAGTTATATATTTCTGCTCAACTCTGACTAATATATATAATTCTTACACTTCTCACTTCTAAATCTCAAGAAGTAATAGCCATAAGTTTATTAATACCTTGATCATTAATACCTAATTACTATATTTGTCTTAATTATTGCACTTTAGAATTAGACTTAATTGTGTAATTATACATATATCCTCATGCAGAAATAAATAAATAAAAAATAGACAAATAAACAAACATAAGGGAAGACGGTGTTAGTTACGTCTGTGTGTCATCTATCAGTCAGATGTGTGTGTGTGTGTGTGTGTGTCAACCCAGCTGATCTGTCAAAACAATGGCCTCCCCCTCCCCCTCTTCCTTCACCCTTCCTCTCCCCTTCCTTCCGTGGGTGACAGGCATTTAAACGTCCATAAAAGTCACCTTCAGCCTTACTACGCTGCCCACACGCCTATCACGTTACCCTACACACACACACACACACACACACACACACAAGCACACACGCACACACACACGTAATGTAGGTTAGATCGATGGGTTGGCAATATCATGACCCACTGACACTAAATTTTTACGTTCATCATCACCATTATATATTCCTCATTGTCATCACTGTAATAATAATGATGATGGTGATGAGAAGAGGAAGAGGTAGAAGAACAAGAAAAAGAATTAAGATCAACTAGGAAAACAACACAAAACTTACACCAATGGAAGGGAAAGTGGATTTTGATAAACACGTCAGCTCGTCACATATCGCAAAAACATATCATTAGCTGCCTTTAACAAACATTTCTGGGTGCCACACGCCAACGCCAGTATATTTGGGTTGTCAGGGGAGCCGAGGGAACAGGACCCGGTTCCCAGTAGCACAAAACAATTCATTTTATCGACCGTCTCTCCCCTAACACCAAATATTGATCTAGTTCCCTCGAATCGATTTTGCATGAGCAGGATACGGCGTAGCTGCCTCCCCTCGCTTCCATGACACCTCCCCGCTAGCAACAGAGGCCTGTGCTGATATCTGAAAATGGTTCTTGGGACGGTTAGGCTTTTAATGGTCTTTTTAGTAAGGCCGTACGGTTAAAACACCCGCCAAACTTCGACCGTTACTACGGCTTTTACTCACCTTCCCCCACCCGCCGCGGAATGGACTCGCCCTCTCCATTCTCTACTACATAAGAGCATATTTACCGCCCCACGGGGATATTCACGGGAAAATATTACCCTTAGGCTGAGTATCCTATTTTAATGGATATGCACCGGCAGTTTGGCCCAGGAAAGTGGAAATCGTGGGTTCGCCTCTGTGTTGGAGGGAAATTATCCCAGGACACGATCGCCATATTTGAAAGGGCGCGAGCGGGAAGGGCCATCATTGGACAGCAAGGCCTCCCTTACTCCGCGTCTCCTCGCTCACCCCGCCCTCATTTCCCGCCCAATACCACACTCGCGCCTAGCCAAATGTTTGACGGACGCGTTGGGGTGGTTAAAATAGGTGCAGTCTAATTCATTACTAGGGAAATAAGGTTGGAAAGAGAAGGTTTTTTAGGGGAGGCGAAAGGCCCGGCTGGCGCTAGTGGAAGGATAGACATTTAAACCCGCCTTCAATGTCACGTTTCCCGGCCAGCCAATCAGCGGCCGAGTTACGTACAGCGTTGCCAAGTGTGCACGTGGCCGCTCAGGGGGGACGGGCTATCAAAACAATGTCACATGGCACACAGGTATGGCAGCCGCATGGTCCTGTGTGTGTATTCCATGACCTCCTGTTTCCCACACTATGGCAGGAGGTGTCCACGCTGCCCGCAAGCCGCCCATTGTATGCCTTCAATGCTTCTAAGGTTAATCTTCCCTTTTTCTTCCTTCTTCCTTTGTACCTCTCGTCGCTTCCTGCCTCTCCTCTTCCTCCTCCTCCCGCCCAGTCCTTCCCCCATTCATGTTTCGCCGATATTATTGCCCATGGGTACGTTTTCCTCATCTGGTTGACCTTTTTTATGAGTATTTACATTTTTGCTTGACCTGGGAACTTGCTCCAATTTTACCACAGTACGTGACCGTAACCCTCATTCATGTTCTCCAAGGCTGAGATTTCAAGGTTATGCTCCCGTCTGCATGTGGTTGTTTTCCTTTTCTCTTATTCTGCGTCATCACGGCCAAATACATCTTCTTCATCCATCATCTATTCTTCCTAGACACCCAAATACTACCTTTTCTTACAACGAGAACGCTGGAAATATAAATAATGGCTTTTTTATGTCTATTATTTTGGGATATTTTTCCTGTTGTGGCGCAGAATAGAATAAAATCCACCCTAATATTTGCGTCATCATATGTTTACGAATACATATCATCTTACTAGTGAAAAAAATCCTTATCTGGTGCGTTTTTGTCCGCCGATAAGGCTTACATATCATTGCCATGTCTTCAGGAGCTACAAATACCCTTTACGTATCCCCGGGGGGGTGCGGACTTCCCTCGGCCACGGCAGGAGCCATTCACTCCGCAACCAGCAGCGAGGCGTAGAAATACTCCATCCTAGCAACAATATACGCCCAGGTGGGGAGGAACACGGCCCATGAGGGAGTGCATGATATCGATCACTATTTCATCGTGCCCGGGTTAATGGCGCGCCAGGCCTACACGAGAAAATTAAATATGTATACGTTGATCGCCTTGACACCCTGCAGACTCCTTATATTGGGAGATTAAAGCGAATATTCCATCATGAAGACCGAGCATCCTTCCGACAAGAGGAGAGGTGTTGTCAGCCATTATCTCGCCATGTCCGGAGGTAACGCCGCTCGAGACCAACCCAGAAAAATAGATAAGGCACCCCTTGATCTCCTGACACCCGGTAGACTTCTTAGATCGGGAAATTAAAGCGAATATTCCATCATAAATGCAGAGCATCCCTGGTGGAGGCGAGGCGTTGCCATGGTAACTGTACACAGCGGACATGTGGCAGCGCAGCCCGGGGTCACGTGACTGCCGGGGACCAATCAGGGACGGCGATTTCAAACTTGTGTCTGCCTTTGTCATAACGAACGACGAGGACCAATGTTTCGGCCAGCGGAGTGCCGTGTGCGTGTTTATTTCCCTAAGTTAAGTGGCACATCCTCACCCCTACACCTGGAATCAATGAGGAACACGTAGAGGTAGGTGGCGGGGATCTGCTGGGCGGCTGCGGGCGTGTACCAAACCTGTACTTCACCTCCTGCACGTGATATTAAAAGCTCTCCACGTTTGTAGCTCCCTGCCGCCCCTGGTGCCGGCGATCTGCGGGGATTTAAACCATCGTGCCCGTCAGGAGGATTACCGCCCGCCCGCGTCCCCTGCAGGATGTTCTATGGCGTGGCAGAGGTGTGTCCGGGGGTGTGAGGGTGCCCGCCGACCCTTCCCTTCGTCAGGCACGTCCTCTGTAGGCGCTCGGGCGCTCCTCCCCTGGCCATTTAAACTCGTGTGTCCGTCGCTCCGCTAAAACATCACGTAATTTCAATCTCCACACCTTCAGGAGGACACTAGTTACCTGTCTTCACCTTCCTGTTTACCTGTTCCTCCGTCAGGCACGTCTTCGGAAGGCTCTCGGGCACTCTTCCCCTGGCCATTTAAACTCGTGTGTCCGTCGCGCCGTTAAAACATCAAGTAATTTCACGCTCTACGCACCGTCAGAAGGAAATTAGTGATATATGTGTGTGTGTCTTCCTTACCTATTCCCTTCGTCGGACATTCCCGCAGGAGGAAGAGATTCGAGCACTACAGCCATATAAATTCTCGTGTGTCCATCGCTCCGCTTAAACGTCAAGTAATTTCAGTCTCCACTTCTTCAGGAGGAAATTAGTGATATATGTGTGTGCCTTTTTTAATTCTCAAACATTCCCTTCGTCAGTACCGTGGTGAGGGTGTGCGTGTGTATGTGTGTCTCCCGCCCTTCGCATCCTTATAACTGTGATAAATTACCGCCATTTAGCCTCATAACAAAGATATCTAGTGTGTTTCAGCGTTCCTTTAGCTTTCTTATCGTGTTATCCCTTTATTCGCCTTCCTCCTCCTCCCTCCTTCGTCCATATCTTGCGCGCCAGAAAGATAAGAAGGAACGTTTCTATCCCTCGCCATTGGTTGTGTTGCAGTGTTTCTTTGTGTTTGTATTGCCTTGTATAGGTGCCTGTTTGGGCGGGATAAAGCCGGTGTTGCGCGCTTTTTTTGTGTGTGTGTTTTTTGTGCATCAGGCAGCGAGGTGGACGGACGTGATAGTGTGTGTGTGTTCTTGGTGTTCTGAGGTGATACACTAGCGGGGTTTATCCCTCACGTGGTAAATTAAAGTCATCGAGTGTGTTTATCAAGGTGGTCTAAGTGTATAATGACGGAAAAATTGTGTTTGGCCATGTCACTACTGTTCTTTGACTCGTTTTCAGATTTTCATTGTTTCTGGTGGCTTTATCTATCTTCCACAGTGTTCATTTGAGGCTTAGACTGATTTATTTTATTTGACGAGTGGCTGTGATGAAGTGTTTCCTGTTTTCCATGATTCGTTTTCATATGACGATTGTTTCTGGTGGATTACTCTATCATCCACGGTGATTATATGAGCTACAGACTTATTATGTGATGTGAGTTGCTATGATGGAGAAATAGTGTTTGGTCTAGCCTCAGTTACGTTTTCAAAATTTCCTTGTGTGTTTCTTTTTCTTTCTTCCTGGTGCGGCCACTACGATCGTTTCCCACGTGTCTTGCCCTGGGGGATGTAAATTGATAGTGTAGTGGGTGTTCTAGGCTTAATTATCACTTGTTTTTTTTCTTCGATCAACTGAATTGTTACCAATACTTAAATGGAATATCATGAAACTGGTGAATTAGTTCATCTAGCCCGAAACACTGCTATGTATACTCTTTCATGGGTTTATTTGTCCATTATTATTCTTTGTTTTGTGGTTCTAAACTGCAAATCCATGCATATTGTGGGAAATATTGTAAGTTCTCGTTCTGTTTCATATCTTTGTCTTATCAAAATCATTTCTTTGTTTGTTTGGGGATACTAAAGTAAACTGAATTGTTGGTTTCTCTTTCTCACATCATTGTCTTATCAAAATAATTTATTTATTTGTTTGTGGATACTAAAGTAAACTGAATTGTTTTTTCTTTCTCACATCATTGTCTTATCAAAATTATTTCTTTGTTTGTTTGGGGATACTAAAGTAAACTGAATTGTTGGTTTCTCTTTCTCACATCATTGCAACTACAGGAAATTCACTGGTGATTGTCTCATGAATTTGATGAATAATTGGAAGTAGTTTCATAATGATTATGGAATTGAATGCATAAAAGAAATTACCGTTAATGTTGGTAGAAAATATTTTTTTCTAAATAATGTATTTCTCAAAACGAGGGGAAAAAAAAAGGTAGAATGGAAAGGATGTTAAATGGGACACAGGGAAGAAAATAATGATAATGAGTGTCAGGTGTAGGTAGGAAATACTTTGTTTTCCTATGAGTATGTTGCAAGAGGGATGAACAGAGCCACATACAACCTCCTCTTCCTGCCACATCTGCTGGCCCACCATGTGCTCCTTTGTCTCTTATCTTGGGGGGGTTATTGGCTTCTGCCTTTCTTTCTCTGTCTTTCTTTTTGCTTCCTTTTTCCTCAATTATTTGAGTGTTGTTACACAACTCATATACATTCTTCTCTTAGTGAAGGATTTTCATGTAATTGTCCCAAAATAATAGTGTAACTATGTAACTTGTGAATTACTAAGTAGGAATTTGAGAGTTGGAAACTAATGTTCCATCATTTTCAAGGACATTTTTATCAATATTAATTTCATTTCATATTTTCCTGCATACTTGCCACAATTTGTCACCAAGTTGGGAATGTTGAGAGCTGTTGCTTTATCTTTCTATGACCATCTTTGTGAGAAATGTAAATATTGTTGCTACTTAGAAGAAAAATCGATTTTGAATCTTTTTCTCAAAACCACATCTTTCAGGGACTGGTTGGCTGTGTAGTATCTCTTTGTAATAGTCATTAATTCCATAATAGTTGGCTATCTGGGTATTGATTTTTCATTTAGAGTTTAAGTTCATGTATTGATTCAGAATTGGTAATTTTCCATTTAAGATATTTGAGGAAACTTTATTTTGTCAAACTTGCATACCACTGCCAGTAGAATAGAGATCAATATATTTTGGTAATGAAGACGAAGTTACTGAATGTTATATATTATGTTTTCTTTCCTGAATTTTTAATAATAGTATGAGAATAGGTGTAGGCTAACATTCCTCTCTTTCTTCCCCAGATAAAGAGTAAATCTTCCTGTTCACCTCACATCATCAGTACATCATCATCACCACCCATCTCACCACCACTACCACCACTACCACTACCCTCACCACCCCACTGCCACCACCACCCCCACCACCGCCATGGATCTCTACCTGCCCAGCACGGAGCCCGGCCTCACCCTCCAGGAGATGATTGACTGCGACATCAAGTGTGGCATGGAGTTCAGCGAGGGTCTGGACTCCATGATCACCACCTCCGATCTCAACTCCCTTGACCTCTCCGGCATGTCGTCACTCGAGGCAGAGCTCGACCTCAAGTCCTTTGAACCACTCTTTGACCCCCTGGAGAAGCTGGAGGACATGGACGTTGCCGAGGACCACACCGCCGAGGAGCTGAACGTGGTCAACTCCTGGATGAACATGTCCTCCATGAGCAACTATAGTCTAGACCTAGAGAATAGCGTCATGGTGAACCCGTCGGCTGTGCTGCCCAACACCCTCCCCTCTCAAAGTACAAGGCGCACAGAGCCATCAACGCCCCTCAGTACATCAGTCTCAAGTACAAGCACCGCCACCACCACAACCCTCTACATCAAGGCTGAGCCCAAGGACGCCAGCAGCACCACCACTTCTGTCCAGGTGAATACTCGGTGTGTGTGTGTGTGTGTGTGTGTGTGTGTGTGTCCTTGTTTGGTTGTTTCCTTGCTTTATTGATGTATGGCAATCCTATGTTAGATTTGAATATTTATCTACTTTCTTCCTTGTAACTTCAGCTATTTGTTAGACCTTTTATTCATATATTTTTACAAATGTGTGTGTGTGTGTGTGTGTGTGTTTGTCAGGGTTGTTTGATTTAAATCAAATATTTTTTTTTTAAACCATTGATTTTTTTTTATTTATTTATTTATTTATTTTTTTTTTATTGATCTAAATCTTGATCTTATTGCAGGGCAACTATATAGAATGGAAAAATAAACAAAGAAAACACTAAAATTGATATCAATGTTTTCCCTGTCAACTTCACAAATTTTCCTGAGCAGATAAAGATCTTCAGTCAGCCACACATGGTCCATCAAGTCACAAGAACAAGACGTTGACCGCCTTTTTGATGGTATCTTGCTGAGGCAGAGTGATAGTTTCAAAAGTATTTTACAATGCGAACCACATGCTTTTCTATGTTACCAATTCCAAATCATGAGCCAAAACATATATAACGTGTGCAGTGCAACCATGGGTTAGCAACTTCAGTTCATTTGCTTGTTTTAATTGCTTTCCCATCATGTTGACATTGGCTGTATTAGATGCTTAAGTCTGTCCTTATATAGCAAGTTTCTCACCCTGTGGATATTTTCTTTTATGCCTCCATGGTCTAGTGGTGCGTGCCTAACTACGAATTTGTGGTCCTGAGTTCAAATCCCAACCTGGGCAGTCAGCATGGAGCTCACCCAGCTGTTCATCTTCCCTTTCGGGCTGGTCGATTAATGGGTACCTGGGGAAACCTGGGGAAGGTAAATTATGGTAACCTGGATGTCACACTGACCCTGTGTCCCAGGGTGATGGGCTCTTCCCACCACAGGCTCAAGGGCCACTGTTACGGAGATGAGCACTGCGGTCATGCTCAGCAACACCGTATGCCCCCATCTTTACTCTTTTGGTTGGTCCCAGCCAATTGGTGGTGCAGGCAACTGTTTTATATTGCCACCATCTTGCTTGACTAATCCCCCCCCTCCCAAACTTCACTTGATCCTCTTTAGAGAGTTTTGCTGGAGTCCGGGTCGATAGGCAATCATCAGGACAGCATGTGGGTAGTCTTGGGCCCCTCCAAACACTCAAATGAACTAAAGAAAAGCTATTAAAAGGGACAAAAATCACCAACTATAGGAAGTGGCAGGAAGGAAATATTTGAAACTTATACTCCTTCTTCTTCAAAGAATCACTTCACATACATACATGGATCATCCAGTCTTTTCTGATACTTCCATTTGAAGCTGCTGTCATTTTTCTTTGTGCAGTCTCAGTCAGGACATGTCGAAAACATGACATGATCTGGTTAGACTGTTAAAAAACTAGACAGAGTTGTGGTGTGGTGCTGGCAAGAGGCTGGCTGGCTGTGGATGGTCAGTCTTAGGACTGGCTCAAACAGCCAGCCAGATTACTTATGATAATGGAATATGATACAAGAATACTCCAACAAGTGTTTGAAATTAATGTAGAGAATATTGAGGTTTACATTCATTTAATTATTTTCATTTATAAAAAAATCAACAACCCTGGCATTGTGTGTGTGAGCAAGCAAGAGCAATGAATAACTATAACTTGTAGTGACCAACCTGCTTAGTCACATACCTGTTATGTTTTGCTTGGGAAAAGCAGGTTTACACCGATACATATTATTGCATTTTTTTTTTTTTTTTTTTTTTTTTTTTTTTTTTTCAATGCTTTCACTACTTTATTAATCTTAGTACGCTTGCTTTTTTATTTTGCCCTTGAGGGTTTGGTGTATGAATTTGTGATATATTAGCAAAGAGATCAGTAGAGCTACAAAAAAAGGACTTTACCTCTATACCATCCGTGCTTCCACTATTACTACAGACCCAAATCTCTAACCTTGGATTATTTTTACTTTTGTATTTATTTATTTATTTATTTATTTATTTATTTATTGTGCGTGTGTGTGTCTACTTGTATGTATATTTTTTCGAAGGGGAGCAAAGTCATTCAAATTTAACACTTCCCTGCATTTTATTAAACTTACAACACCTATATTTGTGCTGCTTTAATGGTGTACACATGGAATGCCCATTATTTGACTGCTTGTTGTGTCTGATAGTATAGTACTTCATATCCCGTAAGGCAGGTGATGAGTCATCTTTTTCCTTTGGCAGACCCCTCAGTCCCAGGCCGGGAGTGGACCCATAACAACCCAGGTTACTGTAGTGCGGCCTCAAACCGCCTCTGGCCAGAGTGTGCGCCAGCAAAGTTCCTTGGTGTCCGTTCAGTCCAGCCAGTCCCCCTCCCAGCCTTCTGTGGTGACCAGACCCACCCTGGCCACCTCCCAGATGGTAGTACAAACAACGCAGCGCACGCCTCAGCAGCTAACCTTCGCCTCCACCGCCACTACCACAACACCCACCACGACACCCATCATCACCGCACGCACCACCACCTCCCAAACTATTTTAAGCAATAGGTAAGAAGCAAGATGCATAGTCCAGCTATGTCCTATGTTCATACATCTTAATCCTATGGCAGTGCTTCAGTGCCCCTTGAGTGATGAACTAATGGGTGGTTATTACCTTTATAGATACAAGAGCACAGGCAAGCCAAGGAAGGAAGTTCAGCCCGAGGAGAGAATGTTCCCCAAGCCTGCCTATTCCTACTCCTGCCTCATTGCTCTTGCCCTGAAGAACAGCACCACTGGCAGCTTGCCTGTCTCTGAAATATACAGTTTTATGTGGTGAGTGTCTTAGCCCAGTGATGTGGGTGTAGCCTTGAATATAGTGTTTGTTGTTGTTGCATTAGGGCAGTGTATTGTAATGAAGTGTAAAGTTGAGTCCTATGTTTCTTTTTCAGTGAGCACTTCCCATACTTTCGGACTGCCCCTAATGGATGGAAGAACTCTGTCCGCCACAATTTAAGCTTAAACAAGTGCTTTGAAAAGATTGAAAAGCCTGTTGGTTAGTTTTTTTATCTTTTTATGTACAAGATTTATTGTTAACTACTTATATCTGATTTTTTATATATAGTAGTAGTCTTCAGTAACAAATGTGGCTGATTTGTCTTTTTTGACGTGCTCAAGGCATTCTAACGAACTTTTCCTAAAAGTAGATTTAATATGCAAAACTAGCCACATGACTTAATAAATACCAATACAATGCTTAAAAACTTATGTTAATCAGTAGGAAGGTGAAAGGAACAATTGCTATATTTATTCACTATCTTTTATTCTTATTTTACTTTGTTTACTGTCACATTTAATTTGAATAACTTGGCTTTCTAATTAGGAGTCTACCAAAATATGTGAGTAGTGTTATTACCATGTTACTTCTTGCTTACAGTGGCAGGAAGCAACCAGCGTAAGGGATGTTTGTGGGCACTGAACCCAGCCAAGGCACACAAGATGGATGAAGAGGTGCAGAAGTGGAGTAAAAAGGACCTGCAGGGGATCAAGGATGCAATGCAGTATCCTGGTAGGTTGTGGCATTGAAATGGAAAGTAGAAAGAAAGAGTTGACATGCTAAGCCAGGTGATTTATGGAAATATTTTCATGGGATTATTTATTTTTATTTATTTACTAATTTATTTTATTTT
The DNA here is from genome assembly GCF_024679095.1 of Eriocheir sinensis. Classification (NCBI taxonomy): domain Eukaryota; kingdom Metazoa; phylum Arthropoda; class Malacostraca; order Decapoda; family Varunidae; genus Eriocheir; species Eriocheir sinensis. Next base: position 17,401,610 of record NC_066515.1, on the reverse strand, counting down.
TTTGTGAGCAGGCTTTTTTATTTCTATTAGCAGTCTTTTTCGTCTTTATTCAGCAGGCTTTCTTGTTAATCAATTTTTGCCCTTGAGTTGCTTCCTTTACTGTTAAAACACAAAAATTGAACCAACTATATGAACTATTATGATTACTGTTCTGAGACTGGAGGGAGTTTAAGCAAGTCTTCCTCAACAGAAGTGCTGGAAGCCTTAGAGCGAGGAGAAATGAAGTTTGAGTCCAATGGGTGTGTGTTGTCGTGCAGCGAAGACGAGGACGAGGATGAAGAGGTGGACCCCCTGAGTATTGATGCGCCAGCAACTACCACCGTGGGCACAGTCAAGGTGGGTGTTGGCAAGCTCCAGCAGCTGATGAGGTGTTGCAACGTTTACGAGGAACGTGTTTTGTTTAAGTTGCAATGGAGAGGCGACCTTGTATTTGCTGTACCGAGGGTCGCTTTTCCCTGGCAACTTACATCTTGTTCTTCCTAGGATTTGTAGCCTGACTTTCCCAGTGTAAACTAGAGTAAAATGGCTTTGTCCCTTACGGCCCTTCTCTGGATGCTACATATGTTGAGGGTGTTTTGTACATTATGCCACAGAAAGGATTTACGTTATTTATTTGATTTATTTTTTGCAGATTCTGAACCCCCTCACCTCCCCAACCATCGTCACCTCCAGCCAGCGGGGAACCTCCACAGTGGTGTCAAGCCAGCAGCACCAACAACATATCAGACAAACGGTGCAGAACGGCCGCACCACCCTGGCCTCCCCCCACCCCACCACCCGCACCACCTACACCACCCATACCCTCAAGCGCAACACAAGCCCCCTCTCCAGCGAACCAGAGTTCATTCTTCCAGACATTCTTCCAGACTCGAGCATGACAGAAATCAGTCTGCAGGTAAACTCCTCTGACTTCTTCCATAATGAACCTAAGTTATTTTCTCCAGACATACTTCTAGGCTCACTTAGGCATAACAGAGTTTAGCCTGAAGGTAAACTTTGTGACTTCACCTCCTTCAAACACCAACTTCATTTATCACATTGACCTTAACCACTGTTACCACCAACACCACCCCAGCTTTCATTTTTCTTCACCACCACAACTGCCATCGATGTAATATGTCATTCTATCAATATTCTTCCATTAACATTGAGACTTATAAAAAAACTTATTTCTTACACATTGCCGTCACATTATCTCACATTTGTTAGGAAGCAATCTCTTAGTATTTTATGTAAGTTGGAGCCTGCTGTTGTGTGCTGTTTTCTTTGCACTTTTTTGATGATTTTTGGTTAACTCAGAGAGGCTCGGAACAAATAATTATCCTTAGAAATTGCATGAAACAAGTTGTTCAATATTCATCATGGGATATTTTTTTCTATGAGCATCAATTGGTTAGAGAAAATAAGTGTACGCCTTGTCCCACAGTCCAATGGTGCTCTGGTGGATGATCTCGGCAATGAAATCAAGACCGAGGGGGAAGCCACCATCCAGGGCAGCCAGTCCTCCCGCGGCCTGGTGGTGCGCAAGCTGCCAGGCGTCACTCCTCTCAGGTCAGCCACTGTGCGTGCCAACTACATGTACACACCCACGATCTCATCCCCTCACCAGCAGCACACCCTCAACAGACTTGTGCTGACCAACGGTAAGCTGTCATAGTGAGGTTGATGCTGTCCCCTGTCTCTCCCTCCCTTCCGTGTGGAACAGAGTCCGTGTGCATCCCTGCAAGGAGCAAATGTGTGCTCGGGTGTCCTTTGTGTGTGTGGTGGCCGGGTCTGGCGTGAGTAGTGTGCGTCACGTTGCTGTAGTGTGTGTAGCTGGTTGCCAACGTTCAGGAAGTACAATAATTCTGGTGGAGATGAACATGTCTGTCTGTCCTGAAGTTAGGATTAGCCGGTGCTGAATGGTTGCTTCCCTGGCAATAGGATTGTCCGGAAGAGAAAATGCCATTATGCATAAAATCTTCCAATTATGGTTTTGTCATGCCTTATGAAAATGGTCATATTTGTTTCATGTATCTGAGTGGTCCTATCTATTTAGGCAGCATTCCACTGGCCTAAGTATTCAGATGTAAATTTGAAGGTTATCAAGGCAGTAAAGATTCTCTCAAGGGTGGTGCTCCACTAGGCAGTTTTCTCTAGAATGTTTGAGTTTTACAGAAAAGTATTAAAATACTCTACCTTCATTCATTTCTTCCTTATAGTGCAAATCCCAACCTAGTATTCCAAAATATTTGTACCTTTATCTAATTAACTGTATATAAATTGTGATAACTAATAATCATAGGTTGTTAAGTAGAAGGTGTTTAATGTGCCCTTTACTGTGGCATGTAAGAAGGTGCAAAACATTATGGCAAGCCTCAGCTGATGAATGTGGTGTTGTAACTTTGTGCAACTGAAACATTGTCTGAGTCCTGTGATAATCCTTTTACTGAGACCGGGGTAACTTATGTACCTGAGAGAGTGTAATAGTACGATAGCAGGAGCTCATGTATTCTGATTATTTCTCCCATTCATTATCTTCCTTCCTCAAACCATATGGATTTATATATATACTTTTAATTTTTTTCAGTGAATCAAGCTTGATTATGCAGTGGTTGAATTTGGTTAGTATTTATGATGGAGGACTTTTTATGACTCGCACAGTCTTGTGATATTATTTGGTCACTTTTTGTTTGTTAGAGGAAGTAGGACCAGCAAGGTCTGTACGTGTGCAGCATAGACTTTTGTATTTAATATTTATGGATCCAGAATTCTGTTTTGAGTTTGCAAATGGTTAGGATGAGGTGTTACTCTTGTGCTATTACAATTCAAGATGTACAACTCACGTGTGTTTTGTGGGAGTACAGTGCAGTTTGCAGTCTCTCTCTGATGTAAATGTCCTATGTAATATGTATATTTAGTGATGAAGGAATCAGTGGATTCATCTTATTGCTCTCATGCAAGATCAGAGATACAACTTGGGCAGTTTCTATGCTCTGGCAAGCCCTTACTCTTTCTATATCAATTGAAAGTTTCATCTTAAAATTTAGGCTATTTTCACCAGTTGAATTTCCTACTGTTTTACTTATCAAAGTAATGAATGAGACTACTTCCTGTAAATTAATCTTGTACAAGGTCTCCTCAGGAGGTGGCCTGAAACAAGATGTTTAAGCTACAAGTTCAAGTTTTACTACAAGGCAGTCTATTTTTGCTAAAATGGGTCACTAATGCTATGTCAACCTGTTTCCACAATTATCCAGGTGAGAAATTACTTTCAACCTCTTTGTCTAGTCTTCTGACAGCCAAGGTGAGGAACAGTTGTTCAGGTGTCAGGTTTCCAGGAGTTGTAGATGTTTTAACTTTAGAATTTGTTTGTGTGGCTTTAGCCATTCTGTATTGTGTAATTACAAGTTAAGAGGGCCAGGAGTAAGGAAAACGGGAATCCCATCATTAGTGGCATGAGTAATGGTCTGGTTGGGCCCTGTTTATTTACTTGTTAGCCTTGTTTGTGTGCTGAGAGTGACTGTGGATCCCCACAAACATGTAATTGTTCCTTTGTTGTGGCTTGCAAGCTTGTGAATGAGAATCACCCTAATCTTTTGTTACTTCACAAAGTTTTGTTTCACAATATAACACATGGATTTTTATTTAAGGCTAAAATATCATTTCTTTTAATCTCATGATTTTAAGATAATCATAGGAATGAGGTAATGATGGACTTCGGTTGGTAATACACAAAAAATATTTATGAAATTATGCAGCTATATAAACTGAATTAGAATACAAAATCATTATAGTATACTTTTCATTAAATTCCAAATTGCAGTGTATAATTGCTCTTGCAAGATTTTAAAAATTGTTTATCAGCTTTGCTGAATGTAGCACTGCTGAGATTCAGGCGCCAACATTCCATGGCAGTGAGGGACTCCCCTCGCTGCCAGAGCCAGCATGCTCCAAGCACTCACTGGGAGGGGCCAGAGTATGGGGTTCACCTGGAGCCGTCACCTGTGGTGTGCATGGCATCGTTCGTCATGTGGTATTTGCTCCACCTGTCAGGCCCAGTGAATGACCTTCATGACAGAAAATAAAGGTTTTATCATTTTACTGACGGAGAACAGAGTTACTTTCAAGTGCTCAGACTTTGAGTACTTCACTGCCATTTTTATTAATTTTGGGTCCATGTTTTTGTTCATTTTCATTTAAAATCACTGGTCATTCAGTTCTGTTCGTCTTTCTTACATAGGCTACACAAGTACAAAAAAGTTCCAATGGGTTTTAAATGAAGAAATTCTTCACAAGCAAAGAACCCACTGCTTACCCTCTTGCCTCCCAGCTGTGTGCTTTCATCTGCACAGGAAGGTTTCTTGAGTGCTTGAAACATAATGGCCAAGGAGACTGGCCTGCACAATCATGTATAAGGGAAATGTAAAACCTCTCGTTACTTTTCCACCAAAGACATGCTTCATCATGTCTCCCCACCCCATGTAATGGTAAGCTGGGGATAGGATGGTAATGCATTGAACATTTTATGTACAAACTTTTGTCACTCTGTTGGTTGTTAGAATGTGTGTGGGTCAATGAGTGTGGGTGTTCACTATGCAGGTGTTGGCAGTTGAGCCTGTCATTCACACCACTGTGATGTGCTGCCAACACTTGTCACCAAGACGGTGGTTCAGGATCCACAGGATGTTGGGGAAGAGGATGTTGCTGTCCATAAATCTTGTCACTTCTCACCTAACTGTGGCACACAGGCTCTTCCCAATATAGTTCTCTGTTCTTTTATACAGCAATCCTTCTTTAGGGAAATTAAGGGGACACTACTCTTCAGAACAGGAATTCACACCATCTCACTCATACAGTTGAGAATCTAGGTTTTTGGATTATGATCATTTCCACCCGCACCCACCTCAATATAAGAGAAAGCCCACACCCTTGACTGTTCTCTGGGGTATTAAGTTATTCAGAGGTCAAATTAGTTTCGGTGATGGCCTGTAGTCCTCCCTCAGGCCGTAGCCCATGAATTGTTCCTTCTTCCACTAATGGTTTGATACTTCTTTCATTTCCTTCCCCCATTAGGAGCTTATAATGAGATCTGGTGCAAGTGTCCACTCCAGCACGCAGTCTCTCCATAAAGTGCTAGTCGTTCATTGTTTTGACTAATTCTTGTATGTGCAACATGTAAATCATAAGAATTAGGAATCAGATCTCCATTAGATCATAAATGTTGAATAAAAAAATGTAATCTGAGTAGAAGTAATCATTATAGATGCTATTAACATGAAATCTTCCTAATTATAAGCAAAGCAAATTTAGCTTTTTTATACTTTTGTATGTTGCCTTTTGTACATAATACTTCCATTCTTTTAATTTCTGCTACAAAAGTGCTCCTACACCACGAGCGCCAAGTAACCCAGCAGAAACACTGGCCCAGAATGATCTTGGCTGTAAATATTGTATTATTCATAGATTTTTGTATGAAATGTAATTAAAATAAAAAAAGCTCCATATTGTTTTCCTCTGAAACACTCAATAGTGATAAGTTTGAACCATCCAGTAATGTACAATGCTTATGAACTGTAATCTTAAGATGTGTTTTAGTTAGGGATAAGTCTCTTATAGTCCCTTATAGTCTGTTATTCTCAAAACCACCTGAGCTGCGGCAACACCAAGAGAGCTAGTCATAGTCTCAACTAACCGATCTCTTGGCGTAGCTGGGATCTCACCCCCCTCCTCCATCCTTTATAAACAGTAAATAGTAACTGCTCCTTGTCAGGAGGGGGAAAAGAAATGGCCGAGAGTGTGAAGGTGTCATCTACCATGGTCTGATCACGTGCTGGACTGGCGATCGCGTGTGTGTAGAGTCGGTGACGTAAGACTGGTGGCAAGAAAGCCGCCTCCAGATAAATTTTTCCCTTGTGTTCGTTTGGCCAAGGAATCTCCAGATTGTTCCCACCCTGACCTTTTTTATCGGAGGGAAAGTCACCGCACTGATCCACTGCTCAGGGCGCGCTCATACCTTGTAGGCAGCTGCAGGGAGCCTACGGTAGCATCCTCACTTTTGCTCCTGCGTATGCTGCAGGGTTAGAGGCCTGCCTCGGGGAACATCAACCACAAGAACTATATATACTATAATTATATAGTTTCACCTTCCTAGGTTAGACATTTTAAAATAGTGTGTGTGTGTGTGTGTTTCCTTTTGTTGTTGCGTGGGATTTCCATTCTTGCGTGCCCCGCCCCCGCTGCTGAGTGGTGGTACGCTGCCTATCCACCAGCGGGCAGTCGGGGCGTGGCTGGCGGCGTGTTGCACCGCCTCACGAACAGCGCCCGCCTCGTCCTGCCCAAAACAAGCACACTCCCACGCAGCGGTCCGTTCGCACACGGGAAGGAGTTCTAAGGCATTCCATTGTGCAAGAGTAAATTACGTGCTTCCCGTCACTCATACTGTGCAGTGGTTTGGATTCACACAATTCCAGGACTACAAAGCGTGTACGCCCGAAGGAACTAGTGGCCATGCCCAGAGCGCTGCGCGTATCGCGTGAGGCGGGGGCCGGGGGCGTGGCACTGCGGCCGCGGGGCATGCACGGGGGCAGCAACTCCCCCGCCCACCACCACTCAGGTAAGTCTTCCTGTTTGCTTAATTCCCACTAGTCGCCATGGATTCTAGTGAACCATGATATGCAATAGTGACTTGAATAAGAGAGCTGTGCCGACCAGTCTCCTAATTAATTAATCATCATTATTTCTAATCTGATAAGTGGCCTAGGAACGTGAAATGTAAGTATCCAACATCCTTTGTAGGGGTGCTGAGGTATTACTAAGGTGCTGCTCGACTTCTCTCCTTACTAATTGGTTGTTACCGAAGAAAGTCGTCTGAAAGCATACTGATAACTGCACTTCGATCAGGACCAATAATATATAAAGTCACTCTTCACGATCATTGCTGCGCGGTGTGTTCGATGCTTGGCAGCGACCCCGAACCAACATTACACCGTTTACGTAACCACTGAAAACCCTCGGCCAGGTGGAGGAGGTGCACTGATTTCCCGGGAAGGGTAAATATGGCGACGAGGGAAGAGGGAGGAAGGTGATAGCGTTCCCCAGACCCCCTCCATCACCTCTATTACCTTTGCTTGCTTTGCTTTCCCCCCCTCCCGCCCCCTCCACCTTACGCCCCTTATGTCCCCAACGCGCCCCTCAGGCATCGCTTCCCCGTCGTGAAACAAACACTTGATGCACGTGCCAACTTGCATACCGCTTCCCTGTTCTTCAGCATTAGTGTGTGTGTGTGTGTGTGAGAGAGAGAGAGAGAGAGAGAGAGAGAGAGAGAGAGAGAGAGAGAGAGAGAGAGAGAGAGAGTAGGGGCAGGAAACGATACGAAAAAATGGGAGGGTGCAGGTAGGGGTCGGGGGATGGTCTGGCTGCTTCGAGATAAACAGTTTACACAACCTTCCTTCACCTCGTCCATTCGCCAACCTCGCCCTGTTATGCTCCACTCCGTGATCGTAAACTGCTCGTCTCGTTTTTTAGTATGCATTCAATTCTTTGTCATAGTTACGTCGTAAAGCCTCGCCAAGTAGGACCTTGTAACCAGACTCGTCAATAATCATATCTCAGACAAGACCCAAAAGGTGGTTTCTTGCGCGCCCTGATTTCTTTTTTTTGCAGATTCCGTCAAGATGCTGCGTAGGGGAGGAAGTGGTCTTGTTTATTAGTGGTAGACAAAGCTTCTGGCGAATGAAGAGTGAGTGATGTAGAGTTTATAAAGGGATTTATGTTGCACTAATTCGATTCGTGAGATGTTTCATAAGTTATTGACATGGTATTGTAATGTTTCATTTGATGCAGTGTGGTGTCTCACATCCTATAGGTACCCCGTTCAATTAATTTGTTTATTTTCTCCTTGAAGGTATCTATCGTATTGACACATCACGTAATTTCTAGGTTCATCCACCACTCTATTTGTGAACCAATTCTTGTTTCTACGTTTACTAAATCTGAATTTTTCCAACTTATCATCATTGATACGAGTCCTTCTACGCTCTTATTACCAAAACCTCATCAACGTTACCTTCTAAAAATCTTCATCCACTGTGTAAACAAAAACAAGATTTCATTGGCTGAGGCGCATTTAACCGAGGTAGAGTGAGATATGTAAAGTGAAATGTAAAGCAAGCAAGCAAGTGTTGATGAAGCAGCGGCGTCAACAACCGGGTTGAAAGCCTGTCACGGGCCGGTAATGGGCGATGAAGTAATGGGGCTGTGCTTGTCTCGACAGATGTGGAGCTATCGGGGCATGAGGCACGCTACTCCCATTCCTGCACCGACCTCCCCAGCTACATCTCCCTCTCTACCCCCCGAGACTCCGCCTACATCGCCTGCAACAGGACACACCTCTCCCGGACGCCCCCAGCCCCCGGACGCCAAACCCCATCGCCCCCTGACCACGGCCACACACCAACACCCCCTTACCAGCCTTCCCGCCGCCCCTCCTCGACGCCCTCCACCCAGAGTCACTCCCAGATAACTTCCCAGGCCCTCCTGGCGGCGCTCCGTCGCCCCCTGACCGCCACACGCTCTGCCCCTCGCGCCACCACACCCTTCGGCAGATGGCGGTGTTACGACAACTCTCCCAGGCACAGCCCCGGACGTGTGAGCCCTGCCGTGCCTGGCGGCGTTGGCAACGGAAGGTTCGGGATGCGGGGCCACCAGGGTGTAGGGCCACAGATGTCATGGTCCCCCGCCCATCAGGCCCAGCACGCTCCCATTCGACCACGGGTGTACAGTGATTGCTACTCGCGGCCCGCACGTCGCTCCCGCAGCTTCCGCATCAAGCAATGGATCCAGGCACGCCAGAGAAGGTGAGTCAGGGGGGCCACGCTGAGCTGTGACATCATCCTTAACGGCCACATTCGAGTCAACAGCCCCGATTCTGTAACGATGATACAATCCTCCCACAGTTCCTCCCAGAACACCCAGCACTCCTACGTCACCGTGGACGAGGCCGACGACGAGGGGCGACCACTGGGGCGACACCTCGACAACATCTGCGAGGAGACTGACAACGCCTTCCACAAGCTGCAGTAAGTGTGTGTGTGTGTGTGTGTGTGTGTGTGTCATGTGTGTGTGTTCCTTACTATCAGATGTTGTCTACATTCCTGCCCAACCCCCCCGCCGTCTGTTCCTCTGCTGCAGTACTGAGCCTGCCACAAAGTCTTTTCCGCAGCCGGAAGTCCCGGCGGCGGCTGGGCGCCCTCACCACCCGCCGCCGCAAGCTGTGGCAGTCCGACCGGGGCATCAGCCCTTCCTCGGAGACCAGCCAGGACAACATCGAAAAAAACGGGAACCTAGAGGAGCGGCTACTGGAAGCCAGCTCGAGCTGGAGCAACCAGCGCGTGCTGGAGCATCGTATGAATGCCCTCAGATCATGCCTCACTGCCAAGAAGGAGCCGCTGTTAGTGCTCAACCTGCTGGAGGCCAACAAGGTCACGGAGGCAGTGGCGTTGGCACGGGAGAGCAATAAGCAGGTGCGACTGGACGTGTGTTTGCTGTGGGCGTGCCTGCAAGGCGCCACAGACCTGGTGCAGATGCTCTTGAAGGCCGAGGCCAACGCAGACGCGAAGGACAACTCGGGGTTCACTGCCCTTCACCTGGCGGCCGAGAGGGGTTCCGAGGAGATGCTGAAGGTGCTGCTGGAGGGTGGTGCCAAAGTTGGGGGCCCCTGGGAGTGGGACGGCAACGAAGAGTTCACGCCACTGATGTTGGCGGCCCGCAGCGGGTGTGTGGAGGCCGTGCGGCTGCTGGTGGCAGCCGGGGCCAATGTAGATGCTGGCCTGAACACAAGTGGGGAGACTGCCCTCCACCAGGCGGTGCGAGCCGCCTCGCCGGACTGCGTACAGCTGTTGATAGACTCTGAAGCCACCGTGAACCCGACACTGATGTACAGCGAGACGCCGCTACACATCGCCGTAAGCGAGGGACTCTCCGATGTGGTGGGCATCCTATTGCAAGCCGGGGCAGACGTCAGGGCCTCGAGGGGCAACTCAAAGATGACGCCACTGCACATAGCCGCCCAGGAAGGTTACTGTAGCGTGGCTAACCAGCTGTTGAAGGCTGGCGCCAACCCCAACCAGGAGAACCTGCGGGGACAGACGCCCCTGCACCTGGCGGCCAAGGCTCAGAGCTCCGACACGGTGCAGCTGCTGCTCAGCTTCGGGGCAGACCCCAACGCCCGCGACCGGGACCGCAAGACGCCCCTGCACAGCGGCATCTTCAAGGGGTCTCGGTCCTATGAGTGTCTGCGGCTGCTGTTGGTGGCCGGGGCTGATACCAACGCCGCAGATCAGTCCGGCCACACACCACTCCACATGGCGGCGCTGAACGACTCCTCTTACTGCGTCCGACTCTTCCTCGACCACGGCGGCGACGTCACCGCGTGTACTCAGGGTGGCGTGTCAGCCCTCAACCTCATCCTGCGCCGCACGCCAGCCGTCCTCGCTGACATCCAAGAGAGCCTCGACGCCTCCATCTCCTTCACCGACCACGACCACTTCGACAAGGACGCTCAGGTGGGTGTTCCTCTGTCTGTCTGCTAACCTCCTAGTCTTAATCTGTTTCCCTGTCTGTCTTTCTGCTAACCTCTCAATCTTTACCTATTTGTCTGTCTGCTAACCTCCATTTTTTTTTTTTTTTTATCTGTCTGTCTTTCATATGTATATATAGAGTGGCTTCATGAGGGGAGGAGGCTCCAAAGTTTCCAGGTATATGAGGGCTGAAATCCTGTCTTGTTTCCGATGTGTTACAGGTTCAGTTAGACTTCCGGGTGCTGGTGCCGGGCGAGGCTCACGGACAGGAGTGTCGCATGTTGTCCTGCTTCATCAAGGAGGGACAGAAGCCGCTCCTGAAGCACCCCTTGTGTGAGACGCTCCTCTTCCTCAAGTGGCTGAGGGTTCGTTCATTCTTTGTCTTTAACCTAATCTTCTACGCCCTGCTGGTGGCTCTGCTCACCATCTACATCATGGTGGTGTTCCCGGCCTTCTCCTGCTATCACCTCAACTCCACTTCCCAGGATGCCATATACGCTCCCTTCCAGTTATCCCCACTTCCGACTCGCACTCCGAAAACTTCAGACCACACCCAGCCGCCCGCCAGAACAGTGCTAGCGTCGCCTGGGTTTACTCCACATCTCTCAGGGCCTGATGTCACCACTCACGGGACACGCACTGTCACAGGGGAGTCGGATATGGCGTCCAAGAGGGAGAGGTGTGGGTTGATATACGAGTCCGTTCTCATGTACGTATTGTACTTCATCTGGGCCGGCGTGAGTGTGCTGGCGGTGAAGGAAGTGTTCCAGATCATGAACGCGCCACGGGCCTATCTCTCGTGGGACAACGTGTTCGTCTGGCCCATCATCGTCTTCACCATGACCATCACCATCACGTCGTACGTGCGCCACGACACCGAGGAATGGGAGCACCACCTGGCGGCCGTGGTCATCCTCCTCAGCTGGGTGGAGCTGCTCTTTATCATTGGAAGGTTCCCGGCGTTCGGCCTCTACGTTCAAATGTTTGCCCAAGTCACAAAGAACTTCGGCAAATTCCTGTTCGCTTACATCTGCCTGATCAACGCCTTCTCGCTGAGCTTCGGCGTGCTGTTTCCCAACCACGAGCCCTTCAGGATGACTGGCCTCAGGCTACTCAAGACGCTGGTCATGATGACGGGCGAAATCGAGTACGACGAGTGGTTTTTTGACGAGACCATTATGTACCCCACCACCTCGTACATCATCTTCGGTGTGTTCCTCATTTTCGTCACCATCATACTTATGAACCTACTGGTGGGCCTGGCCGTGTCGGACATCCAGGGACTCCTTAAATCCGTAGGACTGGACCGGCTGGTGCGCCAGACCCAGCTGGTGGCCCACTTCGAGGCCTTTATGTTCTCCAAGTGGATCGCGTGGGCAGTACCAAGGGGCGTCCTGCACCTACTGCACCAGAGAGTCCTTCTCTTCCCATGCCTTTACGGCTGGACGCTCATCCTCACGCCCAAGACGCTACGGGACACGGGCCTGCCACAGGAGTTGGTGGAGGTGATCATCCACACCGCTCGCGCCCGTGACCACATCTCGCGTCGCAGAAACGCCTTCGCCAACTTCCGCACACTGAGCAAGACGGCGCAGTACTCCAGCACTGAGGGGGACGTGCAGCGCAGCGTTGAAGCCCTGCGCTTTGGCCTTGACCTGCTGGTGTGGGACGTGGACGAGAGGCGCAGCGACACCGTCTACCTGAAGGAGGCGCTGGCGGCTCTGACGGAGGAAGTGGCTCACATAGGGCAGTGCATGGAGGACATGACGGTGGGGGAGAAGCAGGAGGTGGGGGACCCCAGTGTGTACGTCTCCTGCCCCAACACGCCGAATGTCTCGCCCCGCAGCACCCCGCCCTCCATGCACTAGGAGTGGCTGGCGGATGCACTTGTATACTCTTCCTCCAGCCTCTGGTTGTTCAAGGACATCATATGTAGGTGGTGTATGCATAGCAGAATACTGTAATTTGTGGTGTAGCTGATCAAGCAGTCATTGTGGTAGCGAGTAAACCCATCCAACCATGCAGTCCGTGATGATTGGCGGCGCTTTGAACAGAGATCACGGCGTCGCAAAGGATGGGCATCAGGGTTAATTATTTGTCTCAGTTTACCAGAGAATGAGCGATGCACTGTTGGTAGCAGGACCCTCTTCTTCACATGCTGAGCTTCATTTGGCTAATAACGGATCAGTATATTAACTCTATTATGTCTGGATCCTCTCGCGCCCAGTATTCTGGCACAACCAAGACAGCGAGTTTGTTGCGCTCTCACCCTTCCTTTGTGCCCTCTTCCCCGGGACGCAAGGTCAGGTGGTTTATTATTTTGCTAATTTAAAAGCTAAAGAGAAAAAAATTATGTATAATAAAGATATATATTATGGATTATTATTGTACGGCCCATTATTACAGACCTAAAAAACGTACGTAATAAGTCTAATAAGGGTCAAAAAAAATAAAAATAGAGGCCTAATTGAGATGGTTAGGAAAATTTGAAAGGAGAGAAAAAGAAGGCTGTGGTGGACAAGACAATCCAAAAGAGGGAGAAGACAGCCCAGACGAGGAAGGAGACAGCCCAGACGAGGAAGGAGACAGCCCAGACGAGGAAGAAGACAGCCCTGACGAGGAAGAAGACAGCCCTGACGAGGAAGGAGACAGCCCTGACGAGGAAGGAGACAGCCCTGACGAGGAAGGAGACAGGAGAAGGAGGAAATTAATTAAAGCAGCAACCATTGGAAATTAATTTAAGGAAAGGTTGATTGATTGATAGTTTATTGTTGCAGGTAAACAGCAAGGGAGAAGGGAGGAACATGCCATCCCAACCCCCATTTAATTGTCAAAGGAAAATACGCTTACTCACATCGCTGCGGCATTTCGACATACACGTACGACAGATAATAGTGGACACAGGAAATGCCGGTGATTCACGTGAGAATATGATATGATGCAATAAAGAGTTGGAGGCCATTAGGGTTTTGTATAATGAAGTCCCCAAAAGAATACAGTTTGTCAAAATTCATCTTAAAATAACTGAATATAATAACAAGCACGATAAACTGTTATTACACTATATGAGCAATTTAATTAAGCCATCATGCGGGGATCACAGTATCAACAGAGCATTAAGGAAGGAAATGGCAGAAGAAGAAGAATGTAGAGAGAAAAGTAAAATAATGTAGAAGAAAAGAAAAATAATGTATAGCTATAGACCCAACGATATGTTAAGAATAGGCCTAGTTGAGAGTAATAAAAAAATATACAGAGAAAACAAGCAAATGAAAGATATATACAAGAAAAAAAAAAAAGGAAATGGCTGAATAACAAGTCCAATATGGGTCAAAAATTAAATATATAGGGACCAAGATTGAAGTTGAAAGGAGTTGAAAAAGAAGGCTATATAGTGGGGATCCGAGATATAGGCCATGGAAAAGGAAGAAGAAAGGAAGACACTGAAGAGGAAGAGGAAGAAGACAGGCCAGAAGAGGAAGACGAAGAAGACAAACCAGAAGAGGAGGAAGAAGAGCTTTGTTTGGGTGACCTGAGAGTGCATGGAAGGCCTCAGAGGTGCCGGCGGGCTAAAGGAACGTAAGTACACAGCCCCTACTAACACTAAGAGGTCAAATGTCATTAAGGGTCACAGGGAGAGGTGTTAGGATCTTATATGGGCTGAGATGACCTTCGTAAACCCTAAAGGAGCGACAGTACTTGTGGAGGGGGAGGGTTGCGTCACTGCTCAGGTAATGGACAGGTGACAAGCAGGTAATTAGCGAGGTATTGGAGGTCACGGTAAAATAGAGTTAATGAAGGAGAATTTTAAGGTGTACCAAGAAAGGTGTGATGTGTTCCTCCTTTGTATAGCTGTCATTGTGTTGTGTTGTTTAAGTTAGTAGTTTGTCTGTGTACGCTCCATATGACATTCAGCTCATGTTTCAGTATTCAGTTGAGTTGAGTTGATGGGGCGGAGTATAGCCTCTGTAGCGGCATTTGTCACTAGTATTTTTGGTTAAGGTTGGTTTCATTGATGCCCTGATATCTTGTCTTATACTCGATCAACTGCTCTTCATTAAGATTGGTTTCACTGATGCGCTGATGTCTTGTCTAGCATTTTTTTTCATTCACTTCTTTGCTGAATTATTATTATTATCAATCCAGTATTACTCTAGAAGTACACACATCTCTGTGAAAAACATGTTTGTGCTATATGAAGTACTTTGTACATTTACAGCATACTGTTGTGTTGTTTTCCATTGTAGATCATGCATTCTTGAGATATTAATATCTTAAAATATGGTCTGGGGGGGATATATCAAGGCATTTATTTTTGTTTTGGTATTGGGGGCCAGGTTAGGTTAGGTTAGGTTGGATCTAGTTAAGTTTGGACATGCTAGTCTTGGTTTGCTTAGCTTTATTTTGGTTAGATTTAGTTGCTTATCATAAATACATGAGTCTTAGCACTGCATCGTTGGTTGTTATCCCTGGCGGTCAGTGGTCAGTGGGTGTAATTCTAGATTTTTACCATTATTCTTTGGTATGGTTCAGCAGCGATCACTAGTTTAGGTTAGACAGCTGTAGCTTGATGCATTCCTATTGTATATTTATAAGAACCAATGGATAAGAAAATATGTACTATGTAAAGGATATAATGAAATACAGAGAAAATTTTTCCTTGTTTATTGTTTTAATTGCTTATTTGGAGCATAAACTTTTCACAGGAACACTACATTCATATTTTCACTCCCTTCATAGGATACAATGTCTGGGCTGAGCCTCCCCATCCACCCCATTACCAACAACCCCACACAGGCCTGGGAGGAGATGCGGCGCTCGCAGAAGATCATCAAGCTCAACGTGAAGACGCCGCAGACGCCCCCCGACCAGAACATGGTGAGCCTTGGCCACTCCTAAAGCCGCAGGACGGATTGATGTGAAGTGTGGAGGGATACACCTTAAACTCCTTTTCCTTCTTCCTTTGTTTCATATTTTTTTTTATCTTCTGAATTTTTTTGGCACTTAACCCAGTAGCAGAGGGGATCATGTTTTTTCGTGGTCCCTCTAAGCAAGAAAAATGAGTAAAAATCACCGCTCACACAAACCATTTCATAATATATATCAAAGCATTTGTGATCATATTATGTATCCTCTATTTTGGGGGGTTTATATCATGGCACAAATTTGGCCCGTCGCTGCTACACGGTAAAGCCACAAATTTGGCCCGTCACTGCTACCGGGTTAATTAGGGACTGATATTTTCACTAGTTTCCTTCATCCCTCTCTGTTTAGGTAGCTTTTTTATTCTTCATAATTTCCAGTCAGTCACAAGTCATGCATTGCTCTAAATATTACTATAAATCCAAACTTTGATGTAACATGGCAGTAACACCTTCTCTTTGGAAAAATGTATTGAATATAGTTTTGCCTGAATGTTTATCATAGAATAATAAATAGAATTTTATATGATCTGAATTACATTTTAGCATTACAGAAAGTGCACTCTCCTTCCAATTTTGATCCTGACTATAAGTTATCTGCTCACATCATTTCCCTCGTCCTGCAGCTTAGGTTTGTGTGCATGAGTGACACGCATTGCCTCACCTCACACCTCCAGTTTGAAATCCCTGACGGTGATGTGTTTGTCCACGCGGGAGACTTCACCCGCTGTGGCAGTGCTAGTGAGGTGGAAGAGTTCAACAGCTGGATAGGTAAGCAGATTATTAATAGTAGATGTTAGTATATCATTATAAATCCTTCTGCAAACCTGATGTGTATGCCTTGGAAATGTATTAATGCCTTGCTGTTACAGGTGCCCTCCCTCACAAGCACAAAATAGTGATCGCTGGCAACCATGAGCTTAGTTTTGACCCTAAGTTTACCGGCGGGGCGTCCATCAAGCAGCACCACAAAACAGCTCACACAGGTCAGTTCCAGGGACAGCATCACACCTGTGGCGGAAGACACACAAGCTTGCTGTCGTGGTTTATTCACTCGTCCCTGAAAACCCAGACTCTTGCATTCCAGTTAGCACTTCCCTTACATCCTTTGCTTTTGTTCCTAGCTTGCCAAACAATCTTCCCCACTTCCTACTCTCATCTAAATTCTCCTGACCTCCTTCCTCCTTCCTTTGTTGAATGGTTTCACTGCTCACATCCCCTCCATTCACAGTTCAGATTTTTTAATGTAGATTGTAAACTTGCACAGCTAATATCATCTTAAAGACCGAAGAGACATGCTTGCACACCTCCCTATAAAGTAGTAGTTCTTTAATACCATAGTATTAAAGTAGTGATGCCTTTGTCCTGTTGTATGTAGTGAGGCTGTTGAGGCTGAATATTATTTGACTGAGTGAGAAGTCTTTCTGACTGAAGCAATAAGGATCACATTACCACCAGACACAGGTTCAGGAAACAAGGCTGTGGGCGCCACCAGCAAGCGCAAACCAGCCGCAGGCAGGCATGGCAATCCTGGGAGAGCACGCAGGCCAAGAGGGTTTAAGGCCTTTTGTGACTGGCTTGTGTCAAGGGCTAGGTGGGCTGTCCAGGCTCTCCGAGGTAAAAAGCCAACATGATTGCAACCACATTTTTTTTTAATGTTTAACTTTAAGGAATGAAATCAACAATTTTTTTGCCACAGGAAGAACTAATTTTTTATATTTGTATGTAAGCTAAAGGCATGATGATTCCAACCATTATTTTTTATTTCTTAAATAATGGAGATACAGGAAGGAGTAATTTTGATTCAATTTTTATTTACTTTTGATTGCTTTCATCATCTCAAACAAGGTTGTATTGATGAGATATGGATGAAACTGGATATTTCAAGGGGTTACAACTTTTTACAAGTAGTCCAGCTCAGATGGGTAGGCGGTGGCTGAACAGATAGCAAGACGGCCCCGCGTTCAGGAGGACGCGAGTTCTATCCCCGACCGGTGCCACCAAGCTGGGATTTTTCAGCCGCCGCCGAGTGGCTTAAAACTACCCACATGCTGTCCAGAAGACCACCTATCAACCCGGACTCTAGATTCTAGGATCAAAGATGAGTTCCGGGAGGGCAGCATGAGCCAATGCAAGATGGCGCCACTATAAACACTCGCCTGCGCCAGAACGGGCTGAGCTGACCATCAGGACCCACCGGGAAGAAGCCTTGGGCCGACCATCAGGATCTACCGGGAAGAAGCCTACCGGCACAATAGGCCAAGGCGTAAAAAAAATTAAAAAAATAAAAAGTCAAGTGTTGACTCTGTGGTTCCTTCCCCACCAGGTGACGGGCTGATCAATGAGATTCCTGACCTTGGGATGGAGCGTGACGATCTGAAGGCTGCCGTGGCCCAGGAGAACACTATTGACCTGATCACTAATGCTGTATACCTGCAGGACCAGGCCCTCACGCTGTGCGGCATCAAGCTGTACGGCACGCCATGGTGGGTGCCATGCTGAGCCGTGCCTATATGGTGTTAGTCTGACAGAAATATAATTTGATTAACTTGGGGCATATTAATCATGATTTCTAGCTCAAATGTGTGAGGCAAATTCCTGTTCTTGTGACATGAGTTCTTAGAGGATGAAACCATTTGAAATATATAAAATTTTCATACTCCACCTCCTGCAAAGGAGTGATCAGTCAAGTTACAATCACCTTCATCATCACTGACTCCCAATCTCTGACATTTCCCTCCCACAACAGGCAGCCAGAGTTCTGCAACTGGGCCTTCAATGTGCCAAGGGGTAAACAGTGTCTGGAGAAGTGGGACGCGATTCCTGAAGACACAGACATCCTCATCACCCACACGCCTCCTGTTGGACACGGGGACCTCTGCTGCACGGGGGTCCGGGCGGGCTGTGTGGAGCTCCTCAACACTGTCCAGACCAGAGTGAAGCCCAAGTACCACCTGTTTGGCCACATCCATGAAGGTAAGTGGTCTCTGCCTCCCTGCGGACAGTCGCTCACCTCCACAGCCAAGCATGACAATGGGTTTGGGGTAGAGTACACACAAGCCACTTACTTATGGCTGATATTTTGGGGTTCTGTGTATTATTTGTTTAGCTCCAGAAATTATTATGGTATTTATGGGTGAAAAATGATGAAGTTATTGGAAGATTTTCATAATTATAAAGCTTTGTATAAAAATTTTCTTTAAATTTTTCAAATGGTGGCTGTGTAGAGTGAGTGACCAGTCTTCCAGTAGTGATGATATAGTTAGTTTGTGGATAATTATAGCCAGAGTTTGATAATGTTCATGACCAAACAGTTCACATAAGTAAGGTGTGTGTGTGTGTGTGTGTGTGCGTGTCAACTTGTAATAAAAAACGCCTGAATATTCCATATGTGTTGCCTCAAGTTTATTGTTGTCGGCAGGTTACGGGGTGACATCAGATGGTAAGATCATATTCATCAACGCCTCCACATGTAACATTAACTACGTGCCCATCAACCCCCCAATAGTGTTTGATGTTCCCATTCCTTTGGGGTTCTCTAAATGATTGCTAGATTAGTCCAGTTTATTCTGGCGTCTTATTGTACCTCAATGACTTACTTCTTGTGTCAGGCGTTTCTGTGTACGTATGTACAAATACCTTCTCTTAATTATTCCACATTCTGAGTATTACCTAAAAATCATCAAACCTTTTAATTCTCGTCTCGTATTCTCTTGACTGCATGTTTCCTGTTATTACTGGAAATGGTTCAGAATGTAAAAACCAGTATGCCAACAAACTCCTACTCTCAAGGGAGGCAGGAGAGCATCACTCAAACAAGGACCAGGGAGAGGTTCACCAGTAACCCAGAGTTAAGGATATTGTCACAAGGTGGATATCCTTTTTCTCATTCTTTTTCAAGTCACTTAGTCCTACACAAGGCATTAAGTGAAGTAACTTGGCAAGGCTCAAGGCTGTGTCATGGCTGTTTGTCAAGTGCATTATAACCCTTAGGAAAAAGTTTGTCACATCTAGGTGGTAGAGGAGGGCAGATCACGCGTCACCCTCGTAGAACAGTAACCGTAGTGTGTATGGTGCAGATTTGTAGTGTGATTGACCTGTACTTAGCGGCAGCATTGAGCACAAATTTGTAGAGGCATATCGGCCTCTGCCTGAATAGAAGATGTACATTTTAAGTGAGTTTTAGCAAAGCAACTTAAGAGGTATAGTATTGTCTTAGGCCTAAGGTATCATGGTCGAGGTGCCCCATCGTGGATGGGTAAGCACATAGGTAGACACCCTTTTCTTTCTATACTGTCTGGTCATGATGGCACAGAGGTTGCCACGAGACTGGTGAGGTCGTGTTCCAGCAGCTTCTCTCAGCCTCTGGACCAAGCAGCTTGAACTTCTCATGGTTGTTTTGCAGGCAACAAGTGTGTTCCCCTGGTTATATGATTGTCCTTCTAATCATGACACTTTCCCTTGCAGCCTAGATAGTAACATCAGCTCTCTATACTGACTTTAACAATTTTTTACTAATTTGATGCTATAGCCAAACACAGTGTTCCCTTTTTAACAGTTAGCTCATAATGGTGTAACTGTTAACCCTCTAGGCAAGCCGCTCTGTGCTTGTATAGGACAGTGTTGTGTGCATGCATCATCCTTGCCTTCATGACACTTGGCCAGCACAGCATCAACTCTTACAATTCCTTGGATTAGTCTCAGTGAAAGTCTTGCACAAATTTAGCTTTAGGCAGCTGTCAGGACCCCACACCCTGCATAGGGAAAAACATTGCAGCAGAACCATAATGTTTTAGGTCTCGTTGGAGTGACAGAAAATGTTTCATAAATTTGAAGGTATCCAGTCGTGGTAGTGAAAAAATTTACAAATAAAGGAAATAGGAATATAGACTACCCATAAGCAACCCGCCTTCCATGGAGGTTTGAACCTGTGAATGGTTAGTTAGTATTATATTAGTGGGATTGAATGTGTTTTTTGTTTCCTTGTATAGTTCACACTAGAGGTAGCTTGACAGGTGGTGTGCTATTTGCTCAGAAATTTAACTTAATACTTTTATACTCTAGTCAGCTAAGGAAAACTCAAGTGAATGAAGATTGCTTGAGACTCATGCTTTTAGGAGTTAAGTGAGTGGGTAAAGGATTGTCCTTGTTTAAAAGAGGTGCAGCAGCTTCTCTTGCAACAATGTCTACCAGCCAGAGGGAGTACATGGTACATCTACTTGATGTGCATGTTCATGGCATAATCGTTTGCCATTGGTTTACTTAACAGGGTCTTCATATGACATTTGAACTCGCTACATCATCATTTGTTGTTAGTGTAACTTTAGTATCATTGTTTCTGTGGTGCATTGAACTGATGGTGCATCTTAGGCTACAATGAATGGCATATTTTGATCACAAAAGAAGTTTGTCTGACTAATGAGTTGTGTTTGAGGTGCATGAGTGTTGGTCTCACAGGGCATCACATATCTTGAGGTTGTAGGCTGTTGTGTGCAGCTTTCCTTTGTCTCAGTGAGGTGTTGGGGTATGTCAAGATGGTTGTTGCCATGTCAATCATGGTTCCAAGGAAAACATTTTCTTTCTCTTGGTTATTATTGTTTTTTCCATTGTCCGAGCTTTGCAAAACTGTGTCTTAATGGCCTCTTTCGACAGTGAGTAGACAGGAAAGCTGTTGAATTTTTCCTTTGCATAATCCTACCTAATGTGCAGCTATGAAGCACAAGGGTTATTGTTTCATTTGGGTGTAAGACGCACATACCTAGTGCATTACTCTTTCGTCTTTATAACCGGTGCGTCGCTAGTCCTTGTAGAGATACTTTTGGTGTAGTTCTCAGGGTACGTCTTAGTGATGATAAGTTTTAAATATATTACAGAACTAGTGCATGAAATATTGTTATATTTATGTAAATTTCCCTGCTTTGTTCTACCCAGCCTGGTGTGAGAGCTTTTAATAAGACAAAAAACAAGGACGTAATCCTCAGTGTGTTTGATACTGAAATTCAAATGCTGGGATTTATATTTTAGTTATTGAAAACATCATTGAAACTGTAAAGTTGACACTAATGCTTCATAGAGCGCTAGTGTTGTTAAACAGAAAACAGTGAGGGTAGTAAAATTTGGTTTGACCCCAAACCCATTCCAAATATTAGTCCCTGCATGCAGCATGATGTCCAAAAAAGTGTCTGTTGAGCTGAACTTGAACCCATAAGTGAAAAGTTATAATGTGTGGAATAACATAAAATGAGACATTAGGGCATTTATTCTTGCATTTTGCTTCATCCAGGAGCTTTAAACAAATCTGTTGTGGACCATTAAGCTAAGCTGATGTACACACTCAAAAAAGTACCATTACAGTGGGATCCGACGAGTTTCACACTGAGCAACACGGTAATCTTGACAGGGTTAGTGCGATCACCCCCACCACCTCAGCTCTGCTGGGGGAGCAGGACAGGACTCCTGTAAGGGAGGGATAGAGAGGAAGTGAGACACTGAGATACCAGATTATCACCAAAATATTAACGGAGCGATTTGAGTGCCACTTGTTTCAGCTTTGTATTGACAAATTATAAAACAATAATGTTCATACGATATACATAACAGCGATGGATAGAAGTATTTCCCATGTCAAAGACAAAAACATCAACCATCAATGCATGTCAAAATATAGTTCAGTTCATAATGTGCCATCCTGGAACTAATGCTTCCACTGAATGTGTCTTTTGTCTCATGAACAAGCTGTGGGCATCTGAAAAATAACTTCAAATTGCAACCCTAAAAGCATTGCTGTTAAGAAAGATAATGTCTAACAATAACGCAAGGTGTTTATCATAACTATTGTCTCCTAAATGGACGAAACTTCAAGTGTTCACTTGTGTGTGAAGTGTTAAAGCATAATTTCATCACCCAAACACTACAATATTATAGTGCCACATACAACACAGATCAAGTCACTTCGACTAAGACTCCGCCTGTGTGTTTCATGAAGCGTTACTGTGCCGGCTTATATTCTACTGCTTCATTTACGTGTCCCGCTCACTTGATTCAGGCAAGTGATGCCACACCCAACACACGCAGTGATGCCAACATGAGTAGCCTGTTATCAATGGCTTCGTCCTTGGTGTCAGTTTGTATCGTGCTGAATGTGTAACGATACTTATTTGAGTATGTGTACATATATATTTAGTTTATTCTTTAAGAATGTTACCGTTCATGGTTTACGTTTAAGCTTTTCTGCATTTAGTAACACGCTGGCATTTACTCAGCAGAGCACAACACACACATCCCCCAGCAAGGCAAACATGCGTAGGCTTTGAGAGGCAGGCAAAGTGTTGTTCCTCAGGCCATTCCAGTGCAGTGTTCATCAAACCTTCTCACTACAGCATCTGAGATGTACATTTTAAGCATAACCCTCACAGCCCATGCATCATGAAGCCTCTTGGCAGTACCAAGAGCTGTGTGTCTTTGGCCATCTGGTGTTGATTGTTTGTGAAGAACTGGTGATGCACTGAGCAAGCCAAAGCATCCTTATTTCTTGTCCCTTGTTGCTTCTTCTCAGCAAGACACTCCAGGCAGCCGCTACATGTCCGGCTGAACATGTCTCGCCACACGCTACTGAGGCAGCACCAGGATGCTTGTACAATCACCTGTTTACTCCTGTCACCTTTACATACCTTTTATTTCTCCTGAAGAAAAGGCAAAGGTAATGCCCAATTTTTGTTTGTGAGTCTTGCTGGGAATATTCCCAAGAGTTCCATTGTGGAAGCCTGTCGTGGTGATACTGTACCAAAGACCTGCCCGCCCCACCTGCCGTCGTGAGGTGAAGGTAATTATAGTGTTGAGTTGTACCTGGCGTCTCATTAACACCTGTCATCATTAAGCCATTATTAAGGGGAGCCCTGAGTGAGAAGGGTTTGTTTACCACTCCGGAAGCACTCTTCTAACTACAATGCGCAATAGGAAAAATGAAGTGAATTTAGCAAAGGTATGAAAACGAAATATTATTAACGTTAAGAATGACAAACATTCATTCTTAGGTATTTGATTAAAGTCAATGCTCAATTTTCCAAAGCACTTGTATTATTTTTTTTTCGTGAGTATTATAATTAGAAGGATGCGTACAAAATGGCTAGCATGAGTCATTGTGGTGTTGCAAGGTGCTGCACCACAAAGGTAAGTCAAACAAGGCAGGCTGTGCAATGCCGCGGCACGCCATCCATTCAGTCCCTGCGGCCTGTGAGGGGCCGATAGCCGTGGCCAGCCCCTCCCCTGGGACAGTGGTAATCATGACGTGCAGGTTACCACAGTTTACGTGCCATGTTCCCCAGATGTCCATTTAGCAAGGGAAGATAAACACCTGGGCGGGCTGTTTGCCGCTTCCCAGATCCCGGCGCGAACGGCCGCGGCGCCTCGGGGCGCGATGGCCGCCGCGCCACGGGGCTCGGTTAACGCCTCAAACCAGTAGATTCCGTGAGCGGGGTGCTTACATGACTCGTTTATGAAAGTGATCAGTTACTGATGCATAAATCATAATACACGCAGAATTAGTGAATACCGTTTATTTCACTTAACCTTACTATAAACAACATAAATAGGCGCCCGTCAGCTCGGTGCAGCGCATCGCCAACCTAACTGATGAGGTTCTCGATGAGGAAACTGCGGCCCCGCGGGGTGCTGGGGTGGTAGGTGTCCAGCACGTGGCCGCCCGCCCCAAGCTTGGCGTCGTGGCCAGCCAGCACCGCGGCCCGTCTGGTGTCCAGGCTGTTTCGAAGTAGCAGCAGCTCCGGGATGACCCGCAGTTCCTCTGGCAAGCCTCTAGCGGGGTCAGTCCTCATGTCAGCCCGCCGTGGCACCAACGTCCTTGTGTGCCCATGGTTCCCCTGCGGCAGGAGGTGCGGCAGGTGCTGTAGGAAGGACCACGAGGCCAACAGTTGGCTTCTCCCGAGGTCACAGCTGCCGCCGGGCCTGAGCGGCGCGTGTTTCTCGTCCAACACGACGTTCCTGCAAGACAGTGAGTCTCTGTGTGGCGTACACTCCACTCCGCTGGGCAGCTTCCCCTCGAGGGCGTGGCCACGCTGGTGGACGTCCCTCAGCACCGGCGTCATGTCAGGCATGGCGACCCCCGGCAGCCCCACGCACGCCGCCCCCAGGCCGTCCAGCAGGTCCCCGCCTGACGGAGGGTCACTGCCGGTGGCTTTGGTGCCGAGCGCCGCGTCGTCGGCAGCCGCGACGCTCAACTTCGTGTTGTGCTGGTCGTACTTGGGACAGGCCTTTTCGTCTTCCTGTTCTGGCGATGCTCCTGCCGGCTCATGCGTCTCCTTGGGGGCTCCTGATGCGCCTTGGCCCTGCCGGGGACGCCGCTTCCTCCTGCGGTAGTTGCCGTTCTCAAACATGTCGGAGCAGGTGGGGTCGAGGGCCCAGTAACTGCCCTTGCCCGGCCGACCCTTCTCCCGCGGCACCTGAAATATATGCATCTTTAGTCACTGAAGGAAGGTGAAGACATGAGCCGTGTGATGAGTAATCATGAGTTAATAACCTCGCGACGTTCAGTTTCCTCTCTGGACTTCAAACTTTTGTTGGATAAAATTTGATGCGATGATACTTGCTGTGACTTTCGGATTGTTATGGATTACCGTTCATGAGTATTCGAAGGTCAGTTCATACTTAAAGATGGCATTGGGAGGGCCAAGTGGGGGAACAATTCATTAATGCAAGGCAGAGGTGAGGAAGAACTCATTAACTCACCTTTATGAAGCAGTCGTTGAGGCTGAGGTTGTGGCGGATGCTGTTCTGCCAGCCCTGGCGGTTGTGGCTGAGAGATAAAGGGAACACAATGGGAGAGTTAAGGATTTATCTTACTTCAAAGCCTTTAGCTAGTGGTCATTGGTGGTTTTATGACTAATGCTGATTTTCGTTCATTCATCTCAATGTTTTGCCTCTAGTTATTGTCGCTATGTTAAAAGAAAGCAAATTGTATCACGGCACTGAATGAATCCCTCCTCCCCCATCTCTCTCTCTCTCTCTCTCTCTCTCTCTCTCAACAACAACAACTCACCGGTAGTAGGGGAAGCGGTCCATGATGAACCTGTAGATGCCGGCCAGAGTGACGCGTTGCTCCGGGGCGCTGCGGATGGCCATGGCGATGAGGGCGATGTAGGAGAACGGCGGCTTCTGCTGCGCTGCGGGGCGGGAGAGGAGACGTGAGTACTGCGACCGTTGTGTTTAGTCCGTTATCGATTAATTCGCTCATCCATTCATCCTTTATCTCTGGCCTACACACCCATATTTGATTAGGCTTTTGCAGAGGTTGTGATAGTATTTCCAGGGGCAGTTTTATGAGCCAGGGATAGTCTAACAAGGCTTCTGAGTACTGCGACCGTTGTGTTTTGTCCGTTATCGTTTCATTCGCTCATCCATTCATCCTTTTTCTCTATCTTACACACCCGTATTTGATTAGGCTTTCGCAGAGGTTGTGATAGTATTTCCAGGGGCAGTTTTATGAGCCTAGGGATAGTCTAGCAAGGCTTCTGAATGCTGCGACCGTTATTTTTTTTACCGTTATCAATTCATTTTCTCATTCGTTCATCATTTTTAGGGCTAACACACCCATATTTGAATAGGCTTTCGTAGAGGTTGTGTACTATTTCCAAGGGGAGTTTTATGAGCCTAGGGATAATCTAACAAGGCTTCTGAGTACTGCGACCGTTATTTTTTGTTCGTTGTCGATTAATTCGCTCATCCATTCATCCTTTCTCCCTATCTTACACACCCATATTTGATTAGGTTTTTGCAGAGGTTGTGTAGTATTTCCAGGGGCAGTTTTATGAGCCTAGGGATAGTCTAACAAGGCTTCTGAGTACTGCGACCGTTACTTTTTGTCCGTTATCGATTCATTTCCTCATTCGTTCATCCTTTTTAGGGCTAATACACCGATATTTGAATAGGCTTTTGTAGAGGTTGTGATAGTATTTCCAAAGGGAGTTATATGAGCCTAGGGATAGTTTGACAAGGCTTCTGCATCATGAATGTAAAAAACTCATGAAAACAAGCTAATTTCCTCTGTGGCCGTTGGGAATACTGGTTGTGAGCCGAAATCGTCCTGAGGGCCATATTCTTACACCCATATTTGATTAGGCTTTTGCAGATCGAGGTTGTGATAGTATTTCCAGGGGCAGTTTTATGAGTCTAGAGATAGTTTGACAAGGCTTCTGCACCATGAATGTAAAAAACTCATGAAAACCCAACTAATTTCCTCTGTGGACTTTGGGAATACTGGTTGTGAGCCGAAATCGTCCTGTGGGCCATATTCTTAAACGTTTCGGCGTCCAAGCACACATTGATTGGTTGATTGATAGTTTATTGTTGAAAGTAAACAACAAAGGAGAAGGGAGGAGCATGCCGTCCCAACCCCCAGGCAGTACAGAGTGTGATCATACAACTCAGGATACATGTGGAAGTAGCACCAGGAAACTAAAAAGATACAATGGTAGGGGACAAGTGCTAAAAAAAATAAAGGCCCTGATTTACACATTTGATAAGACGCTTTCGTATGATTGTGGGTATTTTCAGGGGCAGTTTTATGAGGCTAGTGATAGTTTGACGAGACTTCTGCGCATGAATGTGAAAAACACTCATGAAAATTCAACTTATCTCTGTAGCCTTTGAAATTATTGGGGCATTTTCATGAGCCTAGTGATAGTTTGACGAGACTTCTGCACCATGAATGTGAAAAACACTCATGGAAATTCAACTTATCTCAGTAGCCTTTGAAATTAATGGGGCAGTTTTATGAGCCTAGTGATAGTTTGACGAGACTTCTGCACCATGAATATGAAAAACACTCATGGAAATTCAACTTATCTCTGTAGCCTTTGAAATTGTCTAAGAGTCGAACGCGTCTGAGAATACACACATTAAAGTGACATTTTTATCATTTTTTTTCTTTTTTTTCTCACTTTTCTCGAACTACTGGACTTCGACTCACGGGTCACGAACATGCAACCTAAGTCTTAGCATGCAACAGGATAACCTCACGTGCTCGAGATCGCCTTGTGTAGTTACAGACCCACGGCGACCACGCAGCACCAAGGAGTCGCGCAGTTTATAGCTACAAGACAGTGGCGTCAGCGGTAATGTGACGGATGTTGTTCAGCTGACTCTTGAAACACCGGATTCTCTCTTAGCCAAACACTCAGCGATTTGAAAGGAAGGAGGAGGAGGAAAATTGTGGAAGAAAGAGAAGAAAATGGTCGAGGACGTGAATGAAAAGAACAGAACACACTAAAACGGAAACAAGGAGAGCAAGAGAACGAACAAAAAAAATAGATAGAACACTGAAGAACACTAGAAAAATGCTAGAAAGAGAAGGAAAGATAAAAAAATAATACAGGAACAAGAACAGGGAAGAGTAAAGGCGGTGGCCGAGTGGACAGTGTGCAGGCGCGATGTCCTGGATGACCCGGGTTCGTGTCCCGCCCGCCGCTACAAGCTGACAATTTTCACTCATCGCCGAGTGGGCCAAGATTACCCACATCCTGTCCTGAAGACCACCTATCAACCCGGACTCCAGCGAAACTCTCTAGTGGTGAACAAAGATATGAGCTTCGGGCGGTAGCTCACAACCGAGAGAGCCCAGGTTCGATTCCCGGGCGGAGTGGAAAAATTTGGGCGGCTTTTCCGATACCCTACGCCCCTGTCCACCCAGCAGTGAATGGGTACCAGGTATTAATCGGGGGTTGTGTCCCGTCTCCTGGGATCTGTTCCCTTCTATAATTCCTTCCCCCTCCTGTCTCTCTCCGGCATATGACCACAGATGTTGCGCCGACCAAACGAAACTTTCCAACTTTTTCCGGGCGGTAGCATGAGCCAAGTAAGAATGGCGCCTCTATGAAACACTTGCCTGCGTCACTAATGAACTGGGGCCAACTAACATTAGCCCACCACCTGATCAGCCCTGTAGACCGAACTTAAAAAAAAAAAAATACCCGTTAACCAAAAACTCCGTCTTGACTCACCTTCTGCGTCAGGGGCGTGAGGCTGTGGTCCGAGGCGGCAGGGGGGGTAGAGGAGCGGGGAGGGAGTGTAGGGGGAAGGCAGGGAGGAGGACAGCAGGTGGGAGAAGTACAGGGGAGAGGGATAGAAGGAAGAGGAGGAGAGGGGGAGGCTGGGATAGGAGGCGGCGGAGTGGTGGTTCATGGCGTGTGTGTGTGGTCCCCAGGCACTCTGTTAGATAAGCTTGCGTGTGTGTGTGTGTGAATTAACGGGTGGGTGCCTTCCTCCCTCAGCGGCTGGCGGGCTACTAAGCGTGTCGGAGGCAGAGACATCTTATTTAAAGGCGCAGTTAGTTTGTTTGAGTTTACTCTTGTGTTATTGTTTACAGTGGGAGGCCAAACATTTGCTCCATTGAAGGGCGCCGCGGCCGACCACCACCGCGACCCGTGTTTGTTTTCACACACACACACGCCCACCGCGAGGCGCGCGCGCTCACGCACACACACACACACACACACACACACACACACACACACACACACAGGCTGTAATTGATAATGTTGTGCTATTTTGAGTGTTATAACAAACTATGACAAGCAAATCTTTTAAGTGCCTCTTCTTCTTCTTCCTCTTCTTCTTTTGCTTATCCTCCTCCTCCTCCTCCTCCGCTTTTCCTTTTCTTATTACGAATATATGATACCTAGATTAATAGATAGATAGATAGATAGATAGATAGTTACATACGTGCAAATAGAAAGAGCACTCACAACTCATGATTTCCCATTCTCAGGATGTGCTATATCTGTGTCATCCGGTCCCTAATAGATTATGCTGCACCAGTTCTTGCGCGTTGTAGCCCTGCCCAGCTGAAGCCCATGGTAAAAATTTATTATTATACTCAACAAAATCTCTACCGTGCTCATATCTTCCTTCTGGTGCTGCAATACTATAAAATAATGATAATAGTGATAATAATAATAAAGGTACTATTATAAATGCATCCAACGAGTTTGCAGTTAACACTTAAATAACAACAACAACAACAACATCAACAACAACAACACGCACCCCCCCAGATAAGGAGATCGGGGTTGGTTACACTTCAAAACAAAAGAGGATCACAGCTTAATCTATAAATAATACAAGCCGAGTTTACAGACGAGGAAGATATATATTTGTGAGATGAATGATGCTGAGAGAGAGAGAGAGAGAGAGAGAGAGAGAGAGAGAGAGAGAGAGAGAGAGAGAAAGAGAGAGAGAAACGAGACGGAGAAGGGGAGAGAAGAGAAAAAAGGAAGGAGAAAGGAGAAAAAGAGAGAACCGGTAAAAGGAATGACGAGAGAGAGAGAGAGAGACAGAGGGGGGGGGGGGGATTAACGAGACGGAGAAGGGAGAGAAGAGAAAACAAAAGGAAGGAGAAAGGATAAAAAAGAGAACCGATAAAAGGAATGACGAGAGAGAGAGAGAGAGAGAGAGAGAGAGAGAGAGAGAGAGAGAGAGAGAGAGAGAGACGAGACGGAGAAGGAGAGAGAAGAGAAAACAAAAGGAAGGAGAAAGGAGAAAAAGAGATAACTGATAAAAGGAATGACGAGAGAGAGAGAGAGAGAGAGAGAGAGAGAGAGAGAGAGAGAGAGAGAGAGAGAGAGATCAAACAACAGAGACAGAGGGGTGACTGCTTTCGCAAACTTGACAAGACCGTAGTCGTGTGAGGTCCGGGCCATGAACACGACGAACTTCTTATCAATCGAATGTCTGTTCTTGGGGAAATTAATTAAACGTTCGTACACCTGAGCGTTACCTTAAAAATAGCCTGAGTGTTTTTGTTATATATATTTTCTATTATATGATGAAAGGTAAGGAGATTTATTTAGTTGTAGTGGTAGTAGTAGTAGTAGTAGTAGTAGTAGTAGTAGTAGTAGTAGTAGAATAAGGAGGATGAAAAATATAACCATAATCATCATCATCATCCTCTCTTCCTTCTCCTCCTTCCCTTTCCTCCCCCTCCTCCCCAGCCTACCCCTCCCCTCCCTTACCCCTTCCCCCCTCCCCTCACCATTCACTTGACAGAAGAGAGAGAGAGAGAGAGAGAGAGAGAGAGAGAGAGAGAGAGAGGGAGTGCCATGTGTCCAGATATCACGTAACTAGCATAAGAAAAGGGCCATTTGACCCCCCCCTCTCTTCCCCTCTTTATGTGATGACACCCACCTGAGGCTGTGATGGTGGCGGTGATGGTGGTGGTGGTGGTGGTAATATCTTCATTATTATTATTATTATTATTATTATTATTATTATTATTATTATTATTATTATTATTATTATTATTATTATTATTATTATTATTATTATTATTATTATTATTATTATTATTATTATTATTACTACTACTACTACTACTACTACTACTACTACTACTTCTACCACCACTACTACTACTACTACTACTACTACTACTACTACTACTACTATTACTACTACTACTACTACTATTGCGGGTGGTTTTTGTGTATATATTATTTGTCATTGTTGTTTTTGTTATTATTGTTGTTGTTCTATTGTGTTGAATAAGCGACGTCCATTTCTTCATTCTAAATTGCAACACAAGTCAAACGTATTATAACAACATCCGGGTCCCCGTGTTTATACTCTAACCCGACAAGAGGAGGAAAGGATCGAATCGCTTCCCCGCGCCGACCAACAATGTTTTCAAAGGGATCAGCAGTTATTACGCGGCGTGTTCTCCTGCTGGCGCTGTGCTGTGTTGCTGGTGCTGGTGCTGCTGCTGAGTAGACGGGGAGCACAGCAGAATAGCCATAACAGCACACATCATGGGAGGGGAGGGGGGGGGGGGGAGGCTTTGTGTGT
>NC_066515.1:17340280-17367780 GCF_024679095.1 Eriocheir sinensis | reverse complement strand
ATTTTACTTTCTTTTTTGTTTTGCTATTTTTTCTTGTCCTTGTTCTTCTTGTTCTTGTTCTTCTTTCAAAGCTGTTTAATAGTGACTTTTATTTTACCGTATTATTTTCCTTCTTCTTTTTCTTCTTCTTCTTCTTCTCCATATTTTTCTTCTTCCTCTTCTTTTTCTTCTTCTTTTTCTTCTTTTTCTCCTTGTTTGTTTGTTTTTCTTTTCCATCTTCGTTTTCTCCTTCTTCTACTCCTCGTCCGTTTTCTTCTTCTTCTTCTTCTTCTTCTTCTTCTTCTTCTTCTTTTTTCTCCTTGTTTGTTTTTCTTCTCCATTTTCATTCTTCTTCTCTTTCTTCGTTTTCTTCTTTTTCTTCTTTTTCTTCTTCTTCTTCTTCTTCTTCTTCCTCTTCTTCTTCCTCTTCTTCTTCGTCTGTTTGTTTAGTTATTATCAGAGTTTTGTGTGTTTGTTTGTTTGTATTCCCGCGGAGTGTTGTCAAGCGGGCGACAAACTCAGCTCTGAACGTTGGTGATCTGTTTGTTGTTCTGTGTGTGGTTTGTTGTGTTTGTCTTGTCAGTGTTTACACTCTCTCTCTCTCTCTCTCTCTTCTACTTCCTCAAAAATAATCACCATCATCATTATCATCATCATCTTCTTCTTCTTCTTCTTCATCTTCTTCTTCTTGAGCTATGTATAAAATTATAATGTGATAATGTATGATTTTCTCGTTATCATTTTAGTTTATTTAGAATGTATGTAAGTCGCTTTTGTTCTCTTCGTTATTTTTTTATCATGTCTTTTATGAAGAATACGATAACTTTTGTTTTTTTCCTTTCTTCTCTCCATTCTTTCAATCTTTAATTTGCTTTTCCACTCATTCTTTGGCAGTCATATTGTGAGTGCCAATACGGGAGATACATTAAAGACAAGGTTGGATAGATTCATGCATATTGAGATAAGGTGGGGTTAGGTTTACAGGAGCTGCCTTGTATAGGCCTACCGACCCCTTGCAGACTCCTTACGTTCTTATGTTGATTGATTGATAGTCTATTGTTGCAAGTAAACAACAAAGGAGAAGGGAGGAACATGCCATCCCAACCCCCAGGCAGGACAGTGTGTGATTATACAATTAGTGAGACAGTGTGGTAGGAGACAAGTGCTAAAAAAATAAAGGCCTTGATTTAGTCAAGGGAGTAGACATAAGGGACTGAACATATGAACTACAATCTAGGGGCAAATGCAGGATGCTTACTTTTTTTTTTTCTTTTCATCTTCCACTTATTTATATATATATATATATATATATATATATATATATATATATATATATATATATATATATATATATATATATATATATATATATATATATATATATATATATCGCGTCAGTTAGATAGGTGCTTTTATATTAAACTCATCTTTATCACCATTTTTTTTTCCTTCAAATTCTTCCTTGCCTACATTTTCATAATCTTTTTTTCTGCTTTTTTTCTTTTTCTACTAGTACTACTACTACTACTACTACTACTACTACTACTACTACTACTACTACTACTACTACTACTACTACTACTACTACCACTTTTCTTCTCCAACTTCATCATCATCATCATCATCATCATCATCATCAGCCAGCCTGGCCGTGTGAAGTCGCCGCACTGTTTCTCTGCCTCGCATGATCACACTCGGGTTGCAGTATTGTGATCCCGGTGCTGACAGGACGGCCACCCATCAGCTGATCACTGTTTGGCGGCGCCGCTCAACGCGTGGATCGCTTCCTTCCCGCACAACACAACACTGGGCGGCCGACTGTGTATCCCCTGGCGTATCCGAGGCCCGCTGACAGCAATACGGGGTGACGGAGCTGCGTGTGTGTCAGCGTGGGGTTAAATGAAGGCTTGGAGGAGGTAAGGAAGGGAAGGGAAGATGGTGGTTGTGTTCTGAGTCTACGGTTTGTGTGTGTGCTGTTTAGGTTAGTTGAAAGTGTTTTGTTACGAGTATAATGCGGCTGTGTTATAAGTGTGGTTTGATTACAGTTTTTGCGTTCATCATTATCATTTTCATCTTGTTCTTGCTCTTGTTGTTGTTCTTGTTCATCATCTTTTTCCTCATCATCTTTTTCTTCATTTTTTTTTTTTTTATCTTCGTCTTTTTAATTTCATCATCATCGTCTTCATTCCTTCTTTTAATTTGACCTTGATGCTGTTAAATTTAGCGCCGATATTATTAATTTAGCGCCGATATTTATTTAATTTAGCGTTGATATTATTAATTTAGAGCTGATATCTATTAAATTTGGCGCCGATACATTATTAATTTTGTGCCGATATTATTAATCTAGCGCCGATGTTATTAATTTAGCACCGATATTTATTTGAATTAACGCCGACATTACTGATTTAGCGCCGATATTTATTTAATTTAACGCCGACATTACTGATTTAGCGCCGATATTTATTTAATTTAACGCCGACATTACTGATTTAGCGCCGATATTTATTTAATTTAACGCCGACATTACTGATTTAGCGCCGATATTTATTTAATTTAACGCCGACTTACTGATTTAGCGCCGATATTTATTTAATTTAACGCCGACTTACTGATTTAACGCCGATATTTATTTAATTTAACGCCGACTTACTGATTTAACGCCGATATTTATTTAATTTAACGCCGACTTACTGATTTAGCGCCGATATTTATTTAATTTAACGCCGACTTACTGATTTAACGCCGATATTTATTTAATTTAACGCCGACTTACTGATTTAACGCCGATATTTATTTAATTTAACGCCGACATTACTGATTTAGCGCTGATATTATTTAATTTAACGCCGACATTACTGATTTAGCGCCGATATTATTTAATTTAACGCCGACATTACTGATTTAGCGCCGATAATTATTTAATTTAACGCCGACATTACTGATTTAGCGCCGATAATTATTTAATTTAACGCCGACATTACTGATTTAGCGCCGATAATTATTTAATTTAACGCCGACATTACTGATTTAGCGCCGATATTTATTTAATTTAACGCCGACATTACTGATTTAGCGCTGATATTATTTGATTTAACGCCGATAATTATTTAGTTTAACCCCGACATTACTGATTTAGCGCCGATATTTATTTAATTTAACGCCGACATTGCTGATTTAGCGCCGATATTTATTTAATTTAACGCCGACTTACTGATTTAGCGCCGATATTTATTTAATTTAACGCCGACATTACTGATTTAGCGCCGATATTTATTTAATTTAACACCGACATTAATGATTTAGCGCCGATATTTATTTAATTTAACACCGACATTACTGATTTAGCGCTGATATTATTTGATTTAACGCCGGTATTTATTTAGTTTAACGCCGATATATTATTAATTTTGGGCCGATATTTATTAAATTTAACGCCGACGTTATTGATATAGCGTCCAGATTTACTTAATTTTGCTCCGATAGTATCAACATAGCGCCGATTTATTATTAATTTTGCGCCGGTATTTTATTTATTTATTTAGCGCCGATATGTTATAAGTTTTGCGCCCATAGTTGTTTAATTTAGCTCCGATATTATTAATTTTGCGCCTATATTATTAGATTAGCGCCGATATTAATGTAGTCACGTTTGTACATCTGAATACCTCCCAAGCCCTTGCTGCGGTTCCTATATGGTTAAGTTGTCATCACAGTATTGCTTTTATAGTACTCGTAAATACAGTCCTAATTTTGCCTTCACGTTCTCATTCAAAAATCACACCCTGTACTGCCTGGGGGTTGGGATGGTACGTTCCTCCCTTCTCCTTTGTTGTTTATACTTGCAACAATAAACTATCAATCAATCAATCAACTCACAATATTCTTTGGTTGTTGGGAATCAGTTAGTTTTATGTTCTTGATTTATTGATACGAGTGTGTGTGTGTGTGTGTGTGTGTGTGTGTGTGTGTGTGTGTGTGTGTGTGTGTGTTCCATTTGCTCGTTCACTTGCTAGTTACGTCACCACCTTCTCCACCAACACTCCACCACAGCGTTGCCCAGAACAGTACAAACAGATCGGTTTTATGGGAGTTTTACAGTGTGCGTCTCTCCTGTTGCTACATACAACCTCGTGTGTGTGTGTGTGTGTGTGTGTGTGTGTGTGTGTGTGTGTGTGTGTGTGTGTGTGTAAACAGGCTCATGTATAAATGTTTTGTGTACCAGTGTTTGTTAAGTCCCGATACCACGTTCGAGTTAATTTGTGTTTTTAAGTTTGTGTACTCATTTAGCTTGTTTGTTTGTTTATCTCTCCCTCTTCCTCCCCCTCCCCCTCCCCCCTCCCCCCTCTGTCGTGTCTTATTATAGGGTGGGTCTTCTTCTTCATCATCTTCTTCTTCTTCTTCTTCTTCTTCTTCTTCTTGTTCTTCTTCTTCTTCTTCTTCCCTTTGTCGTTATACTCCTCATCCTCTTCCTTCTCTTTCTCTTCTACCTTGTCTGTTTATTTTTCTCCTCCTCTTCCTCCTCCTCCTCCTCCTCCTCTTTTTACATATTCTCCTCCTCGTTCTTCCTTATCTCTTCTTTGGGAATTTGATAGAGTAGGGAAACGGAAAGGCGTATAAGAGGTTAAGTAAGGATTGTTTTCGCCTATAATTTTTTTCACGAATACATGAACATACAAACAGAAGAGCAAAGACCTATAACATATACCGGGAAAATATAATGCGAGAGGAAAGAACAGACACACACACACACACACACACACACACACACACACACACCAAACGAGTACACACAGCCCACTCTCACCCTCTTTCCTCTCCCTTTTCCGTTCCCTAGATATCACATCCTCCTCTCTTCCCTCTCCCCTCCTCCTCCTCCTCCTCCTCCTCCTCCTCCACCTTGCCACCCTGAGAGAGAGGGAGTGACGCTTGTTATGACACTAAACACCGCCCACGCAGGAAGTTAGTGTGTGTGTGTGTGTGTGTGTGTGTGTGTGTGTGTGTGTGACGTAGTTAAGAGGAGTCACCCGTTAAAACACCTACCTGCACACCTTCATGTCATTTATTGTTACACAGGTGTGCGGGTCACGCTACACCTGTGATCACGACTCAGGTAGACACTTGATTAAATAAAGAGACTTGCTTACCTGTGTGTGTGTGTGTGTGTGTGTGTGTGTGTGTGTGTGTGTGTGTGTGTGTGTGTTTATTCTGCTACATCCATTAAAGAGAGGTTTTAGCCGTGTGTGTGTGGATATCAATGTGTGTGTGTGTGTGTGTGTGTGTGTGTTGATATTCCCTTATATTTCCGATTGATATTGAATACTCCTCATTTGTGCAGTTGTGGTAGTAGTAGTAGTAGTAGTGGTAGTAGTAATAGTAGTGATGGCGGTGCTAATGGTAACAATCTCCATATTAATAGCAATCCGAATTCGTAACAGTAACTTATTTTTCCCTTTTCTTTTCATACTTTCACCTTTCCTTCTTTGAGGGGTCGTAGGAGACTTTTTTTTCTTTTTTCGCCTTTTCTCTTCCTACTTTTTTCGTATTGCTACTTCTTTCTCTCTTTATCTATATATCTATACCTGTCACTATAACTAGCTATCTATATCAATCTATCTTTATCTCGCTCCCCTTCCCTCCTCTCCTCCCCCTCCCCCACTCTCACCATTCCGGCCAGCACAGAACACACAGGACACACAGAGAGCCATTCCCGGTAAATAAACAGCGCCCAGCTTCCCCCAGCACCAGGTAAGCGCCCGGCTGCCACTGCTGGGGGAGGAAGACAAACCCAGCTCGGCATAAACTCATCCTTTGCGGCGAAACAGTGAAAATAAACCCGGGCGAACCTACTGGCGTGTGGCCCTTGTGTCTGCCAGCCCACCTTCCCTTCTCTTCCCGCCACCTCCCTCTGACCGACTTTCTTGCTCGTCTTTTGTTTTGTTTTTTGGTTTGAGAGAGTGAAGGTGTTTGCATTTTTCTACTTTCAGCTTAATTCCTTTTCTTCTTCTTTTCGTATTTGTTTTCCCATTTTCTGTTCCTTCTCTTCCCGTCACCCGCCTCTGACCGACTTTTCTTGCATGGCTTTATTGGGGGGGTTTGGGTTTGAGAGAGTGAAGGTGTTTGCATTGTTCTACTTTCAGCTTAATTCCTTTTATTCTTCTTTTCGTATTTGTTTTCCCATTTTCTTTTCCTTCTCTTCCCGCCACCCGTTTCTGCCCCACTTTCTTGCATGGCTTTTTTTAGGATTTTGGTTTGAGAGAGTGAAGGTGTTTGCATTTTTCTACTTTCAGCTTTTCTCATTTTCTTTTCCTGTTGCGTTTCTACTTCTTTTCCTAATTCTTTTCCTTCCCCTCCCGCCACCCGCTTCTGACCGACTTTCTTTCTCATCTTTTTTTTTTTTTTTTATTGTAGGCGAGGGTTGTTTTGTCTTTTTCTACTTACAACTTTTCTCCTTTTCTTCTCATGTTATGGTTACTCATCTTTTCCTATTTCTTTTCCCATTTCCTTCCCCTTCCGCCACCCGCCTCTGCCCGACTTTCTTGCTCGTCTTTTGCGTTTCTTCTTATTTTCCTACTACTTTTCCCATTTCCTTTTTCTTCCCCTCCCGCCACGTGATTCTGACCGACTTTCTTTCACGTCTTTTTTTTTTTTTTTTGGGGGTAGTGGTTGTTGTTCTATGTTCTCCTTTCTTCTCTTTCATGTTTTTTCCTTTTTTATTAATTCTTTTACTACCACTTTTCTTTTCTACTTTTTCCTTTACTTTTCCAAATTTCTTTTTTTTTTTTTTGGGGGGGGGGGTAGGAAAAGGTTGTTGTTTCCTATGTTCTCCTTTCTTCTCTTTCATGTTTTTTTTCCTTTTTTTATTAATTCTTTTTACTACCACTTTTCTTTTTCTACTTTTTCCCTTTTCTTTTCCAAATTTGTCTTTTTTTTAGGGGGGGGGGGTAAGAGAGTGGCGGTTGGTGGGGTTTTTTTCTTTCGCCTTTCCGTTTCCTACTTTTTCCTATTGGTACTGTTCGGTCTTTTCCTTCTTTTCCCATTTCCTTTTCCTATTTTTTCTCTTCTTGTTTTGAGAGAGCAAGAGTGCAAGAGAGAGACGGTGTTTCTTTTTTTTATACTTTCAACTTTTCTCCTTTTCTTATTGTTACGTTTCTTCTTCCTTTCCCATCTCCTTTTTCCTACTTTCTTTTTGTATGTGTGTATGTATATAAGAGAGAGACGGTTGGTGTTATTCTTCTTTCTCCTTTTCTTTTTCTAGTTTTTCCCATTGGCACTTTATTTTCTTATTTATTTTTCCCCTTTCTTTTCGTACTTTCGCCTTTTCCTTTTCTGGGTGGCGTAGGAGAGCCTTTTTTTCTTCTTTCGCAATTTCATTTCCTACATTCCCCTTTCATTTATCTTTTTTATCCTTTTCTTTTACTACTTACGTGTTTTCTCCTTTCTTCCTTCTTCTACTCTTTTCCTATTTTCGCCTTTTCTTTTTTTTCGGCTATCACTTGTTCTTACTACTTTTCTTTTCCTTCTTCTTCTATTCTATTCTTTTCCTACTTTCGTCTTTTCCTTCTTCTTCCTACAACTACTTTTCTTCTACTTTCCCCCTTTTCTTTTATTCTTTCGCGTTTTTCTTTTTCTTTATCTACTACTTCTACTTCCTGTTGCTGTTCTTTTCCCCTTTTTGTCTTTTTGTAGGT
Organism: Eriocheir sinensis; assembly: GCF_024679095.1. Lineage (NCBI taxonomy): Eukaryota > Metazoa > Arthropoda > Malacostraca > Decapoda > Varunidae > Eriocheir > Eriocheir sinensis. The sequence continues at coordinate 17,360,110 of NC_066515.1, read as the reverse complement.
GTTCTGCGTGGGAGGGATATGGTTGATGTTTTTCCTAATCTCTCTCTCTCTCTCTCTCTCTCTCTCTCTCTCTCATGCATTTTCCGGGAAGGGCCATAAAACTGTGCTTATACTTCTACAGTCTTTATACGTAAGAATGACGCAAGAGCAAAGAATCCAAACAACGAAAGGAAAAGAAGGAATAAGGAAAGAAGAAAGGGAAAAAGGAAACAAAAGAAGAGAAAGAAAGGAATAAAGAAGACAGCAAGAAGGAAAGAACAGGAAAGAAAGGAAGACATAGAAAGAATGAAAGAAAAAAAGAGAAATAAAGAAATAAAGGCACAGAAAGGAAGGAAGAAAAAAAGAGAGCCAGAGAAGAAAAACAGTAAGAAGGAAAGGAAGAAAGAAAAGGAAAGAAAGATATAAAGAAAATGAAAGAACGGAGAGAAAGAATGAAGAAAGGAAAAAAGGGAAGGAAAGAATTGATTGATTGATAGTTTATTGTTGCAAGTAAAACAACAAAGGAGAAGGGAAAAGAAGAAAAGGAAAGAGACAGAATTAAAGCAGAAGGAAGGAAAAAAATGATAGGAAAGAATGGAAAAAAGAAGGAAGGAAAGAAAGAAAGACAGAACAGAAGGAAGGAGAGAAAGAAAAGAATATTGCCTAGTTCACCACCGACCTTTCCCTGCGTGGGTGTGGAGGTCTCGTATTCATGCGTCCTCATTCTCTCAAGGTCAATCAAACTCCTTAAGGAAACTGATCTCGCAATTACAGTCGATATTTGTGTGGCCAGGAACCTTAGCCCTCCGGTGTGTGTGTGTGTGTGTGTGTTTGTTTGTGTGTGTGTTCCATATTTCTGTCTTTGAGGTTTCGTTTAAAATTACATCTTTTAATTTGTGTTGTCAGAAATCGTATCCCTTTAGTGTGTGTGTGTGTGTGTGTGTTCCATATTAGTCTTTGAGGTTACGTTTAAAATTACAACAGCTTTTAATTTGTGTTGCCAGAAATCGTATCCCTTTAGTGTGTGCGTGTGTGTGTACTAACAACATATATTTTCCATCTGAGACTGATTCAGATACATTTATTATTAGATTGAGTAAAATTAAAATCATGTGTAATCAAGTAATTCAATATTCACTCACTGCAAAATTTATACCACAAGGTTTTCTTACATGTGGTGATGGTTATGCAGTTTATTTGTTTATTTTCTATATATTTATTTTTTATATGGCCAGTTGTTTCACTAAATACACGTAGAAAGGAACCACGTGTTGAAGATATTGAAGGCTTGTTTATTTTTTGTTGATGTTATTGTTGAATGGTCAGTCATTTCACTTAATACACAGGTGGGAAGCTTGTGTTGAGGATATCTGTTGTAGGTCACCTGAGCACCATTTAACATGACAACAACTCTGAAGGATATCAAATAAAACCAGATGAAGTAAACAACCAATTTTATATCATGAACACTAAGTACATAAGTCAAATGCCCGGGTTGGAATGGTTATGAAGTGGATGAAGATTATGCTCCCACGACCTAAGTGATGTAGTAGTAAATGGTTCCATTCTCACCAACAAGTCTGCCACACACACACACACACACACATCTTTGTCTGCATGAACTGATGACCACTGAACTCTGGCCGTGTGATGTGCTGCCATACAGGTGCACACAACACACACGTGCACCACAGGAACAGGGAATGTGGCTATGGAAGAAGCACCACCCAGGGCTATACTGAGCCACCTGTAGTCTGGCGGCAATGACCAAACATTTGCCTGACAGATGAATACTTAATTTATCACCCTTAAGTGGTAGAATTTTCTCAGGATTTAGAATAAAGTGGAATCTAAATGTACTTATGATGCAGTGAACATCTAATTATCTTGCAATGGTCTTGAAGAAGGCAAGTAATGTGTGCTTTGGTGCTGGCCCCTCATGCAAGAAAAGTTTTTGACTCTCATCCCAAGGAAGTGTTGGTGTTCTTGTTGGGTCAGGTGTTCACGCACTGGGCAGAGCACCAAGGCTGTGCCACCGACAACCCTGGAAGACTATTGTCAGTAACCCCGGAGTCTAAGACCACAACACTTGCCTGTCAATGATAATGAGATGGGAAGAGTAATGGTAATACAGACTCAAAATACTGACCTCCACAGAACTTTGGCTTCACGCAGCAGCACCTGCCTTTCCCTGGGGTCTGGCATCACTGCACAACCCTAACATTACAACCAACATGATCAAGTGAGGCTTGGCACTGCACTCTTGGGATACAGGACTCACCTGATGTGCGCTTGTCTCTGGTGTTTCTTGCCTGATGGGGGTGTTGCTCAGGCCGTTATTACCTAGACATGTCGTCCTTGTTGTCCCTTGTGCACTTCAGAATCGACACAAAACACTTCAAGACAAGTGACCGGTGGTCCATGGAGTGTTGCATCACCAGCCTGCCTGGGTGAGGTCTTGCCCTACAGTAGGAATGACTTTGCCTCCTCCCACACCCTCTTCTATGCTGGCCCCTTCCCCTTCCCCTTCCCTGCTGTGATCAACCATGTCTCGCCTTTATCCTACACACTAATCCATCCTCTCCATTTAAATAGTTTAGAATCAGTGAAATTTAGTTAATTAAGGATAAAGCAGCCATTTCATGACTGACTCTTTCAATGAATGTTCTTACTCATTTGTTATCTCCAAGTAGTATTTTAATAATACTTGCAAGAGATGCAAATCACAAGTAAGAAAATAAAGCAAGCAGTATTGTCGAGACACAGCATGCAGAATGACTCCCTTCTGTTCCCCGGTGACAAGAGCTGCTGGGTGGTGGAGGGCCGTGGGGAGGCCTAGGCGGTGGGGTCCCTCCTCATGAGGTCAATGTCTGCCTGCATCATGTCTGTCACCAGTGCCTGCGTTGGGCCAGAGGGAAGCATTAGTAGAGTAGGGCAGGGCAGCTAAGTGGCTACAACGAACAGAGACGCTGCATAGTTAACTCAATAAAGGTAACAACATATTGACCTGACATGCCTGACAAATGCACTCAAGTGGTATTTGTTTTACTTGAATAACTTTTCACCTATTTCATTATTCAATACCACTGTAAATCAATCTACACCACATTAATAACTATACCTTGAAGTCATAAGTAGGATTCCACCCAAACTTCTGTCGGGCTTTTGTGGGGTCTCCTTGAAGGAAGTCCTGTAAAATTAATAGTTCAGAGTCAGACTAACTCAGGCAATTTGGGAAGTCAGAGATGTTCAGCAAAAAATGTTTATGAAAGTGTGGGATTTTTGATGTAAAAAGCAGACCAGTGGTAGAGATATCGAGTGCTACACTTGTTCATTGACACTTAGGGAAGCTGGCTGGGCTATGCTGGCTGAGCACACCCAGCAGCATCACCTGGGCCAGGCCGCCACACTCACCACTTCTGCTGGGCGGTAATACTTGGAGTTGATGGTCACCCGGATGGCGTCGCTGCCCTTCTCCTTGGCCACCTCGTCCACGCCGCTCCCCTCCCAGTAGATCTCCCTCCCAATCTGTGGTGAAGATGTGGACCAGTGGTTAATAAAGACTAGCTTATGACTAGCTGAAGGAAGGTTACATTCCACTCTTTGTACATGACACATGTAACACAACGACTTGGGAAATTTTCTTCGTACCTCCTTGAAGGCTGCCTCAACAAACTCCCTGACGGAGTGCACTTCCCCTGTGGCCAAGACAAAGTCCTCCGGCTCCTCCAGCTGCATCATCTTCCACATGCCCTGAGGAAATGTACGATTGAGAAAAAGACTTACATGTTTGCTCAGTCTAAAAAAAAGATTCACGTTTTTACTCGTAGCTAGAAGGTCCTGAAGTAGAAGTGGGATAAAAAGTCATATTGTTCAAGCAGGGCTGACTCTTTCCATTAGGCATTCCTTTTGTCCTCCCAACTATTTTTCTTTTTATTCCTCTAACCTTACTGCCAGTCTTATTTTTTTTATAGCCATGTCTGCTCATTGAGGGGAAGGTTTGGGTCTATATTAACATTTGATTTTCCCTTGATGTCTTTTCATGGATCTCGGTAATAGTAATAGTCCACCGCCACCCACCTCCACATAGTCCTTGGCGTGCCCCCAGTCCCTCTTGGAGTCCAGGTTCCCCAGTTCAAACTTCTCCATTTGCCCGAGGTGAATCTTGGCCACCGAGCGAGTGATCTTCCTCGTCACAAAGGTTTCTCCTCGCCGCGGGGACTCGTGGTTGAAGAGAATACCATTGCAGGCAAACATCCCATACGCCTCACGGAAATTAATCACAATCCAGTAGGCGTACAGTTTGGCGGCACCTGCGGGGATTGATTATAGTAATGCTGGGGCTGTGCCAAAGCTGCAGGTGGCCTCTGTGCTCATCTCCATCATATTGGCCTTTGAGCACATGGTGGAAAAGAACCCATTACCTCGGGACACACTGCACCAACATTCCAACACCAACACAATGGATCAGTTTCGTAAGTTAGTAAGGAGAGCCAGAAGGTCTTACCATATGAGGATCTTGGGTAGAATAGTGTTGTTTGAGCAGGAAAGAACCCATTACCTTGAGACACACTGCCACTTTACCCCAACACAAAGGAGCAGTTTCATAAGTTAATAAGGAGCTCAGGAAAATCTTACCATACGGGGACCTTGGGTAGAAGGGTGTTGTTTCCTTCTGTGGGATTTCTTGCACCTTGCCATACAGTTCTGAGGTGGAGGCTTGGTAGAACTTGACCTTCTTGTCGAGACCACAAGTTCTGATGGCATCCAGCAGGCGCAGCGTTCCCATGGCATCCACATTGCCGGTGTACTCCGCCAGGTCAAACGATACCTGCACACAACACATACTCAGAAAGGAACTCAAACTAGCATAATGTAGGTTCACAATGCAACATAAACAGACAATACAGACTGACTCAGGAAAAAACTAAACAAGATGAGAATAAATCTATAAGTGGATGGAAGATGCAATGGATTTTTTTCTTACAGTTAGAGACAGTTCAAGTTGCAAATAAAAGTGGAAAAGAAAAACCCACATGCTGCTCTGTTTGACTTGGATTAGGAAAGAAAAACTGAACAAAAAGAAAAATAGATAAAAATGAATAATAAAATAAACAAAATAAGGAAAAAGGTATGCATTATTTAATTTTTTGTCAAGGGATGAAGTGTATGTGTGTGTGTGTGTGTGGCTTACCTTCACATGACTCTGTGCCCCAAGGTTGTAAATCTCATCCGGCTGCACCCTGGAGATGATCTTGACCAGGCATGCTGAGTCTGTCAGGTCCCCGTAATGGAGGGTCATCCGCCCATTCTTGTGGATCTGTCCAATGAAAGGCTTTCAGTCATCTCAAACTCAACAGTGTCATCCATACTCATGTGTCTTACTTTGATGGATCAGTTGTTTTTATATGGCAAAGATTCTGGTAAGTTTCATTGATTGACTTACTGGATGGTTTTTATTTGGTAATGTAAGCATGTGTACAATTAACGGATCATAAGATAACTTAGCTCATATTTCTCAGCAATGTAAAACTGTAGCTGTACCTTTGGGTCCTCATAGAGGTGACGAATCCTTCCTGTGTTGAAGGTTGACGCCCGCCTGATGATGCCATGGACCTGGTAGCCTTTGTCGAGAAGTAGCTCAGCCAAGTATGAGCCATCCTGCAATGACACCGCACACTCAGCCAAAGCAACGCCACGTGACCCGGATGCTGTGGCCCCAACTGATAAGGTGAGTGACTGATAAGCTTACTTCTTACATTTATCTTCTAACAGGCAGATGACAAGAGGTTTTACTGCGAACTACTGATAGCAGCTTTCTAAGTATAAATTTGATTCTAATCTGTATGTTATATTTCTATTCATGGCTTTTCTTTATTCTGAACTTAAAATGAAAACTGGGCCCATTCTCAATTAAGTGGTTAGTCACATGATTTCTTGTTTTTGGAAGGAAGATGAACTAAGCAAAATATGTGTCAGATGAAAGGACAAGTTGAGGTGTTCATACCTGGCCAGTAAGACCAGTGACCAAGGCAGTTTTTGGTGATCGAGCCGGGGCCATGCTGGTGTCTCACAAATTATCCTGGCTTGTGGGGAGGAAGAATAAGAAAGCTACATTTTCTTGCTTTCAAAATATCTTTAAGAATTGTTTGCATTGTAATTCGCATGTGTAGTAGTGTTTATGTGCACTGCGAAGATGAATTGAGCCAAACTGTCTCTAAACGTGTGTAGGGGGGATTAGGTTGCTTATTCTGTGGCAGCAGGTTACTATCACGAGGTAGGTTAGGTTAGGCTGGAGGGATTAGCTTTCTGAAATTGATCTTTGGTACTGATTTTCACTTACTAATTATGAAAGAGAAAACAAGTCTCCCAAAACATCTACTTTTATCTAGGAAGTATGTGTCTCTGAGGAATAATTGCCACCGCTTGTGTGATGTCGAGCAAAAATAACCGCAGCAAATCTGGTTAAATGAAGCTCGTATAGTGAAATAAGAATTATGTCCCTCCAAATGATCAGGAATACGATACAAACCCATGCCACAGTCAACACAATACATGCGTCAAGCTGCGTAAAATTAATTTGTGAAGTATATGCCCCCCCAAAAAATGTGTAGCAGATAATTATTATAGTGTAGGGTTGTCTCGGGTACTTTGATACAGGAACAGGGCACTAGGATGATACGCAGACCAAGACACTGACACAAGAGGAAGGGTCTGGTGAGGGCTGCAGTAGGAAGAGTCAGAGGCTGCAGCAGGAAATGTTAAGTCCACTATACACCTACTAAATGCACTGAACTAATCAAACTGGTCGCATTATCACAAAAAGCTGTGGTTGGAAGGATTTGAGGCTGCAGCAGGAAGTGTCACATCCACTAACCACCTACTGAATGCACTAAACTAATCGCACCGGTCACGTTATCACTAAAAGCTATGATAGGAAGAGTCTGCAGGCACAGTAGGAAGTGTCACATCCGCTAAACACTCTAAATGCACTAAATCAATCCCACCACTGACACTATCCCTAAAAGCTTCGGTATGTAGAGTCTGAGGCCGCAGTGGGAAGTATCACGTCCGCTAAACACTTACTGAATGAACAAGACTAATCAGTCATGTTATCACTAGAAGCTATGATAGGGAGAATCTGAAGCCACAGCAGGAAGTGTTATATCGGTTAAACACTTACAGAATGCACCAACCTAATTGCACCACTGACACTATATCTAGAAACTTCGGTAGGTAGAATCTGAGGCCGCAGTAGGAAGTGTCACGTCCGCTGAACACCTTCAAAATGCACTAAATCAATCCCACCACTGACACTATCACTAAAAGCTTCGATAGGTAGAATCTGAAGCCACAGTAGTCGTATTATAAGACATTTCATCGTCCAAGAACACCTATTTGACAAGGCTTTCATAGGAGTTGTGGGCATTTCCAGGAGTAGCTTTTGACTCTGGTGGTAGCGTGACCCTTCTGTACCATGAACCTGAAGAAACACTCATAAGAATCTGACTGACCCCTTCTTTGACCTCTAGAAATTGGTGATGTGAGAAGCGAATTTGTCTTGTAATACCGACCTAAGTGTCACGTCCGCTAAACACTTACTGAATGAACAAGACTAATCCCAGCGGGGGCCTTATCACCGCCACCCTGCTTTGCTTACGTGGTCATCCGTTCACCCTTCTGTCCCAATACCCCGTCTCACCCACCTGCCCCGTGATGCCCGTGAGGAGTGCCCGCCGCCCCTCCGTGCTCTGTCCTCCTTCGGCCATGCCACACAAGGCCAAGAGCTGTGTTATGCCTCCCAAGTCTCAGTCCTTGTCCTCTCAACCTCGTCTTCCGCCTCCGTGGCAGATACAAGCTTGCCACATACCGTCTCCCAGTCCTATTCCCCCCCTTTATTCCCTCCCTTATGTGGTGTTTTAGGGTGGTCTAAGGTGTTTTTTCATGGTTTATTGGTCGTTTCATGGGTTAGGTGTGGGTGGGAGCATGTGGGTGAGTGTGGGGTTAATGGGCTAATGGAAGCACGTGTTGGCAAGAGTTGTTGACGTGTCTGTTTGTTTACATCGTTACCGGCGGCCAGGTGACTCAGGGAGGGGGCGTGTAAGGCACACCTGAGTACTGTTTACTCTCCACACCTGCGACTAACATGAGCTAGGCAAAATAAAGAGGCCAAGGAGGTAAATACCCATAGAGGTGTATCTTTTTAGTGGCAGGGAGGCTGACTGATTAATGGCTTATTGATGTAGCCTACTGCCTGGGGGTTGGGATGGCATATTCCTCCCTTCTCCTTTGTTCTTTACCTGCAACAATAAACTATCAATTAATCAATCAATCAAAGTAAGTTAGGTTAGGTTAGTAAAGGAGAAGGGAGGCTGTTCCTTCGTGTACGTACTTCAAGTAGACGGACCCGATTTGACTCGATAACGATATATATTTTTTCCTGTTAGCTATATACTTCGTTTCATGAGGTAGGGAAAATAAAGAGGCCAAGGATGTAAAAACCCATAGAGGTGCATTTTTTTTAGTGTCAGGGAGGCTGTTCACTCGTGTATTACTGGTGGACTGAGGCGATATAATTCGATGACGGTCTATTCATTACACTTCGTTTCATGAGCTAGGGAAAATAAAAAGGCTAAGGAAGTAAAAACCCATAGAGGTGCATCTTTTCAGTGTCAGGGAGGCTGTTCACTTATGTACTGCAGGTAGATTGAGGCGATATAACCCGATCACAATCAATTCATTCCGTAACATTCTTCGTTTTATGAGCCAGGAAAAATATAGAGGCCAATTTAAGGATGTAAATACCCATAGAGGTGCATCTTTTTAGTGGCAGGGAGGCTGGTCACTTGTGTGTGTATATTGTAGATTAATTGAGGGTTCATAATAATAAACTCGATCAGAATTAATCATTTTCACAACATACTTCGTTTCCATATAAAATTCCTGCAACAATAAACTTATCAATCAATCAACCAATCAATCAATCATGATGAGAGGTTTGTACTTTTCATGTAGGTCACGGGCGTCTGCGAAGTCATCATACTGTTTTAACGTCTCTAGTGGTTTAAATATACTTAATTAGGTTGTCTGGTGTGTAGTCATGCAGTGTTGGACTTGGAAGCCGTAACATTTCCACTCAAGGTCGCTTTGGTTACAACGCGGCTGATGTGACACAAACACTGGGGTTGTAAACGTGGCGTGTGTATGGGTGTCTGTGAGGGTGTGTAGGCCTATGGTCGATTTCCAAAGGCAGAAATTTCATGGTACAGAAAAAGGGTCAAACTGCCACCAAGGTCTTAAAACGTACTACCCTTGAAAACGCCCAAAACTCCTACGAAAAGTCAGATATGTGTGCTTGGGCGTCGAAATGTTTCAAAATATGGCCCATAGCTATATTTTGCAGCGAAACAAACAGTGAAACACTTCTGCTGGACGACAGAGAATGGAGGCTGCAGGTCTGACCCACACGCTGCCTGACGTGAACTGTTGGGGGTGTTGAGTGGTCATGACGATAGTGTGTGTGTGTGTGACTGTGTGTGTGTGTGTGTGTGTGTGTGTGTGTGCTTAGGACGTGTACAGCTGCATGCCACGCCACCAAAGAAGAAATTTACTTCACCAGATTTGGCCGGATAGGTGTGGGGCAGGTGGGGGGGGGGGGGGGGGGGCAGTTAATTCTGTTTATGGTTACTGACGGATAATATACATGCCTTTCTGTTACAGCATCAACGCAGGTTTCCCTTTTTTTCCGTGTGTGTGTGTGTGTGTGTGTGTGTGTGTGTGTGTGTGAAAGCCAAAATAGCATAACTGTTCTGTAAATCGGATGAAGTACCGTCTTGTCTGCATATCATTGTTACAAGTGACCACAAGAGAATGCGACACTGATGAGTATTGGAACATGGCAGGCTACTATCGATCAAAGATGGTACGGGTAGGCATATCTGAATGAGTAACGCAGCGCACTCACACCCGGAGCAGTATCCTTCCCTTCTTTCTTTAATCCTTCTTTCCATTGGACGTGCCGAACCCTGAGGAGAGGCTGGCCAAGGATGAGATGTCTCTTATCCTTGAGGCTGGCCAAGGCCCTTAAGGTACAACGTTGTCAAGTGTCCTGGTATTCAGACAAAATATTTGTTATTATCCTAAAAACGAAACAATCTTAATACTATATGACCTTATTCGATTATTCATTTATTTAATTAAATCCATTTGAAGGTAGTAAATAGCTGACATATGAGAGGAAGAGGGAGGTGTTGAGAGTGTGTGGCAAGGTGCGGGGGGGGTGCTGACCTTGGCTGACCCCCCAGCCGCCATGCACTCTCCTGCCCGCTGGTTGCATGGGATCACAACCTCTTCCATGCAATAACTGCACCATCTGAATCATTTTAATTTTGTTTCTGTTATGCACGGATGGCGATATTATAGATGCAAAGAAACGATTGTGTACGTGGCAGTGAATTTACTTCGTGGCACAGTTATAAATTGTGTGCTCTGATCATGGAGAGAGAGAGAGAGAGAGAGAGAGAGAGAGAGAGAGAGAGAGAGAGAGAGAGAGAGAGAGAGTCCATACACGTTCATTTATAATTATATTTGCATGCTCATTGCTTACGTGTTTCCAGAGGATATCTAGGTTACGGTGAAAAAAAAGGACATGGTTTCATATTTATTATATATATTTATTCATCCGTAACTGATTTTTGAGGGAGTCATCAGAAACCCTTCCCCCTTCCCTTCCTTTCCTTTCCCTTCACTTCACTTCACTAACCCCCTTCTCTTCCCTTCCCTTACTCTTCCTTCCCTTCCCCTTCCTTCCTTTACTTCCCTTCCCTTTCCTTTTTTTCCCTTCCCTTCCCTTCCCTTCAGTTCCCGTCCCTTCCCTTCCTTTCCCTTCCCTTCCCTTCCCTTCCTCTCCCTTTCCTTCCCTTCCGTTCCCTTCCCTTCCTTTCCTTTCCCTTCCTCTCCCTTCCCTTCTCTTCCCTTCTCTTCCCTTCCCTTCCCTTCCTTTCCTTTCCTTTCCCTTCCCTTCCCTTCCCTTCCCTTCTCTTCCCTTCCTTTCCCTTCCCTTCCCTTCCCCTCCCTTATCTTCTTTTCCTTTCCCTTCCCTATTGTCCCCCATCCTCCATCCCTTTCCTTCCCTTACCATCATCTCCCCGTTATCTCCTCTCCCCATTTCTTTCCTTTCCCTTCCCTATCCTCCCCTTCCCTCTCCTTCCTTCCCATACCATCATCTCCCTCCCTGTTAGATCCCCTCTCCCCATTCCTTTCCCTTCCTTCCCTCTCTCCGCATTCCTTTCCCTTCCTTCCCTCTCTCCCCATTTCTTTCCCTTCCTTCCCTCTCTCCCTTAATCTTTCTTTTCCTCTCCTCCTCCATCTCTCATTATCCCTCACCCCCACTACTGCTACTACTACTACTACTACTACTACTACTACTACTACCACATACCTGTCAAGCTACTGTGGTGTCTTGCCATAAGACTTTGCGTTAGAGACCATAAGTTTGTGTATAAAACGGTAATTAAACCATAAGAAAACCATATTTTTTGTCATTCAGTATTTATTTGTTTCAAAACAAATGGAGAATGAAAACAATGCAAACACATGACACAGTATGAACACCACATAATGAAAAACAGTACTGTTTACAAAGGTTCTTGTAAACAGTACTGCATGATACGTGGCTACGTGGGTGAGGCAGGAGAAGCGAGTGAGTCCTACTTGGGTGAGAGCAGGAGAGCGAGTGAGTCAATTCTTGAGTTAATATATATATATATATATATATATATAAATAGATATATATATCTATATATATATATATATATATATATATATACATATAGATATATATATATATATATATATATATATATATATATATAGATAGATAGATAGATAGATAGATAGATAGATAGATAGATAGATAGATAGATAGATAGATAGATAGATAGATAGAGAGATAGAGAGATAGAGAGATGGATAGATAGGTATAGATATAGATATGTAGATAGATAGATAGATATAGATATAGATGTATCCATAGATAATTACAGGAAAGGGAATCATATATATATAACACTTGAAAAGGGGAATTTTGGGTTCTTACCTACGTGGGTGAGGGCAGGGGAGCGAGCCGAGTGACGCGCCCGTTCCAACGGACTCATCAGGGTGCACGAGGTACCTCCCCCCCCCCTCCCACACACACACACACACACACACACACACACACACACACACACAGTAACAGTAACCGTTACTCAGCACGCTCACATGAATTTCAATATGGCGCGTACGATACATTTCAAATTGTTTAAAACAAACATTAAAAAAAAAACATCGCAAGCGCAGAAAAACGTAAGATTTTCAACTTACGCCGTAAGACTTGAAAATCACCGAAATTACGTAAAACTTACGCAAAAAACGTAAGACTTGACAAGTATGCTACTACTACTGCTACTACTACTACTACTACTACTACTATACTACTACTACTACTACTACTACTACTACTATAACTACAACTACTAGGACGGTCAGTCGCCTTTCAGTACAGGTGTAGAGGACGAAAAAAAAAAAAAGTCCACATATCGGCAGGTGTTTCTCAGGTATTGTTATTCCCGCTGAGTAAGCATTGTTGTCGCATATCAAACAGGTAGATAAATATATAGATAATAGATATATAGAGAGCGAGCAAACTATATTCATTTCAGAGTCTTCATCTGTTGCCTTTCAGTTCACATTTTAGGTCACCGTATTAGTAGGTTACCTGTTACTACTGCTACTAAATAGATAGATAATAGATATAGAGAGAGCGAGCAAACTATATTCATTTCAGTCTTCATTTTCTGCCTTTCAGTTCACATATTAAAGGTCACCGTATTAGTAGGTTACCTGTTGTTACCTGGAGACGTTTTGGGTTGGTAAACGTCGAGGCAAGTCACAGCACTACTAAACCCACGACCATCCCTTTATAATGGTCCAGGTATTTTGTTCTTCCAGCTCCTCTATTTTGCCTCATTTTATTTATCTTCGTTCGCTGCCTCGATCGTGCCTCATATTGCGTGGACTGTGAAAAATGCCAGGTGCACGCAGCAGTACCAGATAACCTGAATTCATACTTATAACTTTTGAAGCCTCATTAGTTTTGTTTTCTGATCATATATTATACGTGCATGCAAAGTGGCAGTACTCCATGGTTGTTCGAAAGCGTTAAATGATGTCTTCGTTTAGCTACAGTGTTTGGTTTGGGGGGCTTTGATCGGCCTTCATTAGATGTAAATACGTATATCGTCACGAAGGTGCATCTCTTATCGCCGAGTAACCAAAAAGAAAGACAGGTGTGTAAATGTGTGTGTTGGCCAACCCGTTGCCATTAGTTCCTTGACAGAGATGAGTGACGGGCAATGTGTGAACAGGTGTTGGGGGTGATCATCATGTGTGTGTGTGTGTGTGTGTGTGTGTGTGTGTGTGTGTGTGTGCAGGTGTGCTGCATACAGGTGCTGCGTGTCGTGTACGAGCTCTCGGTAAGATAAAAAAAAAAAGGAAAATAATAATAAATAGATACAGTGTACTCTCAAAATTCTACCCGACCCGCTACTCGTGACCAACCTTTTCTTTAGTCGCCATGGGAGCCCGATACGTTTAAGAATATGGACCTAAACTATAAAAATCACAAAAAATTAATACAGTAGTCCACGGCAGAAAGTCATGTTGTGGCAGAAAATGGTGGTCGAAGATCTTTTACTGGGGGACTCAAACCAGCCTCACAAACATAGGTCCGTATTCTCAGAGGCTTTCGGGAACGACAACTATTTTCAAAGGCCACAAAAAAGATCATTCGGGTTCTCATGTGTGTGTGTGTGTGTGTGTGTGTGTGTGTGTGTGTGTGTGTGTGTGTGTGTGTGTGTGTGTGTGTGTGTGTCACGGTTCGGGCCCTCGAGAAAGCAAAAGAAAGCCGTGTTTACATCCTACACACACACACACACACACACACACACACACACACACACACACAAACACACACCTACACACACCTACACATACATGGCCATGACCTTTCTTTCTCCTTGTCTTCACTCGTCGCCGAAGGAACTTAATTAATGGCACAGAAGAAGGGTCAAGCTATCACCAGGGTCATTAAACTACCCCCAAAACTTCTGCGAAAACCTTGTCAAATATATGTGTGCTTGGGCGCCGAAATGTTTTAAGAATATGGCCCACAGAATGGCGAGCCCAGAAAGATTTACAAGAGAAACCGTGGCATGGAGATGAATTTAGAGCGTCCTTCATACCATGTCTGTTCTCGGTATATTCCTCAGGTAAACAGAGTCGCCCCCAAATCCAGGTGAAGTACGTGTGTGTTGGAGAGAATTCGTGACTCATCTTGGTGGTGTATTTTACTTATATTCTTTTTATGAATTGACTTTTACTTGGAGTCGATCATGCTCTATATATTTTTTTTATTTTTACTGATACCGAAGAAAACTGAACGATCTTTAATTTTTTTGTTTATCTTTTATTTCATGACTTTCATCTGGGCTTTATTTAAACTGATTGAATTTTACTTGGAATCGATTGTGCAGTTTTTTTTTCTTCTGATGATGAAGAAAACTTAATGATCTTTATTTTTATTCTTTTCTCCATCGTTTCTTTCGTGACTTTCATCTGAGCTTTATTTATTTATACTTACTGAATTTACTCACCAAAAGTTTCACATTCCTTATTAGAGTAGTGCGTAACAATGGTGGGTCTTGCCAGGAAGTCACTCGACGGATTGGCCTGCCCCACGGTGTTATGGACTCACTCAACAAGTGTATATAGCGTATTTACGCAGGCGGATATATTCTCCCGGTCATTCTGTATGGCTGTGAAACATGGACTCTGATTAGTAATTCGGAGAGGCGTGTCGAAGCTTTTAGTACCAAGTGCCTTCGCAGGATCATGGGGTATCGCTGGAATGACGATGTCGACCCAGCGACTACGTGATGAAACCAAATCGAGGCTATATGGGCACGTGGCGCGCCTTGAGGACGTCGATCCTGCTCATTGGATTGTTTCTGTACGAGGCAACCCTGAGTGGAGGAGACCAAGGGGACCTCCACGTGACTCATGGCTAGGACAAGTCTGTTGATCATGCCAGGATGGACTTGGAATGGATAGGGCAGCTGCTTGGGAACTTGCTCGGGAGGACCGTCTGGGGTGGAGGCGGCGAAGGAGTGAAGCGACGCACCCCCGGGAGTATGCGTCCCGTTAGTTGGTTATGTGGTAGTTTGACAAAGCTTCTGCACCAGCAGGAACGTGAACTCCTGAGAACTCGACTAATCTCCTTTGTGGTCTTTGGAAATATTTGTTGTGTGCGCCGAAAGCGTCTGAGAACACGGGCCTTAGCTTGTCTGTTATTCTTACCTCCTCGTGTGGACGACCCTGTACCTATTTGTGTCTGTTGAATAATCACGTCAGGAGGCTGTTATGGGTCCTTGTGTGTGTGTGTGTGTGTGTGTGTGTGTGTGTGTGTGTGTGTGTGTGTGTGTGTGATTGAGTGATGTGGGGGGTCATTGTGTGTGTGTGTGTGTGTGTGTGTGTGTGTGTGTGTGTGTGTGTGTGTGTGTGTGAGACGTGGGTGGGTCATTGTGTGTGTGGAGTGTGTATGTATGTATATGTGTGTGTGTATGTGTCCTAATACGTGGCACCACATCACACACAGGTGTAGGCCAGTGTTCGTGTGTGTGTGTGTGTGTGTTCTTAGGTAACAGTCACGTGGCAGGTGGCGGGAAAAAGAGAGAGAGAGAGAGAGAGAGAGAGTGTTCGTAGCTGATAACCTTATAATTTTCCCTCTAATAACTCTTTTCAAATCCTCCTCCTCCTCCTCCTCCTCCTCTTCACTTTCTTTTCTATGAACTTTACCAGATAAATAGGTCTTGTGTAATTCCCCTGTTCTCCCTACCCCCCCTTTCTCCCTCCCTCCCCCCTTTCTCCCTTCCCCCTTTCTCTCCATCTCACTCTTCTTGTAACCTGCCTATCAAATCTATTAACCTTTTATAACGACCTCTTCACTGTTTATGACGTAACCAAATCACTGGACGTAGTCTATCTTGATTTCCAGAAAGCGTTTGATAAAGTCCCGCATCATAAATTACTTTACAAATTAAAGCAAATAGGTATTGACGGTCAGGTAAACCAATGGATCGCGAATTGGTTGAGCAACAGACAACAAAGAGTAGTGATTGACGGATTTAACTCAGAGTGGGCGCCGGTCACTAGTGGCGTCCCTCAGGGCTCGGTTCTTGGCCCAGTGCTCTTCATTATTTACATCAACGACGTGGATGTTGGACTCAATAACCGCATTAGTAAATTTGCAGACGACACAAAGATTGGTAACTCGGTTCTCACTGACGAAGACAGGCAAAGCCTCCAAGAGGATTTGCACAAAATTTCAGCTTGGTCGGATAGATGGGAGATGCCCTTTAACGTAGACAAGTGCCAGGTCCTTCAAGTTGGAACGAGGAATAAGAAGTTTGATTACGAAATGCGCGGCGTTAAACTCAAAAGCGTTCAATGCGTCAAGGACTTGGGGTCAAAATCGCGTCAAACCTCAAATTCTCACAGCAATGCATCGATGCAGCAAATAAAGCGAACAGAATGTTGGGCTTCATTAAAAGAAACTTTTATTTAAGAATAAAGATGTAATACTCCCTGCTCTACAACAGTTTAGTCAGACCCCACTTGGAATATGCGGTACAGTTTTGGTCTCCCCACCATGCAAAGGATATTGCTAAATTAGAAGGTGTTCAGCGTCGGGCAACGAAAATTATCCCTTCCTTGCGCAACAAATCCTACGAAGAAAGGCTTTCTACCCTTAACATGTTCTCTTGAGAAACGTCGCCTCCGAGGAAAACTGATCGAATGTTTTAAAATACTTAATGGTTTCACGAATGTAGACAGATCAACATTGTTTATGATCGATGACACTTTGCGCACGAGGAACAATGGCGTAAAACTCAGATGTAGACAAGTAAATTCAGACTGCACCAAATTTTTCTTCACCAACGTTGTAGTGCGAGAATGGAATAAGCTCCCATCATCAGTGGTCCAGTGTAACACGATTGACTCCTTCAAAAATAAGCTCGACCGTCACTTCCTTCAACTTAATATCAACTAGAGTAGAAATGCAACGTTTTGGAGTCTTCTGATTAATGTAAAATCACTTAGGTTTAAGGACAGACCACCAAGTCTGGACCATGGGGTCTGTGTGGTCTGATTTTCTATGTAAATCTATGTAAATTCTTCGTCTTTCCTTCTGTCCTTCTCTCTCCTTCATCTTTTCACCTTTTTACCTTTCCTTCTCCTCCCTTCCTTCTCTTGTTCTCATTTTTCTTCCTTCGTGTGTGTGTGTGTGTGTGTGTGTGTGTGTGTCTATGGGTTGCCGGAGAACAGCTGTGGCGGCGTGGAAGGTGGAGAAAGTGTGTTTATGTGTGTGTGTGTGTGTGTGTGTGTGTGTGTGTGTGTGTGTGTGTGTGTGTGTGTGAGAACAAAGAAGAATTCAGATCATTGGAAGTGGCGATAAAAAAAACACACCAAAGAAAAAGAAAATTAGATAAAAAAAATTATAGATAGGTAGTAAATTAAAGGAGAGAGTTATGGATTGAATGGCGGGAGACATATGGATGATGGAGAGAGAGAGAGAGAGAGAATAGGAGGAAAACGATGCAATGCCTATAGTAAGAGAGAAAGAAACATGGAAACAGGGGTAGTTAGGCGACAGAAAATTCTTGTCTTATAACGAGGTTGCCTGCATTAGTGGTTTGATTTACGCATGCTGTTTTACACTTAACAGTCCGTAGTAACAACAATTGGGTGGATTTGTCTTTTTTTAACCCGTTTTTTCAAGGCGTAGTTTGTTGGTTCTGTTAATTATTTTACATCACTTCTTATTGCAGAGTTGTATTATCTCGACGCAGTAAAAATATAACACTTATAATTCCTTCCTAAAAATGGAACAAAAAACAAACTGGCAATTTTTTTTTTTTTCGTGTTACGTTTGCAAGCTTCCATTCATTGCAGGGTGGGAGAAGAGGAGGAGGAGGAGGAGGAGGAGAAAGGGGGGCAGCGTCTGGAAAGAGTCTGGAGGTAAAGTGAAAGTTTGTGCTAAAAATATCAAGTGTCTGCGAGTTGACCTGCCGGAACACTGAACACCGTGGGATGGGGTCAGGTGGAGGGGAGAACGCGCACCCTGCCCTCTCCCCCTCCTCACCCTCCACCCCTTTCACACCCTTCCCCCTTACCCCTAGACTTCCTTCCCCTCTACCATACTTTACTGTTTTACTTCTTGTTTTTATTCTTGTTCTTCTTCTTCTGGTTCTCGTTCTTCTCTTTCTTCTTCTTTTCTTTTTTTCTTCTTCTTTTCTTCTTCTTCTTCTTCTTCTGGTTCTTGTTCTTCTTCTTGTTCTTGTTTTTGTTCTTCTTCTTCTTCTTCTTCTTCTTCTTCTTCTTCTTCTTCTTCTTCTTCCTCTGCTGCTTCTTCTTTCTCCTCCTCCTCCGTAAAATATTTCCTTCTTAAACTTTTCTCTTCCCTTTTTCCTCCCTTCCGTTCTCTATTCGTTTCCTCCTCTTCTCTCCTCCTCTCTACATCCTTCATCCTCCGTTTCCCTTTACGCACATCATTTATCTTCTTCCCTTCTTCCCTTTCTTCTCCTCCTCCTCCTCCTCCTCCTCCTCCTCCTCCTCTACAGGCCTCCACCTTCCCCTTTTCTCTTTCCCTACAGTAAACTCTCCCTTTCTCTCCTCCCATATACCTCCCTCAGTCCTCCTTCCATCCCTTTCCCTTCCCTCCCTATATCTCCCTTCCTTCCCTCCCTCCCCTCCCCTTTCCCATTTTACTTTTTTTAACATTTACTTTTCTTTTTTCTGTCTTCCACTTTTTTTTCTTTTTTCTTTTCATTTTTTTGTATCAGTCTCCCCCATTTTCTTTTTTTTCATTTTCTTTTTTTTTCTCTTAGTCTCCCCTTTTTTCTTTTTTCTTTTTCTTTTTTCGTGTGTCAGACTTTCCCTTTTTATCGTTGTTTTTCATTTTCTTTTCAGCCTCACCCTTTTTTTTCTTTTTTTCACTCTCTTTGTTTATGTGCTCTTTGTTTTTGTTTTTTGTTTTTTTCGTCTATCTCAGTCTCACCCTTTTCTTCTTTTTTTCATTTCCTTTTTTTCTTTTTTTTTTAGTTCCTCTTTCTTTTCTTTTTTCTCAAACTCCATTTTTTTTCTTTTTTCTCTGTCGTCTTTTTCCGTCTCCCTCTTTTTCTCTTAATTCATTTTCGTTGTTTTCCCTTTTTTTCTTCTCTGCGTGACACCTGAACGTGATATTTCGAGGAATCACTTTCAGGTGTTCACGTTTAATTAATTTTCAGGGCAGGTAAAGGTTGGGGGGGTCACCTGTTAACTCGCTGCCTTTGCTGTGAGCTAAAGATTATTATTGTAAAATGACTGATATTTCTAGTTTTTCTTATTTTTTTTTTCTATTACTTGTTACATTCATTGTCTTGGTGGTTACACACACACACACACTCTCTCTCTCTCTCTCTCTCTCTCTCTCTCTCTCTCTCTCTCTCTCTCTCTCTCTCTCTCTCTCTCTCTCTCTCTCTCTCTCTCTCTCTCTCTCTCTCTCTCTCTCTCTCTCTCTCTCTCTCTCTCTCTCTCTCTCTCTCTCTCTCTCTATCTATCTATCTATCTGTTTATCTATCTATCTATCTATCTATCTATCTATCTATCTATCTATCTTTTTTTTCCTCTCCTTCCTTCCTGTTATTTTTATCCTTCGTTCTTAATTTCTATCCCGTTATTTTTCATTCTTTCCATCTTTTTGTTGACCTTTCA